>NW_028185239.1:1471879-1624094 GCF_003343005.1 Rhea americana | reverse complement strand
TAATCATTAGCATTTGTACAAACTGCTTCTTCCGTAGGTTATACATGGCCAACCAAGGAGCTGAAATGAACCCTATACTCGTGTTCAGTAAAAGCAACTGAAATTTCAAATCTCAATGGACTCTGCACAGGCGATGCTACAGAAAAGTGATGAATCTCAGTGCGTACTTTTGAATAACGAATGTGTTTTTAGGAGACTTCTGGCCTTTGTGGACATCCTACAAGAACCATCAGACAAACTGTTGAGTGTTTTTTGCATGTATCTGCCTGAAACTAAAGGTAGATCATGACTTAATGAGAGCTTCAGACTAGATTAATGCCTGTGTACCGGGAGCTCTGCAAAAAAGATTACCTTTCTGTCTTCCACACTCTAGCTTTTWAAGTAAATGTCAGTCTACAAAGCTGTAAAACAATGGATAATGATACTACTCAAATGTTTGATGAGCAGACAGATGTAGCACCATTTGATAAATGAAGTTTTCAGAAACCAACCATAAACAAAAGGGAACATATGCTAAAGGCCACCAGTAGTCACATCAGAGTTTGGAATTACTTCTAAATTTCATTAAAGAGGATAAAATAATAAAATATAAAAAAGGCAGTACACATAAACTTGTAAGACTTACTCTTCTTTAGGCATAGAACCTCTAAATGTGCTAAAGAGAATTCTTACGACGTCCCTGTTGGGCAAATGACTATTTAAAGACATTCTGCCTAAGGAAGGCCTTTTCTTTTCTCTTTCCTTTTTTTAAAAAAAAACTTTCTTTTTTTTTTCTTTTTTGGTCTTTCAGAATGTTCTGAGTACTTGAAAAAAGACTTCTAATGAAAGTCTTTTCTAAACAATAATTGATGCGGCTTGGTTTTTGGTGCTATAACTTTCTGGGGCCTGCATTTCTGGTTGCACACTGTGACTGGTTTGGGGAGGCAAACAGCTGTCAAATCAGGTAGCAGAGCTTGCTTYGCCCATGGAAGAATCAGTGATCTCAGCTTTTCTTTTGCTTGCTTGTCCTTCTTTGATTCAAGATTGAAAAGTATCAGACCATGAAGGAACGGTGCAGTGTTCAATTCATATTGTTGTAATTTTTCTCTCGAGTGTGTTATGAGTTCTGCTCCTTATTTAAAAAGGAAAAAGTCTGGATTCCATCTTGTTCCATATGAGTTCACAGCAGATACAGGGAACAAAGGAAAATGTCAGTGCCAGAAATAGTTGTATCATTTTTACCTGCATGTATCATGGATTTAGATATGACATTTTTGGACCATTCATTCAACAACGCAAGATATATCAGAAGAACAGGGACAATCCCTGATCACATCACTGTTTCTGCAAACATCCAGCTCTGCTGGGCGATGTGCTGCCAACAGCTGTGACAGTGTAGTCCTCTGCCAGACTGCTGGCAGCCTGGGATGGGCAGAAATTAAAGGATTACTTTGGGTAACTGYAGTAACTTCCTTGTAGTTAAACTCCCCTAGCTTAAGGATCTCCTACCACTCCTGAAGTGTTATGTGCTCCTAGGGAATCTAGGAGAATCTAGGGAATCAGCGGACTTCATCTGCTGAAATTTCCTGCTCTACCTTGTACCTTCCCCACATTCACAACCTTGAGCTTGAAGACACTGTGCCAAAGTCTGTTGAAATCTTTCCGAGGGTATATTGAGAAAGCAAGTAATGTCTCCAGATTTACGAGACAGCTTCTTCCTCTTTCTTCTCCACTTGCAATTCATCAGTTCATGAGTTGTATATGACTTGGAGTTAACTACTTAAAATAGWGGACTCCGACTGAAGAGCAAAAAGATGTGATGCTTTTGGGAGCACCGCTGAAGTCTGTGGGAGTGTGAAGCATGGATGTGGGTCGAGTCCACCCATGTAAGACCTTTGCTGGGGTTGTGATTCATTTTACTAACCATTTATTCTGTGCTGGAGGTAGCCTGGCCTTGTTGCCTTTCCTGTTAATAATAAAACTACCAATGRCTTTGCTGAAGAATTTTGAGGCATATTCTGGCTGATACTTTATCAATGTGCTTATTCTATGTTTTCTGAGATTATTAATTACTCATCATGAGCACATGGACAACTTGTGAAAATCTCAGATGTTTTGGGGCAATGGTTAAAACAGGAAGAATGTTACTCATATTTGTTATTTTCCTGTTTAACATGCTACATATTTTTAGGTTACTAATTTGAAAAAAAGAGAGAGTTATATCCTGTTTATAGCCAAGGAATAATTATCAATAAATAGTGGAAGTGAATAGTTCATATGTAATCCAATAGCAGCTTTTCCAAACTCCTGATTAAATACTAATAGAGTTTGGGGGGTGGRAGAGGGGGAGGAAGCAGTTTAAAAGCTTTTGCTAACCAAGAAGGGACATTTATTTTTTCCAGGAAGTTGCTATGTAGAGATAGCTAACATTTGCTGAGCTTTTATTTTAGATGGATTTTTCCTTTTTTGAACCTTTGAATTGTGATTAAGAATATTTTGTATGAATGACTTCACGAACAATKCAGCCTGAAAACTGTTTCCTGGTGGAATGGTTTAAACAGTTTGGGTACAAGGCTTTGATGAAATTGATGGAGCGTCTTTAACGAGAAAGTTTTCTTCATGCATTTGCTGCTTTGTTTGTGTGTTACAATTTCTGCCAAGGGAAGTTCAGAGCATGTAAGATCCAGTTTGAAATTCACAGGGAGGATTTCTGTTACTAATGGACGTTTTGAACAGTTCCAGTGTTGCTTCTTTTCCTCTACTCAAATGTGTTTACAGGAGACATCTATTTTTACTTCGCTCTTCTCATTACGACTTTTTTGCCTGTCACGCATACATGTACATATGTAACAAAAAACCCTCCTTCATGTCCCCTGAGTKGTACCATATGCTGAACAAAACCATATTAAATTCACAAGCCAGATTTCATTGGCTATTTGCCCTCAACTTGAAAAACAAATTTTTAATAAATATTCCTCAACACCACCACTGCTTTCAGTCTGCTTAGCCTCCCCCTGAGGTAGCTAGTAAGTAGGAAATTTAGCTTTCAACCCGGAGCAGAACCTCAGGTCAGTTGTTTGCAACAACTGCATGATTCCTAAATTAATTAGCAACCAAAATCTCATGGATTCCTGTTAAAATCTATTTTCCCAGGCATGTTTTGCTCATCTTCAATTGCACCGGTTCCTTTTCGTCCATAAGCAGTCTGCAATCCATCTTTACCATCCAGATCCCATTGCTCTTTTAGGAGTTTTCAGACACGAGTGCCCAGGGTCAGGAAGACTTGACATTTCAAAAGGTCTTGACATGGTTCAGASGATTTTACCCAGTACTGGGCAAGTGCACCCAAACTCAACAGTGAGGCCATTGTACCCTGCCAGTTGAATATTAGCTCTTGCTTCATGTTACTCCAGCCCTCCCTGCCTGACAACATGACTTAAAAGGTCATGGATTCAGTATGGGTATTATATAGGCTGAGGCCTGCAGTGACTTAATAGAGAAAGGAAGTCTTCAACAATAGCACACAAATGTTTGTGTTGCAGGACCAAAAATAATTTAATTCAAACTGAGTCCCAGGTTTGAACCATGCATGAATTGCTTGTGCGGCGGATACTTTTGGAATCATTTCCTGAAAGTTTGTTTGGTAACTTATGCCTGCAAGCAGCTCACTTACAGCAGATTGCAGCTAGAGCTCGCTCCATCCTCTTTCTCCACTTTTTCCCATACCCCTCCCTGTTGCACCAGTTTGCCTCCGCTTCCTGTGTGACTGCTCTCTTTGTGTCCTAATCTAGCCTTTCATGCAGCCTCTCATGGCTGGAACAGCTTCTCCCTTCATGTATGCCAAATTCCTTTCCTCGTCACAAAATGTCTAAAGATGTGACTGTTCAGCCCAGCATTCGGCTTGAATGCTGCTAGCGCCATTCTTGGCTTTTTGTGGCGTGGTATTGGGCATTTACATTGCAAATCCGGTAGGGAAAGAAGCTCTCATTTCTTCATCTGGCACTGCAGAGAGGTCTGAATACCTTATTGCACATTGTGTTCACAATATGTTTTCTCTTACTCTGCAAGTTATTTAAGAGTATTGAATTTGTGATTAAAGCATGAAACAGCAATGACTACGCTGTGCAGGGTAACTGATCCTTCAGAACTCTTGCATTAAAAAAAAAAAAAAAAAAAAAAAGAACTGTACCTCCTGAATTGCACCAAGGCAGACAAGTTAGTTTTAGTTAGCTCTGGCAATCTGACAGGTTCAGCTAAATCCTCTTTCCTCTCTTAGAACCTTTTGTTTTAGTATTTATGCTTTACTGTTTCTAAGATTAGAGGCTCATCATAAAATCTTAAAATCTGGTATTGATTGCTTACTGAGAATTTTCAGAGGCATCACTTGTGAGAAACAGAATATGCAAAAAATGACTGGTACTTGTGGAGCTGGGTGTGCATTGGTTACCCTACCTGCTGTAGAGTACTTCTTTATTCACAACRTTGGCAGTACAAAGTGTGCCATGACATTGAGAAGCGCATCGGCTCAGAAGTAAAAATCCATAGGATAATAGAACCCAAAAAGGAGGCGGGGTACGTAAATCSAGACTCGCAGAAATCACAGCTTCTGCACTTTCAGTAGGATCATGACAATCAGTGGCCTGTATTACAACATATGACAGGAACAGCACAAATAGCACCATCACAAGACAGACAGCGTGGATACACAAATAGTATGTCTGCAGCAGATTTGCATGTGTTGCTTTGGGGGGGGGGGGGAAGTGCCACTTGTCTGTGTCTACTGATTTTCTGAAGCCGTTTCCCATGACTTTTCTGTCACTACCGATAACCATGGTGAAGGTAGGGCTGGATATGACAGCTGTGATCGTCATGCCCTACAGATGCTAAAATACTCATTGCGTCACGGCAGATTTGCTAAAAGAGGCTAGCAAGAGGCAATGTTTTGGAGGCTAATTGTAGGAGCTGCTTAAGGTTTGAACTACGAAGTGAGCATCGCCAGGGTTCACTCATTTGATTTGAGGATTCGTAACGTTTAGCAGATTCAGTTCTTTAGCACGGTGTTTTTGCATTTTGTACTTCTACTGTTTCTAGCAGCTTATGTTGGGGAATAAGAGAGGAAGTGAGAAGTAGCAACACAGGAAGGACTGAAAAATGCGTTTATTAATTTAACATTTTCACGACAGCAAGACCTCCTTTTGTRCTTTAGGAAACAAAAGTTAATGTGGAAACTGCGTGAAGTCTTTTGTGGGGATTTGCTCTGCATCCTGTCACGCTCTCCCAAGGACAGCACTCTGACCGCAGGCGAGCGCAGCTGGATGGCATCCAGCTCCTTACTCCTCCCCGCAGCWGGAGCGAGGAGGCAGGCTGTGCCCCGGGTGCGCTGGGCGGGAGCTAGCTTTGAATCAGGCTACTTTCCTTTTTAATGAGTCTCCTTAGTAAAGTGTTTTATTTTCGATTTTCCTGTGAAGGAACACGTGACTCACTGTAATGACGCAATGTGTCATTAATCCATCTGATTGCTGGAACCTGCTTAGTAAAAGAAAAGTATCTGGGAGTAGTAAGAATAATAGCAGTGTACCGCTCTGTGTTTGAATGCACACACGCAAACATGCAAAGATCTTTATAGCCTAGCTACAGAAATTGAGTGGCATCTGAGCTACATTTCTCCACTTTTCCTGGATTAATTTATCCTGTGTACTACTAAGTGAGATTTCTTTTTATGGTTATGCCTTGGCTCTGCACCAGTCAACAGCATAAGACTCTCTGTCCCCTAAAGATCACCAGCTACTTTTAAATGTTAATTTAATTGTGCAGCACCTTTTGCAAGGTTGGATTATTGCTGCTGTAACCATTTCTTTTTAAACAAATACCTGGACTGAGATTAGGAAATTTACTGAAGGTCATATAAGGAATCATTGAGGTGAAGAAAACAAAAAACTTGTGTCCTGAACCTTTTCTGCAACCATCAGGGGCATCTCAGCACCTTTATAGCAGGGTTGGAAAGATTTAGGAGTAACAATTTAAACACGCAGGAAGAGACGATAGGAAATCTTATGGCTAAGTAAGTCCTATCTGCTAAAAATGCCCTTCTTTTGACCTTTCTGAAGTTAAAGCTAAATCCATTTAGCTTAATTAATTAATTACATTAATTTAGCCTAATTAATTATTAATCTAAAATATTGATTCCAGAATTTTCAAACCAACTTTAAGAGTAATTTTAACCTGATTCACGTCTGTGTCTATATATATATATATATATATCATAAGCAATTACACAAAACTAGTACAACCATTACAGCAGTGTTTCTAGATGACCCTAATAGAAGTTTAGAAGTGCAGAGCAGTTGAATGGTTTTTGTAAAATACTTTAGTATTTTACAAAAAAATAGAGCTTTCTGTGTTTTTTTTTGTTGTTGTTTGTTTTGGTTTGGTTTTTTTTTAGGCTAAACTCCTATTGACTCTAATAGGAATTTTGTTTGAGTAAAGATTAGTGGCAATCACGGGATTTTGTGCCCATTGTTTGTAGAAGGAAAAAGACTTTTCATTAAAGACGATGATGCTCATCATCTTTGAATTCTTTTTTTCTACTTCTTTTTTTAGCTTAACTGGATACAAGTAGCTAAATCTGATTCCCCTGTAGATTTGGTCACTCACAGAGATAAATGAATCTGCAGGAGGAAAAAAGAAAAGAACAAGGAACCTCATTCTTTCATTTCTATGTTTCTCTAAATCTACAGTATTATATTGTATCATCACTGATATTATTGTAAAATTAGTTTAGGGGAAAAAAAACCTTCTGGCCATTGAGAAAGAAAATAATTCTTTAAATTGTGGATGTTCCATTTCACCAAAAGGAGAAATCTTTGCATTCACTTTAGTATTGTTTTTTTTAACGTGAAGAGCCTCGTCATCTAGAGAACAAATTATCCAAATCCAAATTGGACTTAACCAAGACACTTCATTGCCTGTTATGAGAGAGTCTCACTACCTGCAGTCTCCCAAGCTGGACAAGGCCTTGTGCTGAGCACATTTCCACAGTCCTCAAACATTTAGATTCCTAGTGAACATTTCCTTTTCTGCTTGTGTTGAAGTAAAAGCTTCTAAATTTGTGACTCAAATCTGATGCTCGCCAACCTGTTCTTTTCTATCTAGCAGTGAAAAACAGGCTTGACATTGCTGAGTTGTTGCCCTGCACCCCCAAAGAAAATAGGTGTTTTTTCCTGCTGGGAATTAAGTATTTGGAATGCTGTTTGATGGAATGAAAGCAAACTTACACAAATATTATGACATATGAATTGTATTTTCATGAATTGAAGATCATAAGGCAGTTTATCACTAATCCTAGCTAGAGCAACTGCTTCTATTTTATCTAACCTTTGATATGGAAATAAACATTTAAAAATCTGTTTTGAAGTTTCAGGTCTTAGTAAACCCCTTTATTATAATGACCAACCTATACCTATTCATCCTGGAGTTTATGCTCATTTAAGTTACCTCTATAGATAAATTCTACACATAATTTTGAAATGCTGAGCTACTTCTGAAGAATTTAATTATAAATGTTGAACTCAGCAAAATAGTATATATGTTTCCAGAGAGAATATATACTTTTGCAGACCCACAAAACATAGGCTTTTTTGCTGCACATGCTTTCTCTGTTCAGAGCACCTTCTCAGTAACCAGTATGTAGCTCTATATCAAAGATGATTATATCCAAATGCACAGCACAGTTACTGAGGTGTATGCATATTTCCTGAGCTGTATCATGTTTAATGAGTGACAAGCAAACAGCGAAGCTTAGTTTTCTCTAATGTGTCAGCATTACACAAAATATTCTCCTCAGTCCATTGGGTATCCATCCTCTGAGTTTAAGAAAGAAGAAATTACAATAATAAAGAAAAGAAGTGTTAGGCTGTGGTATGGCAACCTTCCAAGCAGTTATGATAAAGCAGCATTGTTCGCTGCTTGGGAGGTTAAACAGAATTATGCATTGTTATAAAGCAGCTGGGGAGTGGTTCCCTAGACTGTTTTGTACAACAATATTTTTAGGAGGTATAATAAGATCTAGCATCACTTTTAATTAAATTAGCCCAAAAGGAAAAAGGCATGTACTTGCTAATTTTTAGAACTGCAGCTGAAAAGCAAGTATTGCCAAGGTAAGGGCAAAATGGCAGTTTTTTGGAAGCAGTAGTTGTGTGAGGGAGAAATCTTTTTATCTGGATGTTTTTCATTATGCTCTAGACACCAAATATTCTTAACGCTTTCAACAATTGACTTAATGTTGTTGTACATTCATTTCAAAGTTGCTGTTTACCATCCTCTTTTCTCATTCTGGGCAACGAATAGTGAAGATGGTGGTGAGATGCCACCACATGGAAAAAGAAATAATGCTTTACCCCTGAGAGACCTCTGACTAAAAGTTTGTGCACATTTCCAGTATGCTTCTGGGTAAACTGCAGCTTGAAGAATGAGAGTGACTATTTATCTGGGTTATTTTGAGACCAAACTTTTGGGGTTCAACTTTTCAGAGGGTGGGAGCACAGCTGAGCCAGGTCCCATCATGAATCTCAAATAAGGCATTTAGTCAAAGTATTTTGTGCAATGTGATTAGAATCTGGATGGATTCTGGATATTTTAATATAACCAAAGTCTATATGTACATTGCACACATACTGTATAGTAAGTGACTTTTGAAAATTAAAGCACCTCTTGGAATAAACTGCATATCTTTTGTTCCCATCTTTCTGATGCTTCAGGATGCAACTCAGTTGCTATAGAGACTTTTCATTTGAAATGAAGAAATGGAAAAAAGGTAACTTAAAAATTAAAAGGGCTGCTGAGCTCTTTATAGCTAGCAGGAGCTCATCGACAGTCCACCAAACAGCCCAAAATATGCGAGGAGGCCACCAACCTTCCTACACTTTGCGGCGCTTTCTCCCTTCCTACCTATAGCTGGAGGACCCTGTGGGTCTGACCTGTAGCAGTGGGATACCCATCTGATAAGCCATAGCATAAGGAGGAATGTACAAGTACTTCCCCAGATCTTCAGTCATGCCTTTGGCCCTCTGGGGACTCTGGCCTTTCTGTAGTAGATAGAAAATATGTTTTCAGACTTTTTCTAGAGAAAGAGGTAAGTGTCTTTAGAAAAAGGGTGACTTCTCAGTGTTGAATTTCCTATATCTTTAGTATCTGAGTCCTCTTCTTAGCTAAGATTCTTGGAAAGACATTGATGCTCAAACTCTTACGTCTTCTGTAAGTCTGCCTTTGCTTCAGTGCAAACTGGTGCTAATCCAAAGTCCATCCAAAGTATCCTAGTGACAGCTTCAGTGAGCTTTAGGGCAAGACATATATACGTGCAGACAGACTGCTTGCATGTGTGTTCTTTTTCTCCTTGTCATCCAGTGTCGACAAGTGAATAATAGTGTTGTGCTATTAGTGGCTAGGTTTATTTCCATTTTTAAGATATATTCAGGAGACATTTTCCAATTTTGCATGAAAAGAAAACTGATCCTTTTTCACATGTAAATGTATAGTGCTCTTTATGCATTGTGTTACATCTTGAGGATCCTTTGATTTCTCCCTTCCTCCTTCCCTCCCCCTTTTTCCAGGCTCCTAGGGGGTGCTCATCAGCTTCTAACTTGATAATTACACCTTCAGTTATTCATATTCGTGCTTTTAGGTACAAAAAGCATTTATTTGATTAACACTGCAGAGTTGTCTCCCATTCTTCTTCTCCCTTTTGCATATATATGTATCATTGTTCTAACTCCAAGGATGCATATTTGCTTAATTGAAAGTTCTCTGATATGACAAGAATCACTTATGTCTGGAAGAGAAGATTTTTTGTTACGGAGGGAGGGAGGGAAGTGTTGCCAGACCTGTTCTATATCTGTTGCAATGAATCACTTAACTTTGATTCCTGTCTGCAAAACTGCATATTTATGGACTGGCATGGAAAACTGTAAGACTGATTTATATAGCAGTTATATTTTTCTCTAAATAATAGGAGCAGCATTATTACTGACCTGATGATTTTTGCTTTCAAATGTTCTTTATTTCTGTCATTGCTTAGCTGCCATTCATTGGTGTCCTGCTGGTCCCTGTAGTGAAAAAATAATGAGAAGAGCGAATGCTAACTGGAGAGTTATCCAAAGCTACCCAGTAACATTCTCTGTAGTAATACTCTAGTGTTACACTAATTTCAATTCCTCTAGTATTTTGAATTTAAAATTTTATATCATAGGGTAAAGGGTAGAAATTAATTTTTCCCTATTTTTTATTTTGTCAGATAATTATGGATTGAAATGATATACTACAGTAAGTGATTTTGCAGATATTTTGTTGGTATATGTGTACCAGTATCATCCTGGAATTGGCAGTTCGAAATAAAGGAAACATCTGCATGTAGTAATTGCCCTCAGTGTGAGGATGAGAACTAGCAGTTTCCAACCATAAAAAAGCAGGTGTGATGCGGAGATGCATTGCGAGGGTGTTCCCAAGGAGGTAGGGAAAACATTAGTACTATTTTTAGGTCACAGACAGAGCAAATGCATCTTGTGTAGTAAGTGACTTTTATTCAAGAAGATGAACAGAAGCTGGGACAGTTTTAGAGAAGAACTGTTTAGGGCACTGGAAGACTGAAGAGCTGTCTCACGAGAGAAGATAGAAAAGGCTTGGTTGGGTTAACCTAGCAAAATAAAGTCTGAGAAGGATCTGATTGTTCTTTATAATCATGAGGGAGAGAACAAGCCACAAAAGTGAAAAGACAATGTTGATAGAAGATTAGGTGGCATAATTTGGCCATGAATCACATTTCAGGTTTAAAACAAGTATTCCCCAGTGAAGGAATGGAGTACTGGGATCCAAGAAGTGAATGCCTATAAGGTAGGACTCAGTAAATGGTTATGGCTGAGAGAAGGTGAGACCAGCCTCAGGGACCTGCAGGATGTTTTCCTCTAATCCTGTGTTCATCATGGTATTCTTGAGCCAACAGTCTGGCTGTGAAGTGAACAAAAGTGCCACAGAGTTTACCAAACACTTAATAACTTAAATGTGAAAAAAAAAATGTTCTATTCACTTCACCTTCAGTTAAGCTCTCCTGTTTTCTCGCATCGTGAAGAGCAGAAACAGGAAAGCATGTTGAACAGGATTCTCTCAAAGAGAACAAACAGAAGAAAACAACAAAGAATTCTGTACAAATCTTTCTAAATCAGAGYGTCTGTATACATTTGTACGTCTCCAGTTGGTGCATGTTAATACATACACACATTTAAATTATTAAGCATATAGGTGGGTCCACATCACATTGCCGTGGCTTTTATTAGATTKGATGTGTTTTATTGTGTACCAAAACATCCTTGTTTCCTACTTTAATTACTTTGTATTTCCAATCTTCACTTGTAACTATAATCCTAAAAAATACGTATTTTTTTTTTTCATTTTCCATTTTAAATAATTCTTTCTCTGCCTCTTGAATTATGGCTACAAAACACAAAGAGACAAATCCCAGGCTCATTTTCAGAATTCAATATAATGTAAAGGTTTGCAGTAATGCAAACTCAGCACCACAAAAAGTATACAGTTAGGTAGTCCATTCCCTTGGGTGTCAGGAAAACAAAAGAAAGTGAAGTTCTTCTTAAAGATCTTTGCTGGCCTTATTTCTTTCAYGTGTAAAGAGCTTACCACATTCATTCATGCTTTTGTCACCTTCAGACTTGTTAGTGCAGCCTTGTGGTTACGTAAGGCAACCACTGTGACATTTCATCTGATGTTGAATATTTATAAATATTTCAGATATAGAGCATATTAAACTGATCTTTCAGGAGCTGTACTGGCTTAGATTCCATTTTTTTTTTTGCTTGCCTGTATGCATTGTTTCTTTCCACGGTTATTTATGGGGGATCGTGWTCATTCTTAAAAAGAACGAAGGCACTTACTCAATTCACTTCTGATTTTCTAAGAGGAAAAACTCCAGAAAACTCTGAACCTTTCTTCAATCTCTGTACTCTGAAATCTCTGGTCAGACTCATTTTTTGAAGGATCTCATGTTCTTTCCTCTCTCTCTCTCTCTGCTGCCTCACTCCTCACCCATCAACACACACAGAAGCCTGAAAATTTTCAGCAGTCTTAAACCTTAAAACATACTCCCAAAGCATCCTGCCAAACAGCAGTAACTTGGGCTGCACTTTCCAGATCACAGTAAACAGAGGTTTGGACTAAGTAAAATTAGACTAACCTTTTAAGCAAGTGACAGTCCTACTAACAGAAGTCGCTATTGCTTTTCTATAATACAGTTATACAGACCTTTGTATTTCTGCGCTTGGGGTCATGTAAAGCTTGTAAGAAGTCATTGGACCATGATTCCTGTCAGACCAAGTCACTTAAGTTCTCTCAATCTTAATTTCCCYATCTATAAAATACAGCTAATAGTATACCCTAGAGTTTGCTACTGCCCACCTGGATAGATGTAGGTGTTTGTGGAAGAAAAATACTGACTTGACTGTGTAAAAGAGRAACCTAAGATACCACAAGGTTAAGTAATTTATGGAGGATGGAAGAAGGAGAAGGTGGCTCAGAAACTGACTTGAGAATCATTAARTTTTCAAGGGCTGCGGAGAGCAAAGGGAAAAAGGAGGTCTGTCTTCTACCCTTGACTGCTATGTACTCCTGCGGAAAGCTACATCAGCAATTGTCTGATGATTCCTGAGTGGTGCAGGGTGAAAGCATTGGTCTTTTGCCACTCTTCTAGTCTCTGAGCAGTAGTGGTGATTTCCATTTGATGAAACATATTCCCTAAAGTATAAAAGGCATGATAAGAGAGCACCTGCGGTCCAAGTGTTTTTGAAGACTGCTGGTTGCAGATGTTAAGAAAATGTCAAGTTTTCTGGCAGGTATCTTTCTCCCAGTCTCTTCAATTGTGCTGCTTGCCACTGTGACCTGCTGCAAATCTTGGTCCTGGGTTCTTAGCCCTTATGTCACTGGCGCAACTTGCCTGATTTCCACTTGCACATCTTCTGAATGCCCAGCATGCCCAGCTCCCCCCCCCCCCTTTTTTTTTTTTTGGGGGGGGGGAATACAATACGTTTGCTCTACAGGCTTAGACTGCCCTCCAAAAGCTGATTTCCTATGAATGCAAGATTTCTGTTCTTGCATCATCTTACACTAATGTTATTTTGGTCTACTGTCTGATCCCATYCAAATTTGATCTGCAGTAGAATGCTGGAACAACTTTCCTAAGAATTTCGTGGAAATAGGTGGGTAAGTACAGGAAAAAATGCCTTGAAAAATGAGGAAGGCTTCAATATTTGTTAGACATCCAAGAATCCACTGAAGAAAAAGCCCATATAAGCGCTGCAGCTGTGAGGAAAAAATCAGTTGGCACTTTCACCTTCTTAACTGCCAAAGCCAATTAGCCATGAGCCATAAATTTGCAGGAAATGAGGCTCATTAGTCTTGGCATGTAGGGAACTACTTGTTTTACAGGGGCTAGCACTACAAGGACTAAAATGTGGCAGAGGTGGGTGTAGAGTTTAGACTCCTGCCCCCCCACAACTGTGCTTAGAGCAGATCCAGCCCTGGAAGCCACAGACCCAACAGAGTTGTATGATGAGATCAGAAGCTCAGCCTTCATATAAAAKGCAGTTCTTACGTGGCCTGAGCCTACGGACAGTTCTCTGAGGTAGCCATCAACCATTTTGCAGAGCTCTTCAGCCCTCTCAAGGAGAGGCAAGGCCACAGCCATTGGGTCACAGGAATTTCATTTGACCAGTACTTAYAGCATGTAATTAATGTCTAAATTAGATGGATTTTGGTGATATATTTCCAATACACTTTTGATCTGACTGCTGGTTATAGGAAAACTGTTAGGTGCCCCTGTCCTCTGGCAGATTAAGACATAAGTATCTTCCTRTACAGCTTGCCTAACACAAAGTGAACCAGAAATTCTTCTATTTCTGACTGATTAAAAAACACCATAATCAAAATTGAGGGTATATTGGGCTATATTTCCTATCTGTAGAATGCATTGCCTTATGGAAATATTATCCATAGGTAATGCATGTAAACTTGCTGGGAGAGGCTGGAAAACATCCCTAAGCATATCCTGAGTATTATTCAGTAATAGTGTAGTCTAATTACTCTTTGATGCAGTCTCATTTACAATGTCTTCTTAATTGCTTTAAAATTGGTCTTCTTGCTTTTAAAATGCTCATCAGTGAAGCAGGTTAGAGCCTACCTAGATCCTGCTCCACCAAGCTGCTTAAGCGTGTGATTAAGTGCTTTACTTCATTGAGCTTTTAATGCTCAAATATATAAACACAACTCTGTTTGCAGAGGGAAATAAAACACAATGTTGTGGCAGGTGATGAGGCTCATATCTACAGCTCTAAGATGAATATGATATCGTTTAATTCATACTTAAGTCTGAAAGCATTCGGAATGATTGGTACCTTAATGAAATGATAATTTCATGCAAAATGTCTGACCATTATTTTTCCTGAAAGAGGCCACAGTATTGGCCACATATCTTTATAGGTCTCTTTAAGAAAGAATTATTGGCAACTCTCTTTATGTTTGAATTACATTTCCTCTGATCCCAAGTGAAAAACAAGCTAAAGAATGATTACATAAGCTATCATTTTCCATAGCAGAACACAGTGTAGCTTATACTGAAATATCTAGCATGCAGATCCCCTTTCCAGTGCACTTTACATACCGATTTCATTAGCAGGTGGAATAGGGCAGCTCTGCTAAATGAGTAAGGATTTATCCTTTCAATCCCTCTTCTCTATCTGATATTTTGCAACCTCTATGCAATGCTTTAGCCTCATGATTCAACTGTAATGATGTTGTGCATTCCTCAGAGATATGTTTAATCTTTTCACTTAGATAAGTTCTTGGCTTAACATTACAGTATCAGACAAGTTGAACAGGAGTATGCGTTTAACCTAAATGGCATATCAAAAGGAGTGTGTCTTTGCCCTAATATTGACCATAATGGTTAGTGCTATTAATCCCTCATCTGAGAACTCTGCTGGCTAGCAAAGATTCAAAATATACCCTTGCAGAGCAGCATAAGCCTAATCCTGCTGTCTAATCAAGTAGTGATATCATTTCAGCTGGAGGAAGATTAGGCCCCAAAAGTATAGCCACCTTTTTTTTTTTTTTTTTTTTTTTTTTTTTTTTAAAAAAAAAATATTTTTTTTTTTTTTTTTTTTTTTTTTTTTAAAAAAAAAAGCATTTGGGCTTTAACTGCATCCCTATAATGGCATCTCAGGAAGATAACAGAGTAATATGCTCCAGACAGTTTCTTACAGCCTCAGACTTTCACTGGCTCTCTGGTCTTTACATGTATCTGAAAAGGAGCCTGATTTTGAGAAGTACCAAGCGCTCCCAGATGCCTGCACGAAGGCACACCGTTCAAGACTGCTGTATATCATTGCTGTTTTCCTGTGATATGAAGACTCTTAAGAACATATGAATTAGCCTAAAAGTCCAGATAGCCTACCTGGATCACGTCCCTAGAAATGGCCAGTAATGGAGGAGTATATGAACAGAAACAGTCAAGAAGTGATACTTCCTGCAGAGCAGCCTCCTCCCAAGCCTCGACTTCCTCCTCTGGGGAATGGTTATCATTCCCCACTGATCCCATATCAGTGGGGCTACCAAGGCTTTAGCAAGCATTTTTCCTCTGGACTACTTCCACACAAAGGAACTTTTTTCCTCTCTTTCTTTTTCTTTTTTTTTTTTTCTTTTTTTCTTTTTTTCTCTTTTCTGGGGGATCAGCATGGGGGAACTAGCTGTTTCATAGTCTTTAACAAAGTGGACTCAGTAAAGCACACATTAAAACCTAGGGGGCTGAATACTTCAGATACATCTTATGGTAATCAGAATTGAGAGTGTACTGGAAAATTATCCCTCCTCACCTCTTGAACTGCTTTGAAAAAAATCGCTCTTATTATTGGCTCAGTCTTACTTTCCTTAAAAGCAGATTTTGGAAGGAGATACTGTTGTACTTTTTGTACAAATGAAGGCTAAATATAATCATAATGCAAAAAAAAATCATTGGCATGAAAATGTTTTGGCAGTAAAGCAGTAAAGAATCTGTCTCAAAAGCAGGAATATCATCAAGGGAAAAAAGTTACATGTTTAAGACTGTGTTTAATTACAGATTTAAAAGATTAAATTAGTCATTCAGTCAAACAAAAAATAGGAGGGGGAGGAGATAGTTCCTGGGGTGGAAAAATACAGCAGTTTAATAACATAGTRAGAATTATCACTGTTTTGTTAAGATTGAAAACATTTGTTCTACTGAAGCCAGTTATGGCTTTGCTATTGAGTTTACTGGGTTTAAGTAGAGGTTAAAAGAAAGGTGGAAAAAGCCTAGGTAAAAAGAGCAGTAAATAGAGTAAATGTCTGAATCTGCAGGCCTATTTTGCCGGCTCATGATTTCTATAAAGGGAACGGTCTTTGAGAACCATTTTTGAAGAATGATAATTRAAAGATAGAACACTGGACAGAAGTGTTGCAGTGAATCTGCCTGCTTGGAGACAAMTAGGTGAGAAGGAACGACTAACTTTGATACTGAATTTGGTTTCTGTGTCTTCTAGTATCAGTTGCTATTCTCCTCTTCTTGCTTCCTATGCTCACATACGTAGTATTCAGCTTTTAGGAAAGTACATAGAGCATATTGTCTGTAGGAACCCTGTGGGCTTACCAAGGAGTTTGGGGAGATTGAATTGAGTCTAGCGAGATTAAAAAAAAAAAAAAAAAAAAANAAAAAAAGTCCTGCACATTCCCTGTGAAACTCTATGGTGGTAATAGGCTGGGACCTCAGTTATTCAGGGCAAGCAAACTTTTCAGGAGAGACAGGAACTGAAAACTACCTTTCTGACACGTATTCTTCTGACAGCTATCCCTATCTCTTTGCATCCTTTACGGTTTCTCCAATTTCATCTTCTCCTTCCTTTTCCCCTTCTATAAACTGTATTCCTCAATCATTTTTCATTGTAGGATTGGAGAGATGGAAATTGTACTTGTTTTCTCCTGGGAGAAAGCCTTCGATAGAAATCAATGTTATTCCTGCAGGGAAGACCCCACAGCCATGTGGAATTCCAGTGCTGACTGAAGAGACAGTGCAGCAAGGAAATCCRGATAGCCACGGGTGAACAAACTTACTTGCCCACTTGCATAACTAACTTCAGTTGAATCACCCACAGAGATAGAACAGTAGGAATTAATTCTCAGAGTCTACACTAACTCTCAGCCCTTTTCAGGCTTACATAAGAGTGATATAAATATCAATAGATGTATTAATATATATAAGGAATTGCTAATAACTCCTTAAAGCATTYTTAGTGCTAAGGCTGTAAGTGAAGCGCGATACTAGTCTAGAGGTGTTTTACTTAACCTATGTAGTTACCCTGTAAGTAAGACTGTAAAATTTAAGAATTCCAGCTTTCGTATTTGGCAGTCTTTCTTCACATTATTTTCTCTGACCATTGCAATGGAGTACTACCCTTGGCTACACTTTGTGAATACATCTCACTGGACCAGGTGCTCAGCTAAGTGCAAATCGGAACAGCTCTGTTGGAATCAGTGCAGTACTGATGATTTATAGCAGCCTGAGGGTCTGGCCTCTTAATGATTCAAGGAGGATATGAAAGCTACCTTATATCAGAAATGGAGAGCAAGTAATTTAAAAACTAAAGCTACTTTAACTGAATCCTGGAACTATGCCTAAAAYAATAATTTCCATCCTGTGTTTGAACTTAAACATTCATGAGTTACTTAGCATTACTCAAAGGTTTACTTATGTTCATTGCTACAAGAACTCCTCCTATAGTACATGCTACAACTGACATAGATCACAATTTCATCAAAGTTAGACTTCAGAGAGGATAGATGAGAGGATAATTTGCACTTACATAATTTCTTTCATCCAGGGAGTTCAAAAAGCATGTATTTATTAGCTCTAAACACCATTCTTTATGGACAGGTAAGCATAAGTACCAACGCTGCTTTGCACACAGATAAATTAACAGGTAAAACAAAATAGAGACAGTAAAATGCCGTATCAGAATAACAAAAGGCATCCAACTTGCATTAATGATTACAATCTGTCTTTGCTCCAGCCGGAATTACTGCCCCTGAGGTTCAAAGGATTACTCCTAGCATCTGGCTGATAATATTTAGGCCCTCCCACAGCAAGGGCTGGCTATTTGTCAAGGTGTCCTTCCAATGTTCTGCATATGTGGTACATGACAAACATAAAACCAGACATCAAACAGAGTTATGAGATAAATAGGTATCTTTGGGAGAAACATGTATGCTACAGTATTTCATTAGATCATGACTAAAGTGCAGTCTTTAGGGTGAAAGGTCTAGGAACTTCTGGCTTCACAGGAGCACATGACTTTGGGTAAGTCTTTTGTATATGGCTGCCCTAGAAGAGCCTGCAGTCAATGAACACTTCTGGAGGGGAAAAAAAAAAAAGGAGGAACAGCTCAATCCATTGGTTCAAAGGTCTCTGTTGAGCAGCACACTAACTCACAAACTAAAAGTAGCTGAACTTAAGAACAGAGTGGAGATCTTATACTAATATATAGCACTTAGAACAGCTGAACACAGTAGACTTCCTAGGCACTGCACAGGAGAAGGGTCAGAGAGGTAAAAATAGTCAGGTAAAACCTTATTGGTTATATCTTGGGGCAGTTTTTATAACRGAGCTCAGCAATGTAATTCTTGCCAAAACTGTGCAAGTGGAAGGCACAGAGAATTTGGAAGATGTTACAGAGCCTTCCACTTCAAGAYCAGTGGTTGCATCTGGCTTTGAGTTCATAGAGTAAACAGGCCATTACCAGTGACATCTGCTGGTAGATCTTTGTCAAATAAGCTACCTTGAGTAAGTTTCAGCTTTCTGGTAAGCAAACATCCTGTGTAACAACTCTTCAGTGTCATTATCCCTAACTGACTTATGCAGATAAAGAGAAGTTTTCTGGCTTCTGAGCATTTTCAGGGTTAGAAAAGCCAAGGAATCTCTGAAATTTATGAATCTGTTGGCTATACACTTCTAGAAGTCAATGTTGACCACTGTGATTGAATGTTGGTCTAACAGCATAGAGGAAAGTTGCTTCATCACTACAAAGATCCTACCTTTTTGGGCATCTACAGAAGTCTTGGRCATCCAGAGCACCTTACATTCAGATGGAATTCTTTTCAAAAAGTTTTTATRTGGTAGGGGAAAGTGGATTGATTTCCTCAGTGAGGTAGCAGTGTTTTTCAGGACCTCTTTAAAACAGAGTAGAGGAAAAGCAGAAAATAGAACTGTAGAACTGCCTTAAAAGTTTTTGGAAAGAAAGATTTTTCTATCTCTGAATAACTTTCAATACAAAATACTCAGACTTGTTGGTAGCAATCATCTAGATCCAAATTTTCCATATGGGAAATTTCTTGACAATTTAAGTTCTGCTTATTGAACAAGGAGTTATTTATATTTCAGTTAAATTCAGAGTGTCTGAGGATTAGAAAGACAATGAAGTTTTGAAAATGTGATGATACAGCTGCCCTGGCAAGATCTGAAGAACTGAACAGAAACAGAATAAAATGTGGAATCATTTCTGTTTCTGTGCATGTTAATATAGACAACGAGTAACCACGCTTTTATGTCAGTGCAGTTTTACCAGCACAAAATCAAGCTGAGGTGAACTTAGGTCCAAAGAACCAATTGTTTTTTTTTTTCATGCTGGCATCAGTTTGAATAAATTGATACTGAAGTCATTGCTTTATCTCTGAACTGACACTACCATGAATGAATGAAAACAGAATTTTATAGTCTGTTCYTATTTAGACAAGTATCCATGCAGTCATGTTAGTTGGAATTTATTTTCAGAGCTGAGCTCTGTGAGATTTTCAGATAGCATGAATCAGTGCACYTCTGTGCAGTATCTCTAGCTGAGGATCTGGTCCATGAATTTTAAATTAGCTGGGATGGGTTATCTAAACTGTTTGCTAGAAGTAATAGAAATCTGTTGAGAACTAGAAAAAAAATGTGCATATAAATGACTGGAAAGCCCATGTAGCTTAGAAAGAGTTAATCATTAGTTTATATGTAAATCTATGTGCTTGTAAAACTTCATGAAAACTTAATGTACACTCTCTTCTTTTTGTAACTCAGTTTCAGAATACTGTCATGACTTTCACTCAGTGTAAATGCCTTTCTTCACCAAAGCTGCATGTTTTGTATTAAACAATATTCAAATTAGATGCAAGAGCTGGAATAATATTATAAGGTAATGGTTCTTTTATCCACATTTTATCTCCTAGTTATAAATTTTATACGTTAGATTATACAACTCCCAATAGATCTTAGTATAAGAGACCTCAATAAATCTCAAACCATTCAATACARAGGAAATTTATTTGTTATTTGTGTCGTGTTTTATTAGTGCCCTGCAGTTCAGTCCTGACACTGGAGAGATYGTTCCTTTTCCAACAAGTAAAAAAAATATATATTTGCAGCTTTAATATATGGTAAACAATATATTTATTATTTTTATGCTATGCATCTTAATTCACAGATTCAGGTATTCCAGCATATTTGTCTGACTGTTCCTCTCAAAATTGTGTGACATAGTTATATTTTATGCCACTGATATAGGCTTCATAAATCAACAGTATTTAAGTTCAGCATGCATGGAAAAATAGTATGTAAAAGAAGATTTTATTTTCCCACATTGAATGTAAAAGCCACACAATARTGAGATAGATGGATAAATAGATAGAAACTCCCTTTATTTTTCAATCTCTGGATACCACATCTGTGTGGAACATTGTGCCAAATGCTACTACGGTTTCTGCTGCTTTTGTGTCTCAAAATTACTTTGTAATTCATGAGCTAGGCAGTCATCTCTAGCTCCTGGAATAAAAAGGTAGATTCAGTATCTTGATATATATATATAATGGATATAAGAGTATTCATTTTCTTTTTCTTGCTCTATAATGGATGAATGAAAGAGAAATCTGGCTTGCAGCTTGTGAAAAAAGCAATATTTCACTATTATGATATAAACAGAAGGCTATAGAGTAGAGCTGTGGGGACATAGCCATGAAATATGACATTTCCATATTTAAAGTGGGATATGTGGGGGGGAGAGGGAGGGAAAGGGAAGAACCAGACAGTATTTACAACCTATTTAACCAGTAGGATGATGATATGTAAGTAAATTCATGTCGACCATGGGAAAACTACCAAAACCAGGTCAGCAATTAGTCCTATTCATCCTTCTGATCCCTTCTTTCAGCCTTATGGTCTTAAGGCCGGTTCCACGATTTAATGTGCATGAATTCCTAGCTACAAAAGTCTCTGGTACAGGGATTTTCATCCCTGTTACAGTGAAGCTCTCTTGCTGGTTTAATGCAGCATTCCCCTAAGGAACTGCTGTCTTTATAATGAGGCTTCCAGGTTCTTTTTAAATTATATGAACTGCTAGTTCTTTCTGTTCTCCACTGCTCCCCATAAAGGAAAACTGTGGTCTGAATACGCGATTAGCGATTGTGGACAACAGAGGTCTAACCCACCTTCAGCTCTGACTTACTCCATGTCCTTGAGTGAGCCTCCTTGACTTGCGTAAGGTGGAGATGATAATCCTGAACCTGACTTATAGCAAGATATATTTCCTAGCTGAAGAGGAAATCCTGGTGAATGCTCAGCGTTGTTACCAGGTTGACTATAGGTTGTGTGGTCAGCATATTGGTGCTTCTTCATATGTCAAAATTACTGCAAGRATTACAATCAACTGCAGAATTTTCTTCAAAAACAGGTTTTCATTTTGRCTATTCTAAATTCAGTGTCATGTCAATTATGCTGACATCATTATTTCTAATAAGAATTTTTAAAGATKAAGATTTCTGAAGCTTGAAGATCTCACTGTGATGTCTTTACAAATGAGAAATTTGCAATTTTCTCTTACAATGACTTTTCATTTCTGAAATGAGCTTTGAAAATGTATATTGAAAATGATTCTATTGAGTCAACATTGGAYTGGAAAGTTTTCAAACTTGTATTTGAAGAAAAAAAGGAAAATACTGATTTTTTGTCACTATTTGAAAAGAAAAAATACACTCAGAACTCAAGTAGGAAAATCTTTTTCTTAACTGTTCCTAACAAATATCCATTCTTTTTTYCCTTTACGGGCTCTCTGTGTGTCTCACGGGTCTTTGTATTTTAGGCATGTGGTGTTTGTCTCGCTTTAAAATCTGAAAAATCAGGGTAACAGAACATGTAATGAATATAATGTCACACAGCGTGTGGTAGTGTTTTCAGTGCAACTCTATCTGTCCTGGGAAGAGAACCATCCAGCCAAAAGGTAATGTCAGAGCTCTACACCGAAGGTCAAATGCTGCGTGGTGCTGAGCACACTGCAGGCAGTTGCCCCCGCCGTGAAAGGCAGCGTGTCCTGTGCCGTGGTGCCTTCGCGCCAGGGTCTGAAGACAAATTCTGTCCACATACYGTTAGATAGATAGGGTAGGGGAAACTTAATCTCCTTCCATCAACAACACTGAAAAGAACCTAAAACAATGTCTGAGATCTAAAACAGGAAAATAGCCCTTCCCRTTGGCTTGGACTGGCTTGTCCTTTCCGTTACTCTGCCTGAATCGTAAAATACCACAGGAGAGGAAATGCATCTGCTCTGAATTCTCTCCCTCCTGCAGATCTAATAGAGGCTTTGAGAGTTTGTCGGTTTTGCTATTCATATACAAGTATTTTCTCTCCGTTTCCTTTTACATTTTAAACAGAGCTCTGCGAGACTGATTTCAGTTTACGTTTCTAACTCTTCTTCTTTTATCCTGCCAGCTTCATGTGTTGTTTAAGGTCAGACACCAAGAACAACCGTGCAAGTTCGTTAAACTTGTCGCTCCATTTCCAAGGGCTGCGTTTGACCTCCCTGAGCCCACTTTGTACCTGCATCAACAAGCTTTGCTGTCAAAGCAATACCACCAACCTCTGTGCTGAAAGAAATGCTGGCGGCCCAGCGATAGGAGGGAGCTTGATCTTGATGCTTGCTGTACGTTTTGCAGGGTCCCAAACTCTTTTGTGTAAAATATTTGGGYGCCCCTTTCGTGCAAAGCTGGCAGGAATCGGTGGTGGTCTGTCACTACCAGCAGCACGACACGTGGCGAAAGGTACCTTCCAGGAGAAGGGGAAAGGCCAGACCTTTGCAGGGAGTGTGAGGGCTCACGTTTTCAGCCAGGCTTGGCCCATTTCACCTTTACTGTGTATTCCAGCAGCCCCCTCGTGTAGTTTGATGGTCTCCTTGTGTCTCTCCTCAGCCACGGATGACCTGGCTGCTTTGCTTYGCTTTTCTACATCTGGAGCACGCTTCTTGTTTGTTTGTTTGTTTGCTGCTTCTTTCAGTTTTTCATTCAGTCATTTTTCTTCTTCTCTAATTCCTTTTCAGGCAGTCTGAAACACTCCCACATTTTGTTTTCCTCTCTCCACTTCCCGCTTTGCCAAGGCCCCGTTTCGAAGAGGCAGCCCAGTTCACAGCACTAATTGTGCCGGTACCTCAGTCCCACAAAGCCAGGCAAGCCTGGGCCTATGGGCTAAATCAGGGCCTTAAATCTCTCGCTGTCCTTGGCTTTTCCTTTTCTTGCATTTCTTGTTATTCTTCAAGTGAACAGTTGCGTTATGGGCAAAGCTTGTTACAGTGTCTAGAATTGGTCTGACAGGGTTTTTTTTATATTATATTTTCAGTCTGTCAAAGTAGACCAAACCTTAAACGTGAAGGTAGTGAGGGTTTGGGAGCATCCTGTTTCCCACTGAGGTGGTGTTTTTTGTGTGAAAACTGGAAGGATTTGATCAGAAATCAAAGCCATTTTCTGGGCTCTTAGTGAGACACAGACAAATTATAAATGCACAGATAACTGTATATGGAGCATTTTAATTCTCAGGTCAGTAGTTCAAATCCATTCAGCTTGCCAATGGCAAAAATTCATTACTATCTGATGGCAGCTTAGGACTTGCTTGAAATTAGTGGAGGTGAATGTGTGTGGGAGGAAGGAGGGTAAAGGGAAAGGGAATTAAAGGCAAAAGGGTGAAAGAGCAGGGGATYGTTTTCCATCACCTTACATACGTACAGCACCCACCTCTGCAACTGAGAGAATTTGCATCCTTGTTGACAGCCTCAGCTAAGGAGGCAAAAATAAGGATACTAAATCGTAAACCAAGCTCTGACTGCCCTGCGAAGGCAGGCTGCCCGGCGGTGCTCCAGTGCCCTGCCAGGGCCCCGAGGACAAGGTTTCGCTGGCACAGGCTGCTGCAATTCTGGTGGGCTTCAGACTGCAGTAGTCAATGTGCCACATTTTTAAACAGATTTTGAAACATACTCTGATGCTTTATCTGTCTCATCAGAGCAATTAGCTGCTGGATGCTCTCTGTACAACAAAGGAAATTAATTAGAATAGTCAGATGCTGCGATACAGAGCAGTGACTGGGAGGAGTGCAGTGTCTCGTGTGGGTTTTGAGGTTACAGCAACCAAGCTGGAAACTGTTGTCATGTGTGGCTGGGTATAGCTGGACTGAAAGATTTTAATAAAAGGTAGAACGTCACCTTACAAAAGGTCTGCATATCTGCTATGCTAAATGTTGGTTTTCTATGAGCTATGACACATAAAGAGTATGAGCATGGGGACAGAACCCACCTGGAGACCCTCTCATGAACATTACCGTGCACAAAGAACAGGGAGAAGATCGTACCTGTGTATTTTCAGTTCGTAATACACCCTGCCTAGAAATCAAAGTGTCGTAGTTCTGCTCTAGCTTCCCCTACCATATTTCTAAATGGATTTTCCCTGTAAGGCTCTGAGATGACAAACTTTGATCATAATCAGCTGACTTTGAAACAGACAAATATTGAGAGCTGTTTCTTTTCTGCGATGTATGTAGCCCACTGACATGAAGGGAATGTGCTTAATGTAATTGAGAAAAACTCTAAGAATGTGAAGTCAGGGCTTTTGTTTGTAAAATTTGAAGTACAAGAGTATTTTTCACGTATGTGACATGATAGGAGAATCACCTTTTCAGTTATTTTTTTTCTTCCCTCATTTCTTTTGATGAATCCCTAGAATTGGTGCATAACCTCCATAACCTCTGCAGCCTTCCTCATTCTCAGAACTGCACTGTGGCCAAGGAGGTCAAAGCTTGGCTGGGCATCAGCTTTCTCAGCAATACTAACCAGACAGGGTGTCATTTCACTAGTTGGTGTCCATACGAGTCTGCAGGGCTATGAAGGGATGTGTAAATGTAGATGCTTGGTTTGACAGAGACCTTCCTAGAATGCAGACACTATCAAATGACATGAGAAGTAGGTTACCAGGCCTGGAAGAAAGCTTTGTAGTAATGAATTTTCTTGGCATATCTCCAGTGCAGGTTCCGTGCAGACTGAAAACATGGATGGCATGGTGGCCCTCTTGAAAGCTTCCCAATTGCTTCATTTGCGCAAAGATTTCATCCTTTTTCACCTGTAGGATTCCAGCCCTCTTTGGCAGCACTGACTGTGAACTGCTGATTCTGTCCTGACATTGGAGGGAGCTAGACTATAACCCAGAGTCTTTGCCAGATCCTTTAAAGACTTTAAAAAGAGRGCAGTCTCTCCTGTGCAGAACACGGATGTCCCAGCCAGGCTGTGTGTTCTCACCGGAGCTGTGGATGATCGCGACGTTGCTCAGCAAGTCTGTATTCCCGCACTGCACACTGTCAGACAGAAATGGGAGCCTGCCTGACAGCAGGCACRAAGAACATAGCTACAGCTTCATAAGGAACGATTTGTCCCAGGCAATAAAAGGCAGGTGACAATGTATGACATCATTTGAAAAAGTGGCTGGTGAGCAGAAGGTTCTTGTGTAGGAGACATTCCTCCCCTAATTATCAACAACTTCAAAGGAAAGACAGACAGATAAAATAAAGGCAGGCAGCTAACATTCATAATTTGATTTTTTTTAAAGTTGTCTCAAGTATTGATGGAGTCCTTTTAATGCATAACTAAATTACGTGTTGAATGGATGTGGGCTGCAAATGAATCTTCTCTCTTGAGAGTCAGAATACCTTAAAAATACTATACTCCAGTAGCATTTGTATCTGGAACATTTCTCTCTTGTCTTATTGAACAGCAGGAAAAAAAATGCCAAACAATGAAACTTTCGAAGTAAAGATAAAGAGAGGAAATACACGAAGGGTTGAAAGATTTATCAACTTGTATGTTGCATCATTCTCTCTATGAAGCATAGGCAAAAATGAAATGAAGGGGAAAAAAGAGCTGCGAACCATGATGAAGATGATTAAAGAGAGTACAGAGCAGCTGTCAAAGCAAATATCAAGCAACATTAATAACTTCATAGCACATCACAAGACTGTCTCAAACCTTCCCCAGGAAACAAGAGCTTTTGCTGCTGCACRGGATAAACGAGACTAATCCTCATGTGCAGGTACTAGTCTTTGCCTGTCTGATGTATTCCAGTGTCATTCAGAGCAGAACAAGAGATTTAATGCAGTTAGTATGAGTACACACTGCCATCTGAGAAAAAATTTGGTTCTGTGATTTCAGATACCTAGAGCTAGGTGGGAAAAACTGTTCTCAGTGGGGAACTCACAACTTTTGAGAAAGCAAACATGTTTTTTCTTAATGCTTTTTCTTCTATGTAGAGGAAAGGAATTTTCCTGCATAAAGAAAACAAAAACAATGAGTGTTTGCAGCAAAGAGCTCATTTTTCAGTCAAACCATTGACATTTTTCTTTCCCTAAAAGCACAGCAAACTTTCACCTCATGCAAATTCATGAAAAATTATGCTTTGGGCCACAGTGTGGAATTTTGCCCATTTTGCCTTGAGCCTAAGCAAATATCTCTTCTCAGAGCCACAGAGAAGAGCTTATCAGAGATACTGTCTGCATAGCTGGAACTCCCTAGCCAATATTTTAGGGAAATTTTCTTTCAATCAGATTTGCTACATCCAAATGATTACTCTATGTGTGTAGAGAAAACATTCAAAATCATACATAAGCAAAGGAGTAAAATCATTGCCTTACAGGAACAGAGCAAATTGTCTTAAGCATTTTGGTGCCAGCATGGTGTAATCAGTTTATAAATTGGCCCGAAATATGCTCTCTGCCAGTTCTTTGTTCTTCATTTACAGCCAGTAACCAAGAGAACCAAATTCTACTCAGATCTGCATCTCATTCTTTATCAAACACACCTTGATTTTCCCTCAGGTTGCAAAACCACTCAGGAAGGTATTTTTTGGTATTGCCTGTGGTATGAAACTATAATCCTTCGTGTTTTTGCAGTGCCCATTAGAAGGGGTATGTTGTGTCTGACTAGCTCCCCTGAACACTAAAAACCAAACAAGCTAAACAAAATTCTTACTGAGTATAATGATGCTTGGTTTGGGTCTCAGTTTCATAGTAGGGAARCCTACTGAACTAGCTGGAATTATTCCAAGTTTGTCTCCATTTTGATATGAGCAAGTGGATCTGTCCACTAGTTTRAATGCCTCCTCATCCTGCCAGTTTGGCCTGAGCCTTTCTCCTTCATCCCTTGTTGCAACAAAATGCACAGTAGGACTGCCTGAAGCAGACACTAGCAAGTATTTCTGTATGGACACTTATTTTTATGAGATTCCACAAAGCTGACAAAAAGTAGAATTCTGCCATTTCCTCCTGTAAAACACAAACTGCATTCTTGCCCTCCAATCCCAATTACACCTTTTAGATGGTAACTCTGCTAGTCTGTTCTTCTTGCCTCTACCTCTTGTGTAAAATCTGCTTAAGGACTAAGCAGTCATTTCGCATTTAAAGCAATTTCTTTTCAATGCAAATGTAAGGACAGGAAGAAGATTCATGCTTTTGGAGCACCATGAGGAATATCTCACTCCGCTCTCTGGGATATACTCTCAGTTTTCAAAGGCCAATTCTCATTTTGTCTAGTGTGCTTCCCCTTCACTTGAACTGACCAGTGAGTCTATGGATGTAAAGATAAAATGCAAGTCATTTTCTTTCTTTCAGTACTTTTTCTAATGAAAAATGAGTCATTCTGGAAAAAAAAATAAAAACTTCCTGTTTTTTTTCTGTGGTACTTTGCTCTCCCCACCATGTGGATAGTGTTAAAATTTGTAGGAATGCCCACTAAAACCAGCCAAACTTGAATTATCTGCTTGTACTAAATTAGCCTAGCAGACGTTGTTCTGGCTAACAGAAAGAAGTTTTACTATTTCTTGGCATGCAGGTACTCTGAGTATCTCTTCTGTATCCGTGTATAATGATTACCTAGATGTAATAAGGATGGTTAAAGGGGAAGATGCTTTTCATTAGAACAAAAGGCTGATAATAGCAGAGAAAAATGACTATCTGAGATAAAAGCCTGGCAAGATGAAAGATCAGATGGGTTACTCACATGTAATTACTCTCTTGACTCCATATGGTCATGCTGTATTATACTATTCACACTCAGCATGTTAGTGACATTTTGTTGGTGTCATTCTTCTCTTACTTCCTTATTTTCTTCATTAAGGCCAAAGACTCACTACTTTAATTGTAGAATTAATATTCTTAGTGTCCAAAATAGCTTATTCTGCCTTCCCAGACAGCCCAGTGTCCCACTAGCTGTGATGAGAATAGGGATTATAGGAGCCCAGGGGATTTTTTGTAAGTGATACAGAATTTTCCGTTGACAGGAGAGCATGGTTCCCTGTGCAGATGATATCTGGGAGCCTATTGTAGAGTATCTAAATAGGACTTACACTATTTTGTCCCCAGGGTCTTTTGGAAATGTTATGCTAATGGTTCATTTTCAGAAATGTTTTAGCAGTTCAGTCCTGTTAAGTCTTGTGTCCTTTAGGCTCCCGAGCACTTATGTCACATTTGAAAATGGGACTTGGGATTCTGAGTCATTCAGGCAAAAGCTGTTTGTGGCCATAAACCAGCCGCAGTTTCTTTTCGTAAGTGGAATCCGTTAGGCAATTAGTGATTGGTGCCTTGTTCATAAAGTGTGTGTGTGCATGCGCGATGATCAGAGCTTTCACRCAATATTAAGCTCTTTTTTTTCAGAATCTTACTTCTAGTAGTATAACATAAGTTCTTGCTTATGTTGTTTTTGAGGGAGTCCTGGCCCTCATGCCAGTCTGGCCTTGCCTACTRGAAGTCTCCACATAGTCTACACGTGAGCTACTACAGGATAATCACCTCAGAAAGTTTGCAGCATGATTTCAAGAGTTTTTAAAGAAAACTGAAAGAGCTTCAGGAACACTTCAATAATTTGTATGCTCATGTGAGCAGACATGAGCAATTTAGCTTATAAAATAGAACTCCTCAGCCAATATATCTTCTTCTCAAAACAGCTAAATATTGACAACATCAGTAAAGTGTGCAGGCTCTCCAGTCAAGTTGCTTTGTTTTATTTATCCATCAAGGAAACCGATCGGCAAGAGATCTCTGAAAGGACAACATGTGCATGCACCTATTGCATGTTTGTCTATGTGCACACATCTGTTGGTTCCCTCACAGAAAGCTGCCGTAAAGATTCATTTAAACCTTTTCATTGGCTTTTTTTTTTTTTTTTTTTTTGGTAGTTCAATTGCATGAATGTGGTCTTCATTTCATACTGTACCCTTGATATTTTCAGAGGTTTAAACACTGGAAAAGAAAATTTCTCAAGGCAGTGATAAAGCTTTTTAAATTTTTATTGTCACAGTCACAAAATGCTTCTCATTCCTTTTGCTAAAAGCACTCCTCTGGGTAGAATCCCTGGTCCCCATCAGACAACAGCAAKAGCTAACCATGGTCTTGAGATCACGCGATAAAATACCTGTCTAAGTCTAAGGAACTTTATCCTTCAAGAGTGAGATATCCTATTGTGCTTGGCATTCTTTCACCATCCCAAGGCTGCCGTACTCCCTTTGTGTGTTTTGTGCTTTATGTAGGTGCCATAAAATATGACAGAGCTGAAAATATTCGTTTGGGAGCTTGGCCACAGACTTTGGCGGGAGTCGAAGCAGGGACTGGCTCGGAATAAAGATATAAAAAGAAAATATCTTATTTTTAACAAAAAGAAGAAGCAAATGCAAATTCCATAATTTCTATTCAGACTGAAAGAGAAAAGAGTATTATTCACGCTGTCAGGTAGGTTTAGAATAATTAACACAAACAAAAGTTTGGGGATCAGGAAAAACACATATAGTTCTCATGTTTGGGAAGGGATTACTCCTGAATGTGCTGCTAATCTGACTAATACATTTATGTTATACTTTGGAGGTAAAAGGGATTTGGTGGGAGGAATTAAAGAGATTTGATATGGATACCATATTTGGTAGAACTTCTAATAGATTACTTTAAAAATGCTGTCTTCTGTATAGACTTGAGCAAGTCCAGAGACTCTAATGAGATCATGTATTCTGGCTCCAGTAGGGTAAAAGGTGCCAATTCAGAACTAGGAATAAAATTCATCGGACTCTAATGAACTCAACAGTTGCAGAGGTACCCAAATTGGTACTTAGAATTTCATGTTTCTCGGAGGTCATAAGGAAACACTGTAGAAATGGAATAGGGAGTCAGTTCTGTACCAATGGTGATGCATATTTATTTTCCACCAAGCTAAATTTCATGGATGAAGTTTTATTTTTCTATTTCAAAAAAAGGGGGGGATTATATGGAGGATTTTTGAAAAATGAACTTGGAGTTGAATCGATGGTCTATCCCTTCTGTTCATAAGATTTCAAATGCCTAAAGCCACGGGATATGAGGTGGGTTATTAGATATGCCTTTCCAGAGAGGAAATGGTAAGACAAAAATGGCCCGCCTGAAGTTACAGCTTATAGATTTGAAAAAGGCACAAACAATTAAAAGACAGAGACAGTTAGGGCAAATTACTTGCAATCAAGCTGCAACTAAATGAGCTTCTTGATGAGGAAGCCAAATTTATGTTGTTTAGAACCAGGAAGAATGCTCACAAAACAAACAGAAAAAAAGTTGAAGGTGAGCAAAGTGTTAGCACAATTGTGTACAGATGTGTTGATAAGAGGAGTTATGGGTGCAATTAAAGTTCTGGTCCCGGATAATAAAAAAATAATRGTAATTATAGAGCACTTTCCTGTCAAATCCAGTGAGACGAAAGCTTCGTAGGTGTAAGATGGTATGGCTATATTCACATCTTTTACCATCTGTTTTCATGTGTGGCTAGCAACCTCAGTAACCAGTTTAGACTCGAAACAAGCAAAAATTTGGCAGTTCAAATCAAAACATACATCTCCAAAAATGTTTTATTTAAAAAAAAGATGAGTACTGGGGCAAGAGTAAATATATTTAACACCAGAATTAAACATTTTGTTCTTCCCTTTCATAAAAATGTAAATTACTTCTTCAGCAGCTCTTTGAAAAGATCTTTGAAAAGTTGCGTATATTCAGCAATGAAGACAGAAAGTTACACGAAGCCCTGGAGACATGTGAAGGCTTCAGCGTGAAACATTACATTTTTGTCTTTGTTGCTCTATATGCATTCTGCATTCAATGCAGTATTCATCAGTTTTACTGAAGGCTAGTCATTTTCTACCTATATTTATCTGAATGGAATCACTTTAAAGACTTTGTAATTATGAAAAGGCATCCAGCAAAGCTGTCTTTTTTTCTCCATTCTTACTGCACTGGAATAGTAGGCATTCCACAGTAGACAAAAGCAAGGTATAATAGGTCTCCTTACTGGCAGTCAGAAATAAAAAGTATTTGTATTAAGAGATAATGTTCTGCTGATGTTTTCTCTCATCTTGATTCTTCCGGTCCTTTCATGCAAAAAGTTTTGCATGAACAGGATCTTGCATAAATAGGCAGGTGGAGAATGAAAACTTGGCAGTCCTAGAAAAGCCAGAATTCCCAAGTACGAAAGTTTTGACAAAGATTTGAAAGTGAATATCCTTGTCATGTTTCGAACAGTGAGTGAGAAGCCTGAATCCCTAAACTCCATAATCTTGCACAGCATTAAAGCACTAATGATACTGTATATATCATTTTATACTCTGTTGCAAACAGTATTTATCATCTGGCAAATTTACATAATGTTCAGATGAAGAGATTGTGACATGCTGGGCCAGTTATCAGAAAATTTGAGAAGGGAATGCATCCCACCTCTGTCAGTAAAACCAAATTGTGTTTTTCCATCCATTTGGCATAGAGTGTAAATTTGTATGTTACTTTTTTAAAGTCTTGAATATTGAAAATGCAAGGCAAATTTTGTAGATATAAGGTTTTATTCTAATACTGGAATACGAACAGACTTTGGGAGTGGTTAATGAATAATCCTTCTTCTTGCCAATAGGTCTTGCCTCTCCTGAGTTTCTATATCCAAAGTTGTCCTGCTGCTTAAAGAAGTGACTCATATAAAGGAGATTGCAGTTTGGTTTGTAATCATGGGCTAATATTTGGCCTTAGCTCTGCAATAGACTCAAAAGTGGAGCAAACAGCCATTCTACTTCCAAAATCTCATATGAATACTTTTCACCCTAAAATGGAAAGGCATCTTTGAAGGACTTAAGTAAAGCATTTTAAATCTGATTAGATATCAAAACATTAGTCCTAAACTAATGTTAAATTCAAGACCTGTTTCACTACTAGTGTGGGACATGAAGATTTCTTGAATATTTTTTAGTAATAGGAAGGATTTTTAAGGTTGTTGCCTCAGCTTAGCTRAGCCTAAGAAGCCCCTCAGTGAAAGTACTGGAAGAATTATGATTTCCATTCCTAATAAAGAATAATGCAGAATATGCTTTTTCTGAGGTTGGGGCAGGGAATATATAAATATTCCAAACTACTCTTGACCAGATAGTTGCACGTCTGATAGGACTATTCTTCCTGGATCGGCTTGTTGAGGATCACAGTGGTGGTKGAACAGATCTAGTTTTAAAGAACCATTCCTTCCTCAAAGTGGATAATAACTGTTTAATCTGAGCCCATATATTTCCTGAAAATAGAGTCAAGAAGCTTTTCCTCTCAACCATCCTTATAARCCTATCAGTGTTTCTCCAATGTGTGCAGTTTCCCATCTCTTATTTTTAAAGTATTTCTTGTATGGCAGGTATATGCTTATGAGGTGTTTTTTATAWCATTGTTTTACAAATGTAGTTATGATTCTGGTCAATACACATAAATATATAGTATTTATTTTTACATTACATGGTAACTCATATGCTTAAGGTATGGAGAATTATTATAAGAAGCCTAAGTTGTGTGAAGTTTCATCCTCATTAACTATGCCTTTGCACAGTCCTTCATTCTGTCTTTTCAGTTTGATGTGGAGATAATCAAGGGAAGAAAGATAAGATGGGGAGAATCTGCTTTTATTTTTCATCACAGTAATAAAGGTAGTGTCACCTGTCRTGAAGGATTGCAGGCAAGGTATGAGGTTAGGAAGAAAACTCATTTCCATTACTTGTGACTTGGCCATTATTTTAAATTCCCTGGAGATGCAGGGTTGGACGATTAGACAGTTAAATAATGTGGAAAGCATAATGGCTTGGAACTGCTGGAGAGAAAATTTGGATCCTCATTTGTGTACTGATTGTCTGAAAAACTGAAGGAGACTTTGGTTAACAGAACTGCAGGGAGATATTAGGAGTCAGATACTAACTTAATGGCAGAGGCAGAGTGCCATAGAGTGAGAAGTAAGGCTTCGATTTGCTCTAAGTGAAGAGAACTACCAGGATCCCTCCGAGAGCACRTTTACCTTAGCCCAGATTCTCCTTTCCACTGTTGAGCAGGGAGCCCTTGAGAAGCAGAGCAAAGGAGGAAATGGCTGAATACATTGTAGTGTCTGCCTACAACTTTTCCTGCCCTTCCTCTTTCTGTTAGGCCTTCCTCAGTAGCTAACTCTTAGCAGAATGCAGAATGCTCTATCCTCCAGGGACAGACAGGCCAGGAGTGAGTGTGAGGCACCTTCAGGCAAATACACAAGGAGCTATACAACARATTCCCAAGAGGAAGAAGGCAAACGTTCACAACAAGATGCCAAGAACTTGGTAGAGCAGTCACCTACATCTCCCAGTCTTCTGCAGCTTCCCAAGACTGACAGAAAGGTTCAGGTGAAAAAAAAATCAAAAGAGAAGGTGGAGTGGGGGGTGCAGTAACAAGGTCGTGGAGAGTAGCCGCATTTGTTATGCAGCCAACCTGCCAGTCACAGCAATGCAAGGGAGGAGAGTAAGAATGGTATAGGTAGTCAAATRGCTGAAATGGTACAGAGGGTTGGTAGTACTTTAAAAAATGTTCCTCCTTTTGCATGTCAGCCCTCTTCATTTTGGAGACCTTTATTAAAGAGCTTGCTCCCCACTGTATTTTAATTTGAGAAAGTAATAGGAAGCACCAGGTAAAGAGATGCTAGGTAGAAGTATCTGTTTCAGAAACCATTCGGATCTATTCAACTGCATTCTTCATCTTCACTGTAGTTAATGCTGAAACAGCCCCACTGAATCATGCTGAATGTGTGATCTTTCATAATAATAGCGTGCTTATTTCGTACTTCCCAGTTGCACTGAAATGAACAAAAAGGGGTCCAGCAAACATAAGACATTTTTCCAGCTCCTCTGTTGTAGAGAGTAGGACAGGGCTTTAGTCAATCAGAAACTGCTGTAATGTTGGCACGACATGGAAAAATTGAACCATTAGAAGTATTTTCATTGGAGAGAATAAAAAGACATGAAGTGTACCCTCTGCTGGGAAAGCATAATTAGCTAAATATTTTTCAGGCATACAAAGTATTTTGCAACTATTCGGTGCTGCAGGCTTTCCCAAACCGAAAATAACACTTCCTTCCTTCTCTGTTGAATAAGTCCTCTGCTGCTTCACATTTCATTAATACACTTCAAATGTGTCATGCTCTGACAGCATGGATACTTTTAATGCAAAAGGAGATGAATGTATAGACTGTGAGAAAACAGCGTTGAAACAGATAGAGAGCATGTGTAAGTGAGGATTTATGCATGACTGTGTACAAGTGAAGATGGTGATATGTACATTTCTGACCATAAGAATATGAGAAGAGCCCTTTTAGATCAGACTAGTGGTCCATCTTGCCCTAATGGGGGCAGAAAAAGATGCTGTTTAGGAAGAATACRTGAGCTGACATTGTCCAGCCCTCTAGTACTCTCCAGTGTCTAGACTTGAAGCATCAGGGTTGTTAGAGTATGCAATCCTCTCTAATGCTTCTCATATCCACTTATGATTATGAAATGGTTTGTTTCATTAACTTGTTAATTACGTTGTCAGCAAGCAAGCTTTCCTTAGAATATTGCAATGATTGTTTCATTCTCAGAATGCTGTGCAGGACCAAAAATAAAAAAAAAAGTAATGTTCCTTCCTAGAAGTTTATGCAGCAGAATGGATGCATTCAGCAATCTGGAAACTGAGAATGCCTCAGTAGGTTTTTCTATTTTTAAGTAATACTTAATTTTTATTTCTTTAAATATTAAATTAAGTACAGATTAAAGGTAAGTTAATGCTAATGTTATGCAAAAGATTCCCTAGTCTTGTTAGTGAAGGCAGTTGTTAGACAGTTCTGGGTTTACCATCATTTTTATCTAAGCTTTGCAATTCACCTTTCAAATATACAGACACTTTGGATCAAGCCAGGCAAACATTTGTATTCACCCTATTCTATGGGTGCTTTATTACTTTTATTTGCTCAGTTAACAGCAATGCTGGAGAATAAAGAAGATAATGTCACCTCTGATGCAGCCTTCATACACAGTCACCAACTTACTAAAGCAGTTTCATAACTTATAGAAAAATTATTTTGTATGAGATTTGAGGGAGAGGGAGGGGAACCTTAATACCTACTAATTACCTGTAATAGCGTGTTTCATGACCAAATCACTTTTTCACAGACCATAAAAAATAAAGGCTGCTAGAAGATACATTTGTGCTTTGAATAAAAGCTGGAAGGGTATTTCTTTACATCTATTCTAAAGTGACACTCAGATTATTTGATCAATCATTTCAATATTACCTCTTCCATGACAGAATTACACAAAAGTGTCCTAGGATGCTGTGAAGTTTGATTAGATCTGCATCCTCCTGAACCCCTAAAAATTGAGCCTTCAATCACCATGCCTAGATGGAGACACAAATGGGAGGAAATTTTTAAAACAAAGAAAATTCTGGGTGTGGGGGGTGAGAAGTATTAAAATAAAAGGGACTAAAACCAAATCTTTCTGTGTTCTAGCCCCTTCCTCTCATGGAGAATCCTATCTTCCACGTTTGATTGGTAGCTCAGTGACTTGCAGTGGTTTCCTGTGCTGTAGCAACCTGCAGTTCCCTCTGGGCCTTGAGGGAAACCTCCTCTTTTCTGTCCTCCCAGGTCATGATGAGTGTGTGCACCCTGCTCTTCTTAGCAGTCTGCTCTCTCCATCATTCATCCTTCCTCCCACTTCGCTTTGCATCTGGAGCTGAGCATGCTCCTTACTCCTCAAGGAGGAGACAATGTCTCCCTCTTTCTAAGGGGGACATTTGACCTAGAGGGAACAGCCAAGCCAAGGGAAATGGGCAAGCCTTTTGCCTAGGGCATCATGGTATGTAATGCTCACAAAATGAGCTTAGAGCAAATCAGATTAAAGGTTTATCTCGTCTGTCAACATACGGCACTGAAAATACCTTCTTTCATTCTGCCATGAATTGCCACTGTGCCTAAAACCCCCTCAAGTTAGAGCCCCATTCAATCTGTGGTGTTTGCACTGTGATTTTTYGTAACAGATGCCTCCATATGTAAAACAAATAAAGCCTTGCTGGGTAGAGTTCTTTGCACTGATTTATRTCGATCCATCCTACAACATCAGACATGTAGGCTTCCCTAGACACAAGCACTGAAACACATATGTAACTTCCAGCTTTTAGTTTCCCTCTAAGCTGGAGTCCAGGTACTACAAATGCAGGACACAGTGGTCAGACTTGAAGTCACACAGGCCACACTGCCTTTGGGAATTTTTATTTGTGGCTCTCAGGCCCCTTCACTCAGTAACTGTTCACTAATCTCTGCTAAAACATCGTGGTCTCTTTTTCCAAGGGCAGCGGCCAAGATGGGGAGAAGTTGTAGCTGTGTCTGTTTGGGACCATTTCTTCTACTACTACTTCTACTACTACTTCTACTTCCTTCATATGCAGGTGCAGAGCTCCTCTCCTTCTGCACCTTTTCCCCAGAAACTGCAGCTGTAGTGACTACCTACAGCCTGTGTTAAGCAGAAGCCAGAGAAAATGGCAGGAAAAATTGCAGGTCTTTTGGTGAAGTGCTTTGTCACTGAACAGCTGTTTTTGTGTGTGCCAGAAAGAACGTAGGAGGAGGAGGCACCCCCAGGACAGATTCAGTCTATAGAAACTGGCAGGACCTGACTGCATTGTCATACAACCATTGAGGAATAATATAGAATGGTTCCTATCTACCAAAATGCCAATAAAGTCAATAAATGAAGGCTTTTGATCCCTTATTTATTGATAAGGAGTGTCTTCTTTATTTCCTCTGCMGTGAATAGAATGTTTACATTCTGATGAAAAAAGATAACACTTGTGTTTTCATGTCAATGGAGAAACATTGATTACTCAAGTGTGTATTGTAAAGTGGAATTTGGGGGTAAAGGACTAAATGACTGCTCAAGAAAGATTTGATCCTTGAGCCTTTCCTTTCAGTTTCTCTCTTGCCTTGTTCTAATGCTGTTGTTCCTTTGTTTGCTGATATCTCATACTCCTCCTGTGTGTCATCTTCCTTTCCCCTACCCCCAACTAAATGGGATTTTTAACCTGATTTTCTACGGGAACAGGGGTACACAGTTGTGCTATTTGTCTTCTCCCATCCAACCAACTTGCAAGCCCACTGTCCAATTTCAATTCAATTTCATAAAAGAGACATGACCTCAGAGGTATTAATTTACTGTAAATTCTGTGCAAATGGGTTACCAGGAAGAGCAGAGATCCTATTAGGGTCTCCCCCTGAGGAAACAATTAAAAAGCTCATCCTTTAGACACCTGGGAATCTACACAGAGGGCAGACCCAGGCGTCATTTCTTCTACTGCRTATGGAGGAATCACTGGTTCTTTCGGCTTGTTGTAAGCTACCTACATGTTTGTACTGAATCTGGTATGAATTTCAAATGATGAAATGGTGATAGGAAGGAGGTCGTCAGACCTCAGATAGTGTCTACTTGGGGGGATGCTTGTTTCCCACCTGCAAGCTGCTTGAGTTAAAGGTTCATATATCCTCCATCATGATTATGGAGAAGAAGCACCAAAACCACCCAGGATATATCCCAGAAAAGAGAAAAAAAACACAAAACAGGAAGGATGTGCATTATTAAAGTGCTCTGCAGTCTGGAGGAAATCTTGAGGGAGCGGACATATTTCACTACCCAACAGATTTTTTAAAAAAACTCAAAGGAAAACACTCTTTCTAAAAAAAAAAAAAAATCTTTAAGGATGTCTGCAATATAATATTGTCTTATTTCGATAAGAAAATAGATTAATTATACCCAGGGGCCTCATAAAGCACAGTGTGATAGGAAATCTTTCCTCCTTTCCTTCTCCYCCAAGTGTGTGTATGTGAGGAGCAAGAGAAGTGGGACTGTCACGTGATCTGCCTTATTTTCCCCTGTTTTCTCTCGTGGGAGTTCTGTGCAGKGCACAGTGGTAACTGGTAGGATACTGAGCAAATGAGTCACATGGAGTGCACGTTTCTCCTTCCTTCAGGCTAGTAGCAAGCAGTTCTACTTGTTATACTCTGGGTTTTGCCCAGAGTCAACCTTGGTTTAGCTGCAAATCCTCCTGGCCAAAGGGGGTCCTGCTGCTCTGGCCCAACTTACGGCTTGGACCAGCTGCGTATGAATTAGTTGAGAATAAACGTTCTCATTGCTTGAGATGTTGCGTGCTTTTGTGGCATGAATTTGCTCGTTTGTTTGTTTTCCCTTCAAACATGGGAGTTTGGGGGACAAAAGCATTCTCTGCTACTGGCATTGCTRCTGTTTTAACTTTATCATAGAGGTGTAGGATCAGCTTTGTAAGTTTAAACTCTTGTGTTCGTTTCATACCTTGCTTTATCATGAGACATGACCTTTTCRGAGTCCAGGATAGGAGAGGTTGGCTGTTTATAATGATGGGTACAAACAGATACAAACAAGAGACAATTTCTGCCTCGTGGGTATCCAGAACATTAGGTATGTTTCTCTGGTTGAGGAATGAATCAAGGAGACACTGCAAAGTATTTATCCTGTGTCGTAATTGAACTATGATGTTTTACYTGTTGTGTGAAACTCACAGAATGAGAATAAGAAATGGTAAAGAAGGCTTAGGCAAGAGTGGGAATTGAAGAAAACACATGCTTCAATACTGTTTTCAAATTAAAAAGGCAGGTTCAGATCCAAAATAGACCATTACCAAAGGGAGATTAGGGAAAGAATACTTTCCCWAACATCAAGTAATCCTGAATTATGATAGAGAGTTTGGGGATCTAGAAAGAGCCAGAGAGAAGCAAGTAGACCCTTTAAATGTGACTAGGGAGTCTTTTTCCTTTATTAGGTGAGCAGCTGAGCTGTCAGAGAAGACCTGTCTGAAGTTTTCTCTAAGGACAATCAAGGCATGTGATAGTCTGTGTGGAAAGAAGGGTTTAGTGCTGTGTACTTAAACCTGCATCGGGAGCTAACTGTGACTGTTTCAGCCTTAATTCTATCAACTCCATTCAGCCACTCCAGGGAGTGTTTTTGTGCTTGCATAATCCTCCGTCTTCTTCGGAGTGGCGCACAAGCTGTTGAAGTATAATGGTGAATTTGCAGTTGCCTGTGTATTACAGCCAATTCATTATGTAGCTGCRCTGAACCTTAAAGCAGGTAATGGTTTTATCACTATTACATTAAAGGGAGACCAAAAGAGAGGAGGAGGTTAATTCTATAAGCATCTTACCTCCACCTTTATTTTAAAAATCCATTACYTTCCTTCCTCTGACTTTTGTGTGAGTATCCTCTCTTCAGTTACCATTATCTCAACTGCTGCCCTTTGCCTGAAGACTGTTACAATAGTGCCTTTAGCACTSCATGCTGAATGGGAGGCCTGGGTGAGATCTGCTGTTAAAGCAAGGAGGTAAGAAACTGGAGAGACTGTCTTTACTAAATAAAGACTATTACCCTTGAATCTGGATACTGCTCTGTTTTACACTGTTCCCGCTCCTCACCTTTGCATAGCTCTGGTGCCTTCAGTAGTTTTACTGCTGGTTAATTTCGTGAGAGGGATCAGAATTGATGGTGGTGTCTTTGAGGAGTTAGGTAGGGCTTCAAAACTTAGTTGCTGTGTATGAGGTGAAGTCTCTCTATCTGAGGCACGTACCTACATTACCATATCCCCCACATTTCTGTTTTTCTTCAGTACTGTAAGGAGCAAACTCACTAAGGACTGAGCTTGTCCTTAGGTTTCTCTGTGGATTTTGCAGAGCTGCAGTCAGTCACACTAGTGTGAAACCTGGGTGATGGGAGACCTCTGAGCTGCACTTCTCTGCAGGAGTGGCGACGCAGCACTATGTCTTCACCAATTCGGACAGCTGGGTCTGCAAAGTCCTTGTGACTACCATAGGTCCTTCTGGTGTGGGGGGGTGCCACACTGACAACTAATCCTGAGGGAAAAATTCCTTCTTGCTTGGTACTCCCTTTGGACTAGATCCAAAGAAATCAGTACATGGAATCCCCTCCCCTCCGATCTGAGTGGAGAATGGAGATTTTGCAGCTGAACAGATTACACTAGGACAGTAAGAAAGACTGACCCAGAGTTTAATGCATTTTTTTAGTAATAACAATTAGTGTGAGCTGGAAATGATGGGGCTGTGAGGGCTGAGAGAGCCATACCTCTGGAGACAATTTGAGAAAGAGGCAAAGAAAGTGCTTTTTTCACCTCCAATTTGGAACAAGGCAGACAGCTCTGTAAAGTTATTTGTGGGCCTTGAGACTGTTTTGAATGAGGAAAGAGGACTTTGTTTCTGAGTGGAAGCTATAGAGACATTTAATTACAGCACAAAAAATATATACAATAAACAAGTCTATTTTATTTTATTTTTTTCAGCCAGATATACTAGAGCGCCCTAGAGGGAAAATATATTTTAGTACTTTACAGTTACAATTGCAATTTATGTTAGTCTAGTGTCTTTCATACAAGAAGTACCATATCATAAAACACTTTACAGTCTGTTTATCAATACAATAAACTGAGAATATTGCTCAATTTACTTTATTAGAACTTGCTGAGTGATACAAAAATAAAACTAGCTTGAATTGCTGATACTTTTTTTTAGCAAGAGAAACATTGGGAGGAGCAAGCATAACTAGATACTGTTATCATTATGAAAGGAAAAATGTAAAAAAGTTTGAAGTTATGAGAAAGGGTTGATCTGAGGACAGAGCTCTTATTGAAGAAGTCCAGGAAATGGCTGGTTTTCATAGTACATGAAGAAATTTTGGTGAAGCTTATACCCAAATAAAGACATTATAATACCACTTCTTCTGTTTGCTTGAATTGTAGGATACTTACTATTTGAGACAAGTACGGTTGGAATAAACTGAGTGTGAGTTGTTTTTATGTTCAGCACTTGCTGGAGTTGGGTTCATTAAGTATTTTTGTGATACTGYAGAATGTTGTGGTAAAGCTTCAGCAGGGGAATTCATACAAAAATTCGTGAAGCAAGATGAAAAAGGTCAGTTCTGATAGGCAACAACACGTCAGTTCATGTGCATATTTGGCAAGTACCAATAACTAGTGTCAGAGTTAATCGCAAATGCATCATGGACAATAACTGGCTTTGTCCAGAACTAAAAAGGATATGGTCATGAATTTCTTATGTTTGAAAACATTTTCACTGCTCTGAGTACAAACGCTTAACCTGTCTCTGAAATTGTTGCCAGTTATTTTACACCACAGACACTCATTGAGTGCAACCGAGTAATGAACAATTACTGTACCCACAAATAGATTTTACTATGCAGTGATACTGTGCATGTGTATATACTTTAAATGTCTGAAAGCTATGTTTTCCTAATCTGAGAACATAAATACAAATATGCATTAATTGCGCAGAAGTTTATTGCATTGCTATTCTGCAAGTGTCAATGGAGAACAGAATTAAAGCTATTGGGAAGGCTTAAATGGACATTTCCATACCATAACAGGTTTTGATATTTTATAAGCTTAACYTTATTAATGCCCAGTTCTGAGATGACTGAAATATTTCTGTTACCTGCTTAATATTCATATTGCAAAAATTATTCTCATATTTTGCTCCATTTTAGTGCTTTTCAGAAGTTTTCAGTTTGTCTTCTTTTAAAATTAATTATAGGTATACTTGTTTTAAAAATTTTTATCACAGAATTTTCATGCTGTGTCAATTTTTTATAAATTAAAATACCTCATCTTCTTAYGTGTCTCTACAGTGCTGTTTTGCATTACTTTGCAAATAAYTGTTACCACTAAAAGCACTGCACTTCAAAACTCTGACCAAATGTGTGTGTGTRTATATATATGTATAMATATATATACATGTATATATATATCATACTGTACACTTTCTGTATCATTAAGTTAGGAAATACCACTGGTAACTGAATGATATTCATTGACAAGATTAAACTCAGAAAGGCAAATATCTGTACAATAACAGGAGATTAGAACAAATAAGTTAGTTATACACAAGAGAAAAAGACAAGTACCAGTGATTCAGTGCTCTTATTTCAGTACAATAACAAGTACATTCTCCTTCAGGTTACCATCAGCGATGCTCCAGTGATGCAAGTATAAACCCCAAAGGGCAAAATGCAAAACTCAGCCAGATAGCTGGAATTCAAGTGTATATTATCATCCAGTGTGAGGTTCCCAGGTACAATAAGGTCAGTTCTGGAGACTGAGAAACTCAAGTTTCRAAACCAAGGATTATTGTTGGTTTTCTAATTGCTTTGAATGCTTCTATGTTATTTAGTAGATATGTGTTCACTAAGAACAGTCTTTTGCAGTAACTTCCAGACAAGATGACATCAGTGTGACACTGCAAGCACTGGAAGAGTRGGTACTTTCTATTTGTGTTTCTGTCAACATTTAATTGAATTGTCTATGAGGAATTGCTAGGCCTTGAGCAATTACTACCAAGAGCAGAACTATTAGTTTAAATCTTCCATACCCTCTTTCTTCTGTAGAAAACACTTTCCACAGGTCTTGGAACTTCACTTGCTTCCACAAAGTTATTCAAGTATTTCACATTTGAAGATCAGGTCCCAGGTTGTTTTTGGATAAGTAAAATTGTAATTTCATCAATATCAGCGTTTATCAGTGTACTATTTAAGTTCCTGTGCTTTGGTTTTCTGATTTTCAGAGTTGAAGTTGATAAAACATATGCAAGTTTGACAAAAMTTCATAGAAAATGAAATTTTCTGGCTGTTTATACCAGAATGAAAGGTCACAAACAAAATTTTCCAATGAATTGATGGTAGAACTATAGACTCCAATAGAAAGAGGACCTGCACTGTTGTACTTAGCTTCTGTTATTGCCTGGCTAACAGAAAGCAATTGACTTCTACTGCTTTACTTCATACTGCTAAAGGGCCCCAAATGACAATGTTTTACACCTGTTTTTCACTTCTTTTGCATATTCAAGGTGCAGACTAGTAGCAGCCCAGATGCCAGAAGTGGCCTGATTCAAATAAAAGCTCATGTAATCTATCCTGCAGGTGTGCACTATTGCTAATTTTAGTGTTTGCACATATGGAGGAGATGATACCATTATTTAGATTTCCRAGAGAAGTAACCTCCTCTAGGACTCTTTCTGAGGCATATTTTCAAAAAACTGGTGATGAAACAAAGTAGCAAAGCAAGAGCAGGAGAGAAGCAAATAAGGCAGCCAAAGAAAACAGTGACAAAAGAAGTCCAACATCAATCAAACTTAAAATACTGCTAAAGAAGAAAATGTTTAATATACCATCAAAGAAGAACAATTGTGCTATTAAAGAAAACAGCCTCAAAGAAGGAAATGAGAGATTAATCCAGAGAAAGAAAGAAACCATCRTAGCAAGGTGGGAAAACATAGAACAAAAGGTAAGGGATGAGAAGTGTCTCAGTCTCATTCAAATATGACTGTGTGCACAGCATTTGGGAGTAACAATATTTGGCTTTGAAATTTGCATTAAAATGAAATCTTAATCACAATAGAAGGAAAATGAAAGGCACATGTGAAAGAAAAGGAACACAGAGCAGACAAAAGAAAAGGAAAACATCAATGACAAATGAAGAAAAATATCAGGAAGAGAGAGTAGGATACTAATGAAGACGGAGCACAACAGTGTGACAGGCAAACAGTAGAAGTGTATCATATGCTAGAGAAGTCTATCATATGGAAAACCAGAAGGCAGAGAACAGATCAGAGGACACTGGGTGAGCTGGCAAGGGAGGGAGAGGAAAATGTGTGTGACCAGAAACCTAGCAGGGTGGGAGACAGAATGATTGAAGACTATGGGAGGTAGTTTGCTGTAGAAAATGTAAAACAAATTCTAGTGAATGTGTGACTTGTTTAGATTTAAATGCCTGTTTTAACATGGAGTTAGATATACTGGTATTAGTAAAGCATTAAGTGTATGCACACTGATAAAAATTCTTCTTTGGCACTTTCATCTTTGCTTCTCTGAAAAGTCCCTTTTGCCCTTCAGTCATTTAAAGTCTCCTAAATAGAAAGCAAGTATGAAAGCCTTCCCAAACATCAAAACRTTCCTGTTCACCTGATACTAAACAACTACCACCTCCCACCTGACTCTAGCCAAGAAATTGGAAGAGCATATAAGCTTGAAGGCTGTTCTCTGAACAAATGAAGATTCATCATTTCTAGTAATTTTCTCTAGTTGCGAAAAGCTGTTAGCTGAAGTGCTTCAGCTGATGTCCAAGAAGATGATGTTGGTGGAGAAGGAAGGAATGGGGTTACCCCTTTTGAATGTGTTTTGGAATACAATATGAAGTAAGTGTCCTTTGGGGTTTGAGGTTGTTGTGGGTTTGTGGGGGGGGTTCTTTGGGGGGGGGGGGGAGGAGGTGGTGGTTACTGAGACTTAATGTCTAATGTTTGATGCCTTTCAATTGATTTTGAAACTTGTCCAATGTGTATCATTGAACAACCTCTGGTATAATTGCTGTTTGCACTAGATACAGTGTCTGATCTGTTAAAGTTAAAATACCAGTTAGATTCCTCCATGAGAATCCAAACAAGAAGCTACCCAAATGTGAAGTAAACAGAGAGGGCAGCAGCATCATAGACTCCCAGGATAATGTAGATTGGAAGTGACCTTCTCCTCCCCCCCTCCCCCAATATATAATTAAAACTTTTCTTGTTGCAGCTAGTGCATGTTGCCTCTTATCCTAGAACTGTGCACCTTTGAGAAGACTTGGGCTCTGTCTTCTCTATACTATCCTGTTTGCTGAAACAAACAGGAAAGCTGTAACATGATCTGCCATCTCTTCTTAAGCCTGAACAAACCCAGTTCTCTCAGCCTCTCCTTGTACGTTGTGTTCTCCTCACCTCTCCCAAAGGTTTTTAATCCTAATAAAACATACTAATACCAGGGTTCAAATACTTTAAAAAAAACCCGATTCTCTGATTTTTTTTTTTTTGTTATTTTTGTTATCAACATGTAAGCAAGTGTGCTTACAGCACATGCTGCCCAACTATATCAGGAAGACTAAAAAGATAGGACTCCACATGCAGCTTTTACATAGATAAAACTATTCTATTACTTTATGTGGGGAAAAAAAATATACAAATACACCCTCATTCTCTGAGACATAAACCARCCTCTAACTCCCTGGGTTAAGAAATAAACTCTCTCTAAGCCCATAATTTATCAATATGTGGTTATTCATATGTTGTGCTAAAATGTCAGAGACAGGATACCAGATTTAGTACCAAAAAAAGGTGCTTGTACTTTTTTTTTTTTTTTTTTTTGGGGGGGGACACAGGAAAAATTCTTAGCTAGCTCTGTTTTCCATGACATTTAATAGCTACAATGTGTTACAAGCCTCAATAACAAAAGACTTTTAAATGCTTTTAAATGAACCTTTCTGCCTTTCTCCACACATACATTCCCATCCTTGCCTGCACATCCAATAGGTGCACTTAAAGTGTTTAAATAGTTTGTGGGTTCTTTCTCTGATGTTTCAGTAAGCAAAAGTCAGAGGTCCCTACTAAAGTCTGTGCAGCTTAGTGCTTTCAGAGGGCAAGCAGAATCCATGGGAGCCTGTAGGAAAGTGGMCACTTACATTATGGCCAGAAAAGATTTCTGTAGATGAGCTAGCACGTTGGCATTCTGTGCAAAATACAGTGGCTGACCTGCCTTTTTTTTGCTATCTTCCTGGGGCCAGTGAAGCAGGTCTCCTCTGTGGTGCCTGAAACCCTGACATGGAGAAGCTACTGTTGCACAATATCCATAGTATCCTATGCTCAGACACATAAAAGTTCATTTTCTATTTTTTTCCTTGTCACCTTTCTGTTTTAAATTGCAAAATTGCATGTCTTCTCAGAATATCCTTTAGCTGTGCAGCAAAAATGAGCTTCATGAAGGTCCAAAACTGAATACTATCAAGTTCTGTAAAAGGCATTTTATTAGCCTTAGTAAGCTGGGATGGAGAAGTTCAGGCTAAGAAGGAAAAAAAAATCTACTGTTTCTTTAGTTGTTGTGTTTGTCACTGACTAAAGTGACCTTGATTTTTTTTTTTCCAGAATTTCACTGTTCTCTCCAGTGCTGACCAACTCTTCCCAGTCTGCCAGAGATCATATCAATGGGTGTGCTTTCATTTACGTGACAGGCTTACGTGCTGCTGTTGGTTTGTCTTTCACGTATGTGTCTCCTCCTCAAGAGTAGTGCTGGCAGGATATATTCTCAGTTGTGTTCACTGTAAAATAATGCCAGCCCTGAAAGCCGAGGGGAGTTGCTGCTTGTCTAGGGAGGTGGCCATGTTGCTGAGATCATGTGCAGTGATGGAGGAGGTGGTGGTGGAAGGAGCAAGCTGGAAGGTCAAGTTAGAGAAGATGAGGTCAGGGAGTGGARGCTGAACTTCAGCTGACCTGCATGGGACAGCAAGCACCTGCCTGCTTCCAGTGCAGTTTGACTTCCTGCCTTGAACGATACTGGGCTTCCTTGGATGGCCGTGGCACTTGCATTTTCTCTTTCCTCCCCCTATTAGAGCTGCTGTGGCTCCTTGATGTATCATGGAGCCTCCTGATTTTTCTCTAGGTTTGGCTTCAGCAGAGCTGTTTAGTATAAGCTCCTGCTTTGTCTCTGTAGAAGAGAAGATAGAGGGATTTCATGTTTGAATTTCTTCAAACTATTGTGCGTCCCAAATAAAACTTCCTTTTTTCTTCTTTTTCTTCTTCTTCCCCTGCAAGGTTTAAGAAGGGACTTGCAAGCTGAAAATGTGAATGTAAGAGGAAGTAGATTGTAAATGCCATATCTTAATTTCCTTGAGACTGCACCAACAAGAGACTATTCCACCTAGCAGAAAAGTGATTGGAGTGGAAGGACTCTGGCCCAAGTCATCTTGATTTTTCTGGCTGTAAACAGCTGTAGTGCCATTCAGGTCCCACTTGGTCATTATCTGCTTATGTGGTCCCTACAGCTGTAACTCCAAGGGACCTCAGYGTGGAGGAAACCTACTTTTGCCCCCGATGGCTGTACTGACTGGCAGCTCCACCAAACGGCTATTGACTTTTTCCTYCTTTGATCACTGATGATGTGGATTGCGGTTTGAACTAGCAGCAGTCCCTCTTCCCTTTTCTCTGTATCTGCAATGCCTTTATTTATTATTAAACCTGCATAACTACTTCCAGCACAGGGTGTTTGGTGAGCAATAGGTGAGGCAATGTCAGAGGAGGAGGGAAGTTGATTCAGAGACCATGGAGCTAATCCCGTACCCTGGCCAGGGTGACAGGCTGATAAATGGCAATTAAGGAGTGTCAGTGTTTGCCACAGATCTGCTGACATGTTTTTCTGACCCCTCCTCCCCCCACCATGTGGAGAATAGCACATGGTATTCTCCACAGAGCCTGGCACCAAGCTCTTCCCCTTTCAGAGAGCACGAGAGAGTATTTTTATATTGGGATTAGGATATGAATAATCTGTCTGTWTTGTCAAGGAAGTGATATTTATGAGTTGTTGTGCCAAATATATGACAGGTCACTGGCAGAAGGCTTGCAGAAAGTGGGAGCTGTGCAAAGACCAGCCCACTTCCTGATATGTTCAGGATCGATGCTATAGCTCTCCGTTCCTGCGGAGAGGAGGCGGGGTGGAAATTACAGAACAAGTAAATCCCTGGAGGTTGAAGGACTTCCAGCAACTGGCTCCAACCTCTTCAGGGTAGTTTTGAGGATGGTTCTTGAATTGGGCTCACATGACCTGAGGAGTCATCTGGTATAAAGCRGGGAAAAGGATTTAATTACAGAGAACAGATAATCTTTGTTCTAATGCCTTTAACACTATCACTTTCTCTGCAGCTGCTTTACRCATAATAACAGCTTAGCTTTCATTAGAGATATATGTATTTTTTAAAAAGGCAGTATCTTCCTGTTACCACATAAGTAGCATTGGTTTCATTCATTTAAAGTCGTCATTTTTCAGTGACTACAGGGAGTTTCATCCCATGCCATTCCATAAAATAGCCTTTTAGGGATATATATTTTCACCTTTATTATTGAGATTACCTCAGCCAGCAAGTGCCCATGGAATGGAATTGCAAATGATGCATGCAGAAAGTTAGCAATAAGCTGTATTTCTTCTGTTGATATRTTATACTGACCCTTAGGAATGAGACATAATATATATTACAATCTTAGGTGTCTTTGGGGGAATGTAGAACTTCTGAAGACAAGAGTGAGCAATAGTGATTCCTTCAGAGAGCTGAAATCATTTGATGACAAATTCATGTGCTTCCTTCAGAGAGTTGAAATTATTAAATGACAAATTCATATGCTTTGTTAAGTGTGCTTTATACTGGGGACTGGGTGCTTCAGCTTATTGGTGAAGGACAACAGAATACTTTTTCATCCCGAATAATGGATTTAGTTCACTTCTACTGGTACCAGAGGTGACTATATTGAAATACTGGCTTTGCTTAAAGAGCTTTTGTAATTTAAAGCCAAGTCTGTTCTTGAAAATGTGAGTGGTATAGCAGTGWCAGATGGGGGCATATGGTTTTGTGACGATGTTTCTGTACCTGCAAAAGTCCAATGGTAGGCATAGTAAAAGCATGATTTTGTTGGTAAACTCTTCTTTTGGCTGGTATAGCTTATCTTGTAAACTGTGTCAGCACTAACGGTGCTAACAGGCTCTCTTTTTTGCACTGTGGGAAATACTGGCCTCAGTGAAGTTTTAACCAGCAGTTRGAGGTAGATGAAGGGCTGAATTCTGGATGCAGACCTGTCTTTGCAGCCTAGTAGGTATTTCCTTCAGGCYGGGATGATAGACATGGGTGAAGATGCATAACCGTGTGTGGGATTATCCAGGATGCTCACCTGCATGAACTCGCCTTGAAAAAAGTCAAATGTAAACTCTGCATGCCGGGAGTAAGAAATTGAGTGGCAGCGTTGGAGTATCTCCTTGTGGAGAAGGGAAGGGCAGAATTGCTCATGTTGGGCACAGCTGTCTCATTACATACTGTCTTAACATGGATGCTTTGGGCTTACAGATGAACTGTACCTGCTGCTACCAGGCTCAGAGTTAAGTCAGCTGGAGGTTAAACAACAATTTTATTTAATARTTTACTTCAAATTTTTAATGTAAATGTGTAAACTGTTCCATCATAATTCAGAACTACTTATTTGCAACAAATCTGCTGCTGGGACAACACAGTAAAGGGCTTGTGCAGGGGTCTCCTTGCCACCCCARTTTCAACCGTAAAGGCAGCACAGGGCAGGCCCTTCAGGATAGCGAGACATCATGAGTTCTCCCAAGCCGTTGGGGAGAAAAGTCATCCCTCTCTGCCTGGTATACCAGAGAAGCAGGAGGTTAATTTTATTTGAAATTCCCTTAGATAAGTGAGCTAAACCACCACAGCAGATGGACTGATGCTCTAAATCCCATGACATGAGGCTTATAATACTTTTTTTTTTTCCAAACAATAAAAACAAAACTAATGTACTTTTTCTGTTTTTGATTAACTTTTTGCCTCAATGAGATGTAATGCAAGGCCTTGGAAGAAGTTTATAGACTTTTAGCACCATGACTGTTACAACTCATGGACATCTGCAATATTAAGATTTAAAAAAAAAATTTAAAACAGACCTTTAAAGTTAGCTTTTCATCTGTGCCCAGAAGAAACTCCGTATAGACCAGCAGAGCACAGGCGTTCAAAGACAAATGTGTATCTTCTGAATTCCAAACCTAAGCAGATCAATAACAGAAGGATTTATCCCCATAGCCTCTGGATATGGATGATCAGTACACTTTTTCTACCCTTCCCCACCCCCACCCCTTGAGATCATATCTTAAAAAAAAAATGCCTTTTGACAAGGTTTTCTGTGTTCTTCCTGATAACAGCTTCAGGCAAATGAATCTGTTACACAGAATGAAAGGCATTTTGTGTGTGTGTCTGCRGGGGGGAGGTTTTAAGTGAAATATGATGCCAATATGGTGGCAAAGTGTCAGGTCCTCTGATACTCATTCTTTAAAAATCTGTTAGTTTGGAACAGGTGTCTTCAGTTTCAGGAGGTTAATCGAGTGAGAAATGAGTAGGTTGACCAACCTTTACTGTTGTGGGAATTTTATTGCTCAAGCCAATAATTAAATTGTCCACACACAAACCACATTACAGTAAAAACACATTTATGATAAAATGGTATTTTTCATCTTGATGAACCAGGCCCCCAATTCTTCTGCAAACTGTGTGTGCCTGTAGGTTCTGTGCAAGTATAAGTAATCATTTGTGGTGTTTTATAAATTTTATTATTGTAGTAGCTGTGCATGCAAAAGTTGCACAATAACATAGAAAAGCACTGGGTGTCCAATATTTATATTACAGAACAGTGAGTTTAAAGCTACCTCTAGGAGGAAACAGCACACTTTCAGAAAAAGGTGCATGGGGCTTTGAAGCTCAAATATTCAGTCAAGGAGCAGTCCTGATAACAGTGGATACAAATAAAATGTATACTTAAATACGAACAGTTCAATTTATTCATTGCTTTTTAAATTGCTTATATTTGTGCATTTTTTTAAAAGTCGGCAAAAATTGTATCCTCAAGAGGTTACTTGAACACATAACTCTTTGCAAAAGTGCAATTAGACAGGATCTCAAATTAAAAAAAAAATATATATCTTTCCCTTTAGGTGTTCCTGGTCACTCTCTGTCTTAAAAATAGTTTCCTCTATTAGAAAGTTTCAGGAGTGATCCCCAGTCACTCTGGAATTTCAACAATCCTTAATTACAGAAGGCTAAAACTTCCCAGAGCAGTTGTCCTCATCATTGAGTCATCCTAGCTCTAGAACCTGAAAAATATCTTAGGCTACTCTTTCATTTATTCATCTCCATTTACCTGTCTGCCTCAGTAGATTTAAAAAAAAAACAAAAAAAAAAAAAAAAAAAAACAGAGTTAACTCTGTGTGTGTGTGTGTATAGAATAATGCTGGAAGTTTCCTCAGAGGCAGAAATCACCTCTAGGCAAACTGTAACTATGGAAAATTCCAGACAGCAGAGGATGTTTTCTTTTCCTTCAGAAAATAAGCAGCATTTTAAAACAAGTACAATAAAGGGAATATGGACACAAGCTCTGCTACCGTAAGCAGTTACAGCAAGCTTCATTTCAGATGCTCTTGAAACATGGTTATTGCAGTACGCACCAGAACTGGAGAGACCTGTCCCAATACTCGAAAGAGTAGAACCAGAGCCCTAAATTTGCACTGTGACACATGAAAATGAAAGGGAGCTCTGTCATATCCCTTGTTGGAATTGCAGAGGAATTTCCCTCTGGTTCTTCCCGTGGGGTGCAGGCTCCCTACCACCCAAGCTTATTCATGCGGGATCCTGGGTCTGCCCTGGTGCATGGTGCCGTAGGGATGGGCTTGCTCACAGCGTGTGCTCAGAGCACTCAGGCATTAGCAAGGTGCAAGTGAGCAACTGTGCCGTGAAAACTGCCTTCTCCTCATTCTAGTCTTTCCCTGGTGCCTTTTGTCTAGCAAAACTATAGGGAGGCTGGGAAGTACCAGCTTTTGTTTAACAACTTGTTTATGAATGCCAGCTGGATACTTTTATTCCTAAAGTGTGGATTTTTCAATATACAGAAATACAGAAACGATACTCTCCTGTGCGTTTTGCCTGACTGACCTCAAAGCCTTGAAGTTTTACTTTGTGTTGGGAGGGAATGAAGTGCATCTCCTGAAATTCTCCTCCCCCTGCCCCATTGGAGAAGAGCTAGGGGACAGGGGAGCAAGTGTCCCCATGGGGGAGCTCTCACTGCATGGGAAGGAAAAAGGGGCAATGCTTCCCACACTTTTAGCAAGTCCTAGCCCACACTGACAGCTGTCACTTTATTCTTACCAGATAATGGAAGAGCAGTCTATCTTGGCTCCCCTTCTCCCTTTGCGTTCCATAATCTTAACCAGTGCACCAGGAACGATGAGTCTGACTTGCAGTAYTTACAAAATATAACCTCCCTTCTTGCTCTTCAGAGAGCAGAGATGGCAACAGAGTATGGATCTCTGATTATGTCCAGTGGTACCAAACTGCCCACCGGCTAGATCCCACRGTGGTGGGACAAAATTTTTGAGAGAGACCAACTCTCAGGCATGTAATACAGGGTCAGTTTTTTTTTTTTTTTTCATTTCTCCTGGGAGCTCAGCAACTCTCATCTCACGTGTAAGTACCAGTGTGATACTTATACTCTGAAGGAAGAGTCTCTCCAATAGATGATGACTCTATTGTTATGTTTGCTGCTGACCTGCCATATGACTGTAGGCATGTGGCCTTTGCTTTTCTGTCTGTGTTTACGCTGCACTTTGGACTGAGAGCTACACGTGACATGCCTTTCTCCAAAAACTTGGGTACAACTAGAGAAAGAGCTCTGTTGAGCTCAGATTTGGGCACTGAGAGAACCAGAATCATGTGGAGCATACCTCCTGAGTGGTTGGGCATCCCAGCATGAAGACAGAGGTTTATTTTGCAGGCTGCCCATAGCCACTGTGCCTTTTCCACTGTGTCTAAAATAGCCAACATTAGGAGCAACGGGCATCTTTGACCTAGGATGCTACCGGAAACTGGGAATTCCCTTGGTTCATCTGTAACAGAAAGAGTCATGACTCATTTGATATCACTTATGTGATTTGGAAAGATTATTGCTGCTTGCTGCTCACTGCAGGAAACTGGTTGAAGACTTTTTGGTTTTGTGTGTGTGTGTGTGTGTGTGTGTATGAGAGACTTATGTTTTTTTCGTTAGCCTTAAATTCTGTGTGGTGGTTTATAAGAAAGCAAACAGTGAAGAGTTATGTTATGGGTTGGAAGAAATGCAACTTGCATTCTGCTGGTGAAGCAGGATTATTTAGTCTCAGATTTCCCATACATGGGAAATCAGAGAAGACAGAGAATACACTTAAGATGTGTCCTCTCTCCTGTTTCTTCTGATTCCAAAATTCTGCGAGTATTTGGGTCTCAGGCTTTGGCACAGCATAAGTAATGAAATCTGAGCCTGGCTTCCTTAAATCTAGTGTTTGTATATGTGGTTTTACCCCCTTCCTGATTTGAATTGTGTAGTTTAGAGACAAGTAGCAGTCAAACATTCTTTCTGTTAAATTGAATCAAAGCTGTTTTGGCTAATTTGTAATATATATAAGCACTGTAAATTGTGGCAGTGATTTTGAGAACATGCCACAGAATACCAGACAGAAAATCAACATCCTTTCTAACAGTTTTATTCGTTCCTTTTTTCTTTTTCTCTCTTCATATACTATTGSTATATATTGTTATGAAGTGAATTCATTGTATTCTTTGTAACCCAGTAATAGCAGAAATTATCTTTGTCCTTTTTCTAAAAGGTCTTGTTAAAGGATTCATGACTCCTTTGATTAATTTAAACAGCAGGGTAACTTGAGTCACTYAGCTGTTACTTCACCTGTAGGCATAATTACAATTAGTAATAGAAAAAAAAGTACTCTGGAAAGTTCCTGGTGCCTGGATTTGCTCTGTGAAATGTGTGTGTATGTTAATCTCCTAATAAGAATTCAGGGAAGAAGTGAATAATAAAGGAAAACATTAATTAATGCCCCCTCTGTGTGCCACTCTTTCTATTACAGCTCTGTTGAGTTGTAAGTTGAGAGCTGCAACTCTCTTACTTATGGGTGAATCACAAGTGCTTAGGTTTGRGGATGGCTCTCAAAATTTAGATGCTCACTGGAAATTTTAAAGCTCTGTTTGTCATCTTGCTTTTCCTTATGCCCCTCTCTTACTCTCTGCTTTGGCAAACAGTCAAATTTTCCTTTCATTCTCTCAGTATTCTCAGATTCCTTCCTTCTAGTTAAAATCCAGCAAGTGGTGGCTCTATCAGGCCAGACCTGAGCCCATTCACATGCTACTGTGACCAGAAGTAAGCTATGGCTCTTAGGTTATTGTTGAAACTCGGAAATACAGCTTTTGCACAGCATGCAGGTCGCAGTTCGGTTGTCAGGTTGATTTAATTGATCCACCACTCCAAATCCTGCTGAGAATGGGTAAAGGAGCATTACCTGAGGCTCAGGGATCTACAGGGTTCATTGCTTTGTGTCCTTTTCCACCACATCAATACCCATAGCTTACTATTACACCTCAAAGATTCACCTCCTGAGTGTAGAAGCTGTTCTCATGCCTGTAGCTTTCTGCATCGACATTCTCCCAGGATGTGTTGTTTCCCACTGAACTGAGGGAGCTTTTTTCCAGCGTCTGCAGTTTGAAAATACAATTATTCCTTCTGACTGGATCAAAACAAACATTAGGAATGTATTGAAGATAAGAAGAGAGTATTATGTGATAGGTTGGAGGGGAAAAATAAAAGTTAGGAATGTAAATAAGTGTTCAGGTCTGGCTTATCCTAGTTCAAAAATTAGGCTTAGTTGATCAGTTAGTTCAGTCTTTGCTGGGTTAGGCTTATGGTAAATTTGTGAAACGTATTTGAATTGTGAAGTAGGTCATACATTGATTCCCTTTGCTAGGGAAGGGAGGTAAGAATGAGAAAATGCTCTCCTCTTTTTCTGTGGAGAGATTTCTTTGTGTAACAGTGTGCATAGAGAGATACTTATATGGGACTTAATTCTTCAGGACCAAGCACAATATAAAGCAAATGTTGGCCTGCAGTTCYTAAAGTCTGTAAGATACTTCAAAAACTACCAGGGTTGTCCTCAACATAAATACACTAGATGTACAATGTGAAGCATTTGGTGGTCCTATGTCATTTCATATTTTCTATATTGCAAAGAAATATCTTATGAGACTTCTTAGCTGTCTCATCTTAGAGGCTGATGATTAAGTAAGCTCCAAGACACCATGTAGTCCTGCTCTTAACAATAATCCCCCTTAGCTTTGTTTAAGATGCATTAGGGTTTCATAAAAAAAAAAAAAAAAAAAAAATCTGTGCCCAGTTTTGAAGATGAAGCTTTATATTTCAGGTCTGTCAGTCCAGCAATTTACACAAGCATTAAATGAACACCCATCCGCCTGAAGTGATCTCTTGACAGATGCAGAAAAAGGCTGCCATATCAGCTCGTATATCTTCAACCTATCAAGGGTCCTGGCTAATCATTCTCTGAGTCATAGTATGATATCAGGTACTAATAAATCTGCCAGCTCAGACTTACCTAGGCTTGCATTAGTCAAAAGTTTTAAATGATATACTTCTATTTATTGCCAATTACTAATCTCACCGGCTCAAATACACTGCTGCTCTAACGTGGCCATTTGAGCAAATCAGAGGGGGATTGGTTAAATGCATGAGGGACACAACTTGTTAACATCTGATTGTATTCACATGTGGCATACCAGTATGAATAATAGTTCCTTGAGAACACCTTTAAACCTCAGTATGTTTTCTGGTTCTTGAAAGTGAAAAAAGATTTGCAGTTTTATTTTTTGCAGTTTCAGTGATTTTTAGTTTGATTACAGCAATGTTGTCAAAGAGTTATTTTCATTGCACAACCAACTTTATTTGCCAATCAGGAAAACAGTTAAAAAACAAGATTTTCAGTAACATTTCAAAAAAAAATGCTAACTTACACAACCACCACCTGTCAAATTGTATAGTACTTGTGAATGATCTGTGTGGCAACGAACAGAATCCACATTCTTTCAATAATCAGTTTTGTGTTTTTAATCAATGGTTGCTACAGTGACACATACAACCTAGCCAGGAGGGCAAAATATGTGTTTCTCAGCAGCTGGCTTTCTGAGATGTTTGCAAACCACCAGGAGAGGGCAAAATGTGAGGGAGCAGGGCAGGTACTGACTTCATGAGCCACTCATCAAGAATGTTTTCTTGTTATCTGATCATGGACAGGTTTGTCTGCAGTTTTGAGTGAAGAGTAAGCATTATTAAATAGATGTATTTTTTAAAAAGAACACTTTTCTATTGCAATTTTAACACTTGACTGACAAACTGGAGACTGAGATCTTCTCTGTCCCTGTGGAAGAAGCAAATGTCAGGCAGTAATCGATAGTGTGCACTTCTTCCCGCAGCTTTCCTCATATGTTTCTGTCCAGGTGCAGAAACCATGCTGAGAACAAAAAATTGGTTCAGCTTTTGAGCCCATTATGGATCTCTAGTAGTAGCTAACAGTTAAGCCTTGAATGGACCAATACTCTTGATTAAACATTTCTATATTTCTGGTGATGAACTGAGAACAGGCAAGCAGAAAGGATCAAGACRGCCCAGAGAGGATGAAATGCATCCAGCACTCTGAAGTAACTTCGTCATCTGAAGAGAAGGTTATTTGGAAGGAAACTTGAGAGGCATATGCAGAGGGCTAGAGCTGGATATGGGAAAGTGCTGGCATAATCCTGTAATGCTATAGGAAGAAGAGCACTAAGGCTCATTAGAAGAGCACTAAGGCTCATTAGAAAGGAATTGACCAACAGGTGAGATGGGGATTGGTGAACGTCTATGCAGAAAATGGAGGAAAAAAATGCCTGCTTAGAACTTTATTTAGTGAGAGCCTCTACTTTTACTCTTCTTTTCCTAGTCACTCTACACTTCTTTTCCTGGTCACTCCACTCTTTTTCTAGTGATTACTAGTTATTTACTTAAAATCTTCTGGGGGAACCGTGCACTGTATGTATTGCAATTTTCCCTGGGGAATGTTGGCTAAAAACGATCATTGACATGACCCTTGATGCAGCTGTGGGGAACAGCAGTCCAGAGATATAGCCTGAGAATTATATTTTAGTCTCCATGGGTACAGAATGAAGCCATGTATTTGTGGGAGGGAAAAATATTGGGAAATGAAATAAATCTGTTTTTCTAGACAAAGAACAACAGGTATTTGCAAACARTCTGGGCTTCCCCAGTCAAAATCTGCTAAGTGGAAAGCAGTGGCTTGCATTGAAGTAGTTTCACCTTTGCTTGCCCTTTAATCGTGARTTGCCGTATTTTCTGTTAAATCTTTTTTGCTTTGCTAATGCTGTTTCTGCATTGCCACTTCCAGTTCATGAAACCCTCCTGTTCTGAAAGTCTCTGCTGCTACATGAAGCATGCCAGTGATTAAAGATCAGGATTTCTATATTTTTTTCCTYGAGGGCTAAATGCTGCATTGCACTTGGGATTAAATTTCTGTTCAAGACAGCTTAAGGTGTTCACACACAAAAATGAACTGCATTTGAATTAATGCGATTACAGTAGGCCACTACAAATTAAAAATGACAGGATACTTGGTATTATAGGAAAAAAAACGAATCACAGTTTCTTGTTAATCCAGCACCTAAGGAAAAGTTAGTAAAAACCCTCTAAAGGGCTCATCATTTCCTTGCTAAGACAGATGCTTGCTATGTAGCATAAATGGAACGAAAAGAAAAAGGCAGTGAAGAGCTGGAACATCCCTGTCTGAGGCAGAGATTTGGCTACTGTGTCAGTGCTGTTATTTGTTATTTCTGTTGAAGTACCATCCAGCTGACATCAGGACTCCGTCATGGTAGAGGCTGTCTTGGAATATAGTCCCCAAGCTAGAAAACTGTTTGCGTTGCATGCAAATAAATGCAGGCTTGTAACAGCACAGCAACTAAAGTGTGAAAACAGATTCTCCCTGACAAAAACACCACTTTCCAAGCTCCTGAAAACCCCCACATTTTTTAATCAAAAAAAAGTGGAGAAAATTTGACCAACTCTCAATATTACTGCATATTAGCTGCTGAAAATGTTTTGTGGGACTGATTCTTAGCAAAAGTATAAAATGGAAAAGCTCACTTTACATGATGAATATAAATCAGTAGTTTAAAACTGTAAAATCAATGTTAAACACTGAACTTACTGTGGATTTGATATGATAAAAAAGCAAAACTTTTGAGGCTGCTTCTTCTCTAGGCCTTCCCTAAGCAGAAAAAATATCCAACAGATGTTCTCCTGAAACTGTAAGATTTAATTCTAATATAATCTTTAATAGTCACAAACCTATGGGTCTGGGCCAACACACTTGGAAGTAAGAGTTGCTTTTTATTGCTGTGTGCCATTTCAAAAAAGCATGTTTCACTGTTATATGCAAGATCATAATCGTAACAGCAAAGAGCAAACCTGAACTTGAAGATCTAGGTTCTGTTGTCTTTATTTGCCTGGCAGTAAAATGGGATGGATGTCTTTGTTTATAATGATCAGGATATATTAGCTCACTAATGAAACATTTCAAAACAGGTCAGCCAGAGTTACTCGTTTGTCCTTAGAATTTCTGGTTGCTTCTGTAATGGTACTGAAAYAGTATATTTGAAACAGTCATCACCTCAAAACTCTTTTCTTGTTACTTTCAAAAGAGAGTATCATATTCTTGCTAAAGAAATGGATATAAATAGAGAAACATATAGAGCTTAAATTGCTCTCTTCTTCCCTGCTGATGCATTAATTYCTGATAGTAAAAGACTGTATTATGTCAGCACTAAGAAAGTAGATACTGTATGAAAGCCCATAATACATTCAATAATAAGGAGAAAAGAAAATATGCAGGGTAAGGTTTCTTCCAGGGCTATGGTTGTTGCTTAAGTGGCATCATTCCAGGGACAGCCCTTGGAGGCATTTGTGCTTCAGCAAGTTGCAGGACATGGGGATGAATGAACCTTTGCCACTGGCTGTGGCCAGATAGAAGGTGTATGAGGCAGATCCTGCAGAGCAGCTGACACAMCGCGCATGGCTTATCTGGAGAAATTTATGCCTGTACCTCGAGTGTGAATTGCTTCCTGTTTCTCCCAGTTTGCCAGTTACTAGTTGTTAACTTAATTCTCCCCCCTTGTTTAGCAGCGGAAAAGGGAGAATCTGTGTTGAACCTACGAGCCACCCATTCTGCTTCACATACTCTGGGCAAGGGAGAAAAGGTAAATATTTTCGGATAGCATAACCAGGCATGTCAGAGGTGTGCTCTTACTATCCCCGTGTGGGAATGCAGTCCGGCAGCGTTCCCATGAAGTGGTGGGGTAAGTGTATTAGACTCTATCCAAACAAAGCCAGGGCTCCAATTTCAAAAGCATTTTTTCCTATTTCCAAAGCACATTTAAAAAGCCACTCTGCATTCCACTGTCACTTGCACCTCATGCCAAGGCAGTTCTTTCAAAATCCACTACAGCGCTGAACCAAACCGTCCGCAACATGTGAAATCAATAATACGTGAAATGATAATTTCTAGTTAGCTGTTGAACAGGTAGGACAATAGCRCAAACCAGTAATAGTGCTGTTCACAGTGTCCCAGTACTTAGTGCTGCTGAGGCACTAGCGTGTACATGCACTGTAAAATTAAAGGGACGCCATCCATCAGGAGTATGATCAGATAGAGAAAAGCAGCTACTTGAGCAGTTTGGGCTTGGTTTCCTTCAAATTTGTGCCTCGAGAGTGATGTCCTGAGTAGATTGTTTGATATTTTATACTTGCTGAGCTCACACTCCAACCTTTCCCTCAGCAGAGGCTCTAATAAAATCTCTCTTCATTACCCACCTCCTTTTTTCACTGCATTGTAGGGGATGAGTATCTCTGACAGCTTTATTCCTCTGTGAAATGTGTTAGAAATTAAGTCTTGAAGATTATGGGAAGAATGGAGAGAGAGAGAGAGAGAGAAGAAAAGGGGCAGACGCACACAGGCAGGTAAGTGTGCAGACATGCATGCACTCACTCACGTGCACCCTCCCAGTAATTGCGTATGTTTTGCTTCCCTTGGGTACCTGGCCCAAATGAGTTAGAGCTAGCTACAAACTCCTCTGTCTTTTTTTTTTCCCCAATGGTTTTTGTTTGAAAAGGTCAGCAACCTTTCCAGGATGGCATACCAAGTCACGTTTTAATCTTCCAGATTAGGAAGGAGCACTTGGAAAGTCCCTGGATGTGTAATGTCAGATAGCAAGGGGCTTCCAAGAAGTTGGTCAGTAGTAGCTCAGTTAAGTGTATTAGGAAGTGCCTCTAAGCACTGAATACGTATCTTGGTGTGAGTGAAAACTGTTAAGTGCTGTCTCTTTCTGATGCGTCTCTAAAGATGCTTTGGTTCTGGCCCTGGGCTGGTCCCATGTGCACCGTTAAAAATCTATCTGTGTTGCCCATTAGATTAAAGAATCATTTTTTTTCCTTGCTGCAATAGCAGWACTTTCCAGGTCCAACAGGAAGTAGCTAAATAATTTTTATATAGGAAGCAATGAAAATGACTATTACTATTGTTAGTATTTTATTCAGTTTCAATCGCGTTAAAATGCCTGTGCCAAAAAGCCTCCAGGAATTGATTGTATGAGATCTTATCAGAAGTAAACATAACTAGACAGAGGAAGACCTCTGCACAATTGTGATTTTTGAAATTTTTTTGCCTCCTCTTTGCTTTCTTCCAATTATAGCAGTCTTAAGTGTTATCTGTAGTGATAGTTGTTTAAAAATAAATAAAGAATAGCTAGGAGTGTTATTTTTAAGTGGACAGGTCCCTTTAAATAATAGGTTTAAAAACATGGAACATATTTGTTGGGGGGGGGGGTGGCAGGAGGAAATTACTTACCTTCAAAGACATTAAAAAACTGCAGAATCAGCTTCTAGCTTGGCAATGTTTTGTYCATGCAGAAAAGACTCAGGGATCCAAGTAAGTTAGCTTTGATAACTTTGTTTTAGTTCAGTTTAGAAATCCTTCATATTAGATAGGTCCGTTTTCTTTGTAGGCAATTATGATCCACAATAGCACTATCCCCTACCTAGCTGCAGTTTATATGGAGTGGTCTCAGTGTGTGCTGAGAAGGAGCAAGTTCTGTTTTTGTGCTTTTRTTAAGACTAGAGAGATACACTTGCTCGCGTCCTCCTTGATAGTAGGGTCTGCTGGCTTGGGCTACMTTTAACCCTTTACATTTTTATTTGTTTGTCTATTTACTGAATTCCTTTTTTGTGCATTGTCTACCATCCTTAATTCTGATAGTACTGTCTCACAGATTTTGAAAAGGAGAATTGCATTCTGAGCTCCTGAACCGGGCATTGTGGGAAAACAGCAAATACTTCTAACTCAGAAAAGAATGTGAAGCATGTCCAGGCTTTATTGTTCTTTTTTACTGGTGTTTGAGTTCTCTCTCTCTCTCTCTCTCTCTCTCTTTTTTTTTCTTTTTTCTTTTTTTTTGATTCCCCACTGTATTAGTGTATTATTAATACCCCTATCTAAACCCCTATCCTATTTGTAGGATTTGGTGAGGAGTCATTCATGTCCAGAAGAGATACACTATTGCTGAGTTCGAAAAGGCTCTTAGTTGAGGCTCTGTGCTGCTAGAAAGTCTTGAGTTCACTGTTCAGGGATGCACCACAGGACTATGGGTTATATGTGGCTGCAGAGGTATCAGTGTTAGCACCCTACATTTAGTAAATAAAACTTTGTGGGTGGGATTTTGGCCTAGCATCACTCCCACCAAAGTTGAACTGGAGTTCTCCCAGTGACTTTGATGGAAGCAGAGCTTAGCCCAGCACAAAATGCTTTTTAAAATCTCTGTTTAGTAAAATGCAGTATGGGAGGGAAAATCTTGATATGAACTGTTTACATTTTTGTGGGATATAATCCCAAACATTAGCAGGGTTTGAGTCACACTGGGTAAATGGCTTACGATGCTTATGAGTTATGTCAGTCCTCTATCATTTTATAAGTAAATTATCACACATTTTGTCTGACTCTTGTCACGTTTTCCCACTTCACACTGATGGCTTTACCCCTCAGCAGAGGAGGGCAGTAGCACTGATTACTTTAGTGTGAGTGAGGTCATGTTTACCCTAGAAAGCTCGCTGCTACAAACTATCAGTGTACAAGAGCTACTTTGCCTGCGCTCAGAAAACACAAATTTTACTGCTTGAGCTGATGTGCTYTCTTGCTTTGGCTGGTTCCAGGGCTGGCTGGTACAGCGTGTTCATACAAGTGTTCACCAAGTTGCCTTCTGGTGTGGAGTATATTGCAGGACATGGATTTTGTGCTTTACTGTGAGACTGCAGAGGAAAGCTGAGGAAATTATGGGTAGGTGGGGACAGCTTTCCGCATTCTTTTCTTCACTATTTAAAATCCCCAGTATCCAACAACTACCTTTCCCAGCATGACCATGGGTCCTTGTGTTGATGTCTGTTTACAGCTAGGCTACAAATTCACCTGTACCTGGTGCAATATAGATGACTRTTACTCCTACGGCAGAGATGATAGGATCTCTCAAGGAGACAAAGCTGGTGGTGCGCAGGAGCACCTCACAGGCTATAGCAGATGGCACATAAGGCTCTGTACTAGATGGCTCAGCAGGGAGCAACATCTCTCGGCCTGATAAATGGGGTGTGCGGGCACAATATGGTGACAACCAAAGCCTCATGGCAGATCTGACAGCATCATCAAGGAGGGAGGTGCAGAGAGTTTCCCCCCAGCCCACTAGCACAGGCTGGTAGTGTGCATGAGCTTTCTGGCTGTGCTGTCCTTGCTCTGAGAACCACAACAGAAGGAGAAGCCTGGTCCTGGAGCCAACCTGTAGGGACTTGCGCATAAAATTTTTCGCTGCTTACGCCACTCGCACTGCCCGTGTCTGCACTGCCAGCATGTTTCAAAGTGGACTGGCTGCACCCGTGATGCATAGTGCTTGGTGTGATCCTTCCTTCTGTGATTTTAAGGCATAAATTCTCTTTTTTTTCTTCCTTCCTTTTTTACCACTTCCCAGTGCCTCTAGTATCGAGAGGACTACACTTCAGCTTCGTGTTTCTTATAGCCAACAGTGAATGTTGCAGGGTAGAGGGTATGAGAGGGAGGGCTCAGGGCCCACCAGAGGAAAGTCCTGAGGGCAGGATGCCTCACATGGTGTGGCCCAGTTCTGTGCTAGTTGCCTGAAGGGGATGCTGGAGCCAGCTGCCCTGTCACCTGATCCAAGGGCATCTCTCAGAGGGACCTCGTTGTTTTACTCYATGCCTGGGCCAGAGGACACACTTGTTTGCTTTTAGTAGATTGCACAAGTGAGAGCACAGGACTGGCCTGCATCTGAGGCTAGCAGTTTTCTTCTATGGCTTCTGGCTGTGTATTGTAGAGTATCAGGTATAAAAAAGACGAGGTGGTGATTCGGATGATGGGTCATTTGTGGGTTTTCAAGCAAAGCAATAGCAACAAGCACTAGACAGAGTCACTGAGGAGTGCTGCAGCTGAGGAAGATACCACTTTATTGCTGTGTCTTGACATATGCTTGATCGTTGCTTATTTTTGGTACTTTTACTGTGTACATAGCTCAAATATTTATAATGTTATTGATTATGTCAAAAGAGGGAAGAAGACGGTATAAAAYGTCTCCCGTTTCTCCATATATTTATACTAAACTTTTTCACACATTCTTAGTGTGTGCAAAAACTGGAAAAAAAGAAACGAACTTAAATTCTTCAGAACAAAGAAGAGAGTCTGTGGATTTTACATTACCCGTTAACTGTCCTTGCACCACTGAAGGTAATACAAGCTGCCTGCAGTGGCAATTTCTTTATGCGTAGTCGCGGTCATGGTTTCTCCTAGTGTGTGATGGAGTGACTAAGGACTGATGAGTGCCTCCTCACAAATGTCATTGAGACTGTCCCCAGCTTAAGAAGTGATGAAGTGATAGTGGTCAGCAAATGCTGCACAGAGAGAGAGGACTCTTCTTGCTCCTTAGCATTGTGTAGCACACAAAAGGAAGTCTTCCTAATGTAATTTTAACTGCACTCTCTTTGGCATTTTTTGTGACAGCTTGATCTGTTTGCAGTGAAGATGGACTTGAACTTAGAGTTCTGTGTTTTTCAGTGCACAGGTACTRGAGGCTTCCAAAGAAGCAAAACCTTAGGCTAGGGGTTGTAGTGATTTTTCAGGGAACATACTTTTATGTCCTTATGACATGTATTTTGTTATGCTCAGRGGCCTAGGTCACTATTAATTTATTAAATGAATTCCTTGTATATTTATGTTTAACAGCAGTAAACCACTCTGCTAGGTGGCTTGCTTTGTYTGATGCTATATAACTAGTAAATGTTTTTGAAATAAACTACTACTTTCTTCATTCAGTACTTTATTTTTTGAATGCACAAAAAAGTGCYATTTTTAAAGAAGATGTGGGAGAAGACAGGTTTGTGTGCTGYGAGGGAGGGAAGGACATTAAAAATGTAGAGTTTTATCTGTCTAAGCATCTTCCCTTTGTCCTCATTTACTGGCAGGTTTCAACCTACTGTATCTCAACAGGCCACAGTCCCAGCACAGTTGCAACACCCCCTCCTTCTTTCCCCAAATACTCTTCTTTTCCATTCCACATTTGTAATAACACCGACCATGGARGTGGAGGCCTTCTCAAGCCTGAGGAAGTCTTGGATTTACCCAAGAGCAGAGAGATGAAGTGATGGTCTCTTCTCTGGACTATTGACTGTAGGGTCATTATAAGGAGCTACCAGAGAAAGAGACATTTCCAAAAGACAAGAGAAATGTKTATAGGTGTTTGCAGTCTATGTCATGCTGACATCTAGACTTGTGAAATTAAAAACAGTCTTTGGCAGTTTCACCGTTACGGATACAAATATTTTATGTGATTGCTTCTAGAGGGCTCCTGGGACACAGTACGGCCTCCGTGTAGCATTGCACTGATAACCATGTGTTGTCTGAGACCYTGTGCCATCCAAGGAAAGGGGTGTGATCTAGTTCAAGAGAGTAGCAAATTTGTCGTTTTCCCCAAATATGTCTGTGGGGGCTTGCTCGCTAGTTTTTAAAACTTTGCAGTGTGAATCTAGGCTATGAAAGTAGTTGTCATCATGCTAAATATGGCCAAGAAGAACAAACAACTGCAAGTAGAACATAATAGTACATTTTGTAAAAATGTGAGGTATTCAGCATAGCCATTTTTTTAGTTCATAACAAGAAGGCACCATGAGTTACGGCATCTTACAGTTACTCTTTTAAAATGTGGTTAATGTGCTCATTTTATGAAGCTTCTTGTATAATTCTTTGGATGCAGACTGTGTGAATTTTTACACAAAAAGACAAAAATCTGGTTTTACCTGCCCCAGAGCTGGATACAGGTATGGGAAATAGGTGGTGTTTGCTATGTGACAACTTTTTTTTCCTTGACTTTTATAAACAGTAAAAACAGGGCTCCATTGTCTTATCAGTGCTAAATATAAATAAATACCTGATTTGGAAATATCTTAATCTTTCTTGTGTCAGCCATTTTTCATGAGAAAAACAAATGTAAAATCCAGGTGTATTTCACAATAAGATCAGAATTTATGATCTGATGTATCTAATGTTACTTTGAACAGGTGGATACTTCCAGCTACAGTAAACATCTCTTACACTCTAGGCAGCTCTTATTTTGAATCTCTGTAGTTAAAATGAGAAGCTTACCTAAAATGTTTTAAAAATTAACCATTCAAAGTGTCCAATTTATGATTTGCATTAAGGCTCTGAATAAAAAGACCAACTCCATTGCCTTTAGTAGGCTTTGGATGACGACTATATACTATATGGCACTTAGGGTAGGTATTATGTATCATTTCCTGCACTGAAGGAATAATAATGATTTCAGCTCAAATAMACATTCAGATGTTACTGTATTTAAAAACATTCACACTCAGATGAATGCTGAGGGCTCTAGTTCCAATAATAGGGCTATGGAAACCTTTTAGTTAACGATCCTATTTAGTAAATGAATGTAAAGATAAGGAAMGTTATGTTTAGCAAATGTTGGGTATTTAACAAGTATGAATATTCAAAGTCTCATATTGGACAGCAGAGATCCTAAATAGTTGTTAACTTACAAAATGCCACATTAAACAATCAAATACCCCTTAATAACTCTGTAATTGTATAGCCATTCACAATCAATGTACTAATCACTGTTAGAAAATCTAACACTTCCTCTTCAAAATGTTATCCTGATTATTAACATAATCAATATCACATGTAGCTGTAACAATTGATAACWATGAAAGGGGTATTAGCACTTGTGGAGTACTGCATGTCTTCAAATTCAATGCAGATGTTTTCCACTTGATCTGAGAGCTGAGTCCTTTTGAATTTAATTTTATTTTTAAGAGTAACTAATCTTGAGGTTTAGTTCATCTGTGCCCTTCTCCCTCCCCCACCCAAGAAAAGGGTGAGGTATRGTGGGAAACTAGACCTGGTATGGGTTTTTTCGTCCTCATTCTCATTTCTTAGCACAGCTTCTGATGCATTATTCATGCTTCTCTAGATTGAGACATCTGACTCTTTTGGCAATTATCAGCCCTTGGACTTGTCCATGATAGCGGAATAAATGTGGCAGGCACATTTTAACTGAACTCATGAAGCAACATCCTCCTCCTCTGTATCACAGTAGCTGCTAACATCTCACTTGAGCTCTAGGTCCTGTTGAGGAAGGTCTGTACAGACAAAGAGAGATCATGATCTATGCCAGGGAAGCTCACCGACCTGTCTAGAAACCTCTGACTGAAGCCAATAGTAGCATTTTCCACATGGATTTAGCCTAAAATCTATTTATGCCCGGAGTGTTATTCCCCCCACATTTGTGAATTAGCAGGGAAGACAAAATTTTGTTTGTATGCATTGATTTATGAAAATAYATATTTTAATAAAATTTGCACTTTGGAGTCACCATTTCCTTCRGTAAATGATATCTGATATTGCCATGTGAACAGAAGCATAAAATCCTTTCATGAGATTAAATAGCATATATATGTAGGTAGCATTATGTATATTAGATTTTTCTCAGTTAATACATTTTTCTCCCTTTGTCCTGTTGGTTACTGTGGAGTGGAAAATGTGCTGATTCAACACCCTTTCATGTAATGSTTGTTATATTCCCTGATATTATAATTGGCCAAATAATTAAGTTATACTTGCTACAGAATTACAGCAAGGCAAAAATTGCCTTAGAATTTAACATTAAGGATGTAGTAAAATAGCTGCGAAATGAGGTTCCTCRTAGTGATATTTACCTATCTTCTGCAACATCAAGTCCTCCAAAAACTTACTGTGCTTCAAAGCTTTGTAACACTGACAGGCAAGTTAGAGACTGCAGAGTAAGTTTGCTGCAGGGCTGCTAAAAGCCAAGGGGAGGGAACAGTTTTGTCATGCTGTGGGACGGGGGACACCACCATGTCTGTCTCCCCACAGTCACAGCTGGTCGCTTTGGCAGTGAAGTTACACCAGTGAGACAAGGACTTTAGAAATACCTTGCTCAATAATATTATCAATACTTGGGTTTAGAGCGATGAAAGACAAGGAGTCTCCAAGCTCAACCTGCCTGCGACTTCCCAGCAGGTTTCAGCTACTGTCGGTTACTCAAAGAGATTCATTTAAGTGGGGAGGGCTTTATGTGTTGCAAAGCTTCAAGCATATGGTGAGAGCTCAATAAATAATCAATCTTCCTGGTAATATGAAGAATATTTGGGGAGGTCTGTGCATTTGAACATTTGTTATGTGTAGTCAGGGGTTGGAAATAGATTAGCAAYGAAGATGCAAAGGCACTGGCATCCTTTTCTTTTTCTACAGTGCGTTTGAAGTAAATGTAGTGATCCCACGAGATTCATGAACTCCCCAAGTTTGATTTCAGTTCCAGATGTTAGGTTTCTACTATGCTGAAATTTAATCTGTAAAGGCAGAGCTAAAAAACTATTCAAAGCTTCTGACACAACCATTCTTGCAAGATCTCCTGTAGTGTTTTCTAAGACTTGATGCTAATGGCTGAAGGACATAAAATAGATATTTAACTATTTCAAGCTTTTCATAGAATTTTGGTTCCAGTTTGGTTCTGTGTAAAAGGCTTCTATATATTCTATAAAAGACTTCTTTGGTTCTGTGTAAAAGCCCCTTCTATAAGAGGCTTCTCATGTTTTCTGAAATAGTTTCTTTATCCTCGTTAATTCAGCCTCATGATTTTTCTCAGGAACACCACTGGTGTCACTGGACACCATGTAGAGGTATCAGGTGGGAAAATGATAATCTAGGGTATATACCTAGTGTGAAATTGTGGACTAACGTAGGGTCTGTAGCTTAYGTCAGCTTTGCTACTTGTTTTCCAGCAGCTTCAGCAGTGAGCTTAAGTGAACTAGCAAGAACCCTGTTAGCTGGGTTTTGAGGTAGCAAAGTGAGTGAAGTAAAAGCCTGCAACTAGCAGCAACAGGCTTTGGATCAGGCCCATGGAATACCAGTGCTCTGGATAACGACCAAGAAGGGGCAAAATGCATCATGTGCATCTCTCCATTTCTGTAGAGAGAGGAGAGAGGCTGGCTCTTTCAATATAGACTGTAAATGCTTTGCTTATTTACTCTGCCACCTGAGTGGAAAGAAAGACCTGGACATCCAGCTCTGTGACTGTTTGCCAAATACTTTGTTAGACACACCACCTTGTAATGCACAGTTTTTCATTGCAGTGTCCCCTGAAAATAATTTAAACCTTGTTGTTGTGGGTGTAACAGATGTAGTAATAGAGTCCCTTCAAACAGCTCAGCTGAAGATGATGACTGTGGTTAAGTGTACACAACAGAAAAGGTGAAGCGACTTACCAAAGACAGTAGTGTCAGCTATAGAGACCAGGTCTCCTGGCTCCCAGCCACCAGCAGTACTAACCAGACATCATATAGTAAATGTCAGTCACTCAGGCAGGGGTAATCAATGGTGTAAAGTAAACGGCTGGAAGAGGGGAATTTTCTTTCTTGCTGAATATGCATATGCGTTGAAGACTAACAACAACAAAATGGGGCATCGAGTCCCCAGTGTCAGAGACTCTAAAGTTAGAAGATTTAGTTAGATCACTAAATCTGACTTGTTGAACACAGATTTTTCACCCTTTCATCCAGGAAGCCCAGTACTGAGTTTTAAGTTGTTTTTCAGTCATAATCAGTTTTAAACTTTTGCACAGTCACCCCAATTTTGAGTTTCCAGTTTAGGTCCAAGAAGAATCTGTGTCGTTTCCTAGAAGGACGTCCAGATTTCACCACCTCCCTTGTGAAAGAGCATGACTGTTTGCAAACGGAGAGCTCCCATGGTGATGTTGAAATGCTTACCTTTGCAAGCGCTGGCTAAGCTGCAAGTTAATACGTGGTTCTCCTTGTGCCTGGAAGCAAAACCCTGAGTGTACCATTATCAGTGTCCTTCTGCCCGAAGGCAATAGATAAGGCTTGCCTACTTTCAGTGATGGCTCATTGTCTGAACAGCAGAGGTATTTTGCCTTTCCTGCCAGCAGTCAGGATGAGCTGCAGCAGCCCCAGATAGTCAGGCAAGTAGAYAGTAAGGAAACAGAAGTCAGATTTAGAGGGAGATGCCTCAAAATCGTCAAACAGTAAGGTAGCACAAGCTGAGGTGGGAGCAAACACAGCCTGATGGAATAGTTAAAAGGTCTTTCGTTAACAGCAATGTTTTAGTGGCAAGACAGATCCTGAGCATTGGTTGACTTGCACTTCCTTATATTGTGTCTTCAGGCACTCTGGCTGAAAGCCTGACCTCAGTAAAGGTAGAGAGATTTTTGCCTAACGGTGAAAAAAATGCCCAGCCTGGCCTGCTAACCAGTAAAGCAAATGGCCCAAAGTATCCGCGCTTTCCTGCAAGACCCGTAACTGAAAAAAATTATGTCTTTATGCTAATGCCATCATTAAGTATGTGGCGCATAGTGACTCAGCAGCTGTCCTGAGCTTGGAGGAGGTCCTGCTAGCGCCAGGTTGATGGCAATAGGCAGGGGACTGTGAAGAGGACTCCCAGAGCCCTCACTTCTGCTTCCTCTGCTCAGAGACCCGCGGTCTCCAAAGCAGCGTGTCTACTGCGTTTCGTCCAAATCCCTCGTGCRGTTTTCCTGTGCTTAAAAAGCCCTGAAAAGTTTCTTTAGGATCTCAACTTATTTATTACCTTTCAAGGTGTTTTTTTTTACTCAGTTAAATACAGATAATAAGTATCTCTCCATAGGAAGGGGAGAAAAAAATGCACTCAAGCAGCTTAAAATACTGGGAAAGAGTAAAAAGAACTGAAAAGTGTTTTCTTAAATTACATTTGTGGCAATAGGTCCTTATGTATATTATCACGGGTAACATAATGCAAATTGCCAAGGCTGACAAAGCTGCTGTAGAGACAGAAGCTTTCAGCTTTCAGTCCTCAAGTGAAATGGAGATTGATCTTAGCTCCCAGCTTAGCAGTTAAACAGATTTTGCCAATCCTCATTTCTTATCAAATCAAAATAAAATGACATTCCTTTATAAYAACATAGAAATGAAAATATATACATATGTATGAAATATAATCAAATTGATTATTTTAAATAGATAAATAGTAACACATACATGCATAAGAAAACAAAATCATTAATTGATTTGGCTTCTTATTGTAATGAAACTTTGCAAGGATTAACATCTCCTTTCTGAAGCATTGAACTCTGACATGATGTTTACATTTCCATATATTTTTAATGATCACATAGTTTACCATTTGAATAAAACAGCACCATATGCTTCAGCTGTATCAAATACTCTAAGCATTGAACACTAAATATGGAATAAATTATCATGTAAACATATTTAATACTGGAAAATCCTCCTAATGTGCCCTATCGCTTCAGTTTTAATCAGTCAGGACTTTACTAAAATGAAATGCCTCTTTTTATTGGCTATAAAGTAAAAATGCTTAATAGAAACACTTGAAAGAAGCATAGGCTGGACACAAATGTTTTCATTTTGTTTTTGAAAAAGAAAGAACATTTATATTTTCTAATACAAATAGAAACATTTCCATGTCTTGGTTTTTGCAGGGTGGGTGTTTTTCTTATTATTTGAAGTGCAAATGGAAAATTATTTTATTTAGAAGTGCTTTCAGAGCAAGGAACACAGCTATGCAACAATAGATGCATCAGAGACAAACAAGGGCTGTACTTTGGCAGTTAAGATGGGCTCTGTAATTCCACTGAAGCATCAAAAGTAAACCATTGAAAAAGTAGTGAAAATTCATCGTCTTTAACAGYGATCTATATAAGGAATTTGTTTTTTCTAGTGTACAGGTTAATGGTAGGTAGTCCYTTTAATTTTAGAGTTACCCAGCACAACCTAGAAACAATATTCTTGGATGTTTACTGTACTCCAGGGACCGACCTTAGWGAAAAAATATTTAGCTAGCACTCCTCTACTGATGAAAGATGTTCTTGTTGGTGAGTYTCTTGGCTTTTGTGGTCTCATCCTTTGAGTGTTAGAGGGAACGCTTTGAGYAATAAATAACAAAATCTCAGACTCTGTTCATTCTCTTCTGAGACTGCCAAATGGACTTTGACACCAAATACATCTTTCAAAGAAATGACACTTAACCAAAAGCTTGATCTGTAATGGGATACTATCTAAATCCTATAATGGAAGTAATTTACCAGATTGGTTTGGAGGAGTATTAAGGCAATATAGGAACCATGGTCTGCATCGCTGATAATGTTATCCATGCKCTTGCTAGTCCATTAGCAGTGATTCATCTGAGAGCAGCAAAGGGCCAGGCCACTATCCCAAACACACAAACATCCAGCCAAAAGAGATCACAGAGGTGCCGGAGCAGCTGTTCCCTCCCCTGCTGTACCTGCTGCTTGTGGGTGAGGGAACAAGTGGCCATTCAGGTTCAGAGTTTTAACAAGATTATATGTGCCTACTTGAAAAATGTCGTATGAGATGGATGTGTTTTTCTAGAACCTATTACACGGAGCTGCAGGCCCATGCTGTTTAGTTAGGGACAAACCTCAAATAAAATTTGCAGCTGTAAACTGCTGAACTTAACCTGGCATTAGCCAGCATTAGCAGACCGGGCTCTGATGACTTCAGCAGGCGGAGCAGGTTATTTCGGGGAACATATTCTCTGTCTCGCATAATCACAGAGATTACTTCTCACTCTCCCTTCGCCCTGCTCCCAGCTTGGGCTGGCCGGCAGCTGCAGGAGCACCAGCTGCATTGGCAAGGGCAGGCATGGCCCTGGGCATGTGAGTGTGGGAGGCCTCTTTGGCCTCCAAGCAGCATGCGGAGATGGCAGCAGGGTCTGCGCTGCAGCCCAGCCTTCGCTGGCTAACTGGGTTTGGGGCTGTAAGCGCAGCAGGCAATTTGGCAGAGGCTCAGAGGAAAAGAGCCTGAAGGAGACTGGTTTCGTTCAGCACACGGATTATAACCAATTGTGTCAGTGCAACCTGAATTTGTGTACAATGAACAGGTCCAGTTGGTTCAAGGGAGGACTTAAATAAGTTGCAATCAGAAATAAGAATAGCCCATCAATCTGAAAGTAACATAAAACTATGCTTCAAATATGTATAAATAGCAATGCTCAAATAATCCCTGAAGTGCCTTTAATTTATTGACTCCTCCTGAGTATCAGCATCACTGTGGTCAGGTAGAGATAAGTGGATTAGTTCTGGATATGTGCATCTGAACTTACACTTCACTGCTCAAATTCACACCTCCTGAATTTGGGCCTATCATCATGTTGTAGGGCTCAGCTATCTCAATTTGCTATGGTTTAACCTGTCCAAAATAGCTGAGGTGAAATAACAGCTCAGTACTCTCATTTTGTTTTCTTGGGGGGAATACAGATGTTCTGTGTGTCTGACAAGGAGGGGGAGACAGTATCCCCTGGGTGATATTGCTGTTCATCTCTATTTGTTTCTAACTACAGGGAAACACTGCCTCATTTGGCATGGTCAGATAGCTGACTCTCACATTAATTGGTTTTGTTCTCTCTGTCTCTATTTATCTGTGTGTCCCCAATAACTCTGACGTTGGTTCCAACAGTGTAGGCATTTTTTGTGTTCTGCTTTTCAGTGAACAAAACGAGTGACAACAACCTTCATCAGTCTTGTTCCCCAGCAGTATTAAATACAGATATGAGTCTGACTGAGTATTCTACAATGCTTGACATTGTTTTCTGCCAACYGGGTGGAAGGGGGATAACAAGAATTTTCATGTTTAATCTTTYTCTTTATTGCTAAAAATTCATACCTACTAAATTTAGGCCTATTGTTAGCTGTTACTACATCAGGGATACAATGTCTGGAGAAAATAGGTGTGCTCAATCTCCCTTTTTGTGTTTGCACCTTCTATTTATGTTTTTTCTTCATAGTAAAAGTAACAGTAAAAGGCATGTGCCTCCACCAAAATAAATAAATCTGTGTTAGGCTGTTCCAGAAGGCAATTTTCCTTTACCACCAGACTGACTCTTTTCACTTGATTTGGTTTATATCTTTATCTTATTTCTTCTGCTTCCAAGTGCAGGGCACAGGTTTGGCTGGTGCTCTTTGCTACAGTGTCTGCGAATTCATGTTCTACTTACCATAGAGTCTGCCTTTGATTTTTGCACGTCTGTCTCTGYTCCTTGCCTTTAGCACGACTTCCTTTGTAAGGCTAGAGTGTCTCTGTAATGGTAGAGTCATGCATTAGCCTCAGGCTGGAATAGGTTGGCATTCTTAGCAGGAAAATACTAAAAGTTGATTCTGGAATAYAAAATGAGGCTTTGTACATTTTGTATCATCTGATCTTTAGGCTGCAAAGCTAGCCAGTGATTGGATTTGAGAGGAGTGAAATCTGTCCACTCCCTGGCCCAACTCTCTGCGCGGACATAGGAGATCTGCAGGCCAGGGAAGACCTTAAGGCTGGCTCTTGCTCCATGAGAGCTCACAAGCAGCCCATAGCAGCATAAGTGGCAGCTCTTGGACCAGGYATCCTCGAGGTCCCAAGAGGCTGAGATGTCTCCTTGACATTATCCTCAGGAGGTTTCCACTACGGTGGATGCTCACTGGCTGCCAGGCCTGTTCAAATGCTGATAGGTGTCTGCTGTGTTCATGATAAGAGGTAGCATGGGTCAAGCCCTTCCTGAGCAAGCCCTCTGCTTGCCACCTCAGTGAGGGTTGCATTCCCACAGCATGGCACTGGATGGCTGGGRCACTCAGCCTGACACACAGCAGTGCTTGGTGAGGTTGCTCATCAAGCTAACAAGACGGGCTCAGTAGCCTCGGGTCAGTTATGAGCTCTTCTGCTCTCCCCTCTCCCCTGGCATCTGCTTGTTTTCAAACATACCCGGTGCACTGCCAGGCACAGTGCTTCAGATTTCTGCACTGTGGTTTCACTGTCAGCCACCTCTGAGTTAATTGAAAAGTGTTAAAAACATTAAGTGCTTCAGAACCTGCTATTGTCAGAAATGAAGGTACTTTCTGGCAGTCTTCCTTTTGGCTGGTATCATAAGTCAGCAGGTACCCCTGGCTTGCAGATTTCCTTGCTGTTTCCGTGCTGGATTTGCTTTTAAAGGCTCTGTACTGTTCTGAAGTTACTTGGGCAGTAGCTTCAGCATAGTGAGATTGTACCTAAGGAACCTGCAGTTACAGTAGTTCAGGTAGCAGCCTAGCTGAGGCATCACCTTAGGGTAAACTGAACCACAATCAAGGATGTGAGGGTTTTTTGTTTGTTTGTTTTTTGTTTTTGTTTTTGTTTGTTTTTTGAACCTGGGAGGTTCCAGTCGGTTCATGTGTGCTTATGTGCAAATAAACTGGATGTTTTACATCATACCACAATTGCTTCTCTGGCTAAAGAGCTGACCCAACTTTAGTGTCGGGAAGCCATCAGTGTGAACGGCTCCATTGCATGGTAGAAGCCCTTACCTAAAGYTCCAGCTGGTTCCACTTGGCTTTAGTGAGATTTCCCCAAAAGTGCAGCTTCTCACTAAGAGATGCCCCCCTTCAGGGGATGCAAGGGGCTGTCAGTGATAAAGGCTTTTTTCCTGCAAAGATGTCTTTCAACACAGGCCTTCCCAAAGAGGCAGAGGGGAAATTCTGGTTGTTCCTCTGTAGAGATTGACAAAAATGTGCTCCATCCTCTGCCCTGTGTTTGCTTGTGTCAGGAAAGATGCAACAGGTTCGCCAGGTTTTGTTTCCCATACACAGATACTCCCACCTTCATCACAGCTCTCTGTGGCTGTGTGTGACCCCTGAGCTAGTTCAAGGCTTCCTGTTAGCATCAACAGAGCTGAATTAAAAGCCTGAGGAGGGGCATGTCATGGGAAGCAGGGCAGCTGAGGAGGAAGGAGGAAAGGGGAAGAGACCAAAGGGCAGAGCTGGTATGGAGAATTTACAGGCAACTGGGCTGTGTCTGTTTTGCTCTCTCCAGCAGCTGGCTTCCCTGGTGACAGCCAGGCCCACAGTTTCAGCAGAAGCATGCTCCATGCAGGACCCAGGAATGGGGAGAGGGAAAGGGATGTTCCCTCAAAGATACTTTTTCTTTCCTGTAAGCAGGAAGAAGGGAGAGGATGGAGGCAGAACAGTTTTTGTGGCTATTCTGACTTTTCCTGGCAGAGGTGGCCTCTTAGGGACAACAAAACTGGGACAGGTTTAGAAGAGCAAGATGCCCTTCAGATAGGCAATGTGCTTCCACTGTGTCCCTCTGACACAAATTTTGCAACCTTCAGAGAGCTCCTGTGGCTAGGTGAATGAAGGGAAAGTTTTTCRCTGATTTTGAGATGTCCCCATCACTGGGCTGGGCTGAGTGGGGAAGGCGCATACATTTAATTAATCTCTTTACAGCTGGCCACTCTCCTTCAGCTGGTGTCAACCTTTTCTCTTTGAAAGGCGATGACAACCCTGATATTCTTCCATTTCTGAGCCATCTTCAATATCAATATCATGACTACTGACAGAGTAGGTCAAAAATATTAACTAAAATTAATTCAATTTTGTGTATTTTACCATCAAAAGAAATAGAGTTATTTCAAATTTCTGGGAAATAGATATTCTGACTTATTTCAGTTGTCTGGGCAATGACTTACTGGCTGTTTGCAAATGAATAATTCTCAGCTCAAGGTAACGGTGGGAATTTCTCATTACAGTCACAAGTCAGAGAGGGGATTTACATTCTTAAACTTACTAATATTAACCAACCAAAAATTCTGCTCATTCTGATTTTTTGAGAAATGCAAGTGGTAACTGCCTGTACAAAGGGAACCTCTTTCCCTATCCACCTTCTGCCTCCGAGTGTTAGATATAGGCTGGAACACCGTAAGCACAATCCTGCCTGACTGTACCAGGAGATCATTGAAGCTTCCTCTCATGAAAGAGGGCTATTGGGTACAACCTGCCCAGGCATGTGCAAACACACACTTACTTAGCTTAGCTGACATGAGGACTTGTTAAACTACAGTAACTAAATCAYGGTAAGAATCTGTATTCTGTTGTGACGTTTGGGTTTTTTTCTGCTCTTGAGAAAGACAAGTTTTACTTTCTTTATTCTGCTGGGTAGTAGTAATGACAAGATGTAATCTTTATTCAAGTGAGTGTGACAAGTATAATTACTGCCGTGGTCCATAATTTTCTGTGCAGCACTCATTAATGTAAATAATGCAACATTATGTGTTAGATTTATGTTCAGTGCTAACACCTATATCTGTGAACATTATCAACATGATGGCATTAGCATACCACTGAGTGTTGAGAATGTAGAGACATGTTATAGACGTTTCCAAATGTTGCTTGAATCCACTCTAGTTTTTAGGTGCTGAACATGCGAATAATGCTTCCCTGAGGCCTCTTCTAACACCAAGAACAAGTAATTTCTATACATGATGGCTTTTAGAGGCCAGAAGACTGTATTTTTGGTTAAATAGGACACTTTAGATAATCATGACCTTCCTAAGGCTGTGTTTATTGTATTTACAATCTGTATTTCAGATGCAATTAACTAACCCTTAGTAATTTATTACTGTCAAGACAGCCAAATGAATCCTGATCCTACAGATAATTACAATACCATATAGAGTCACCATGCATGAGTATGTGTGTTAAATATGGACTTCCCTTATGAAATTTGGATTCTAATCTGAACTTCTTCAAAGCTGGAGAAATTTTGTATCATTGTTGAGCTGGTATTAGCACTGTTTTGATAAATTYGTCTGCATGTGCTGCATAGAGTTCACTGTAGTATATAGTATCTATAGAATTCAGTCATTTACTTTTTTGTTTCCTGTACCTTTTGGATAACTTCTGTAATGACATTTTTAATGCAGGATCTCAGTGGCAGGCAACATTTCCTTCTCTCTTATGGAAAAGTTTGGTATAATTGAGCAGTTGTGTTTTTCCATTCAGCAGGAGGAAAAACATCACAGCCATCCAGGTTAGAAAGGACTGTCATGAATCTTGTTGAAGCTTGAAGCTGAGAAAGATCCTGTACAGTGTAAGGCTATAAATTGCTACTTACACAAGTACTAAGAACAGTTTCAGGATCAAGCTTCTGATACTAGAGTCTCTTATTTATAGACTAGGAATTACCTGTAAAATGTAGTCTGAACTCTTTGGATAGAAACTTTCCTACAAGACCATGAAGCTAAAGYTTTGTACAGGGGATGCAGGGCAATGGTATGCCAAGATCCTAGCTTGGGTCCTGAGCATAGCATAGCCACATCAGCACAATCTTGGTCCTGAAATCACTGCGTTTCTAAAAAAAGAAAAAGAGGATGTGTGCCCAACAGCTGTGTGCATGTGTGCTTTCCCCTGGCAGTCTGAACAGAAATGATTARCTGAATGGGAAAATGCCCTGAGCTGATTCACCACCCAACCTTACTGTCCCCAAACCTGCACTTTCTGGGAGGTCTCACCTGTCTCCCTTATTTTCTCGGAGGCTTACACATGCCTTTCTCCTGTAGACTTCCCACCTGTTCCCCACTCCCTACGTCCTTTTCTCTAGAGCTCTCCTCACTCATTGAGCCCCAGAGCTTCCCCCTATCTCTCCACTTGCCTCTGATGCCCTCAGTCTTCCTGTGAAGGAGTTACTCATGTCACCACTCCCACCACCACCCTTTGTCTCACATGCACTCTCACTTGTGAAGGTCTGGAAATGCCAAGAAGAGGAAGTGTCCAGGAGAAGGAGGAAGTCTAGCAACCACAACTCTTGCCCTCTCTTTCCCCTGTAATCACAAAATGCCCCATTTGTAAGCACAGTAAGTTCGATAACTGAGATGTAGTATTGCACTGTCAAATCCACATTGTGAGGTGTAGACTACAAATGGGAAAGTCCATCTTTACATATTGCTTTCCAGGACTCTAACTAGGTGCTATTCTCTTGTAGCTTATGGATATGTGAAGTTCCTGCCCTGTATGGGATAGAAACCAGCAAAAACATGAAGCAAGTCCATTGTCTCCCTTAAAATCTTGTGGGGAGTTTCTTTCTTAACATATTCTCTTTAAAAAGTAAGCACAGTCTTTCAATAATTAATTTCACAAAATTTCTAATGTAACACTAAGGCTTGGATTGTAATTTCTTTGCCTTGGAGAGCAACTGTTTGCTGCAGTCAGCAAGTTACAATGAAATGTCCAAGGAAATAGGCAAGGAGTTCAGAATTTCTCCCTCCTCCTATATAGCTAGGCACATCAGACTCAAGAAATGCAAAAGCTGAAACTAAATTCTTAACTTGCTATTACACACAGCAACAACAACAGCATGCAGAATAATTCCAAATGCTTTCAGAGGGTCGGCTGAGATAAGCAACCAAAAGTTCATCTGATACAATCTGAGAAGTTTATCTAAACTTCTTGTGTCTGCATAATTGAGTTTGAAATCTTGCAAGAACAGGCTTGTTCTCTGACTGTATAATATACACTATATCTTCTGCATGTCTGCAGTTTCCAAAATGTTAATCTCCAGTGACCCAGAAAAAGTCAACAACACTTGCAGTCATACATAACGCTTGCTCCGTTCAGATATGGCATTCCTGCTATCTTTATAAATGGCATCACCATAGCATAAGCATGGAATGAAGATTTGAGATGCAATAACCTTTCATGCTTCTTGGCTTAAACAATATCTTCTCTTGTCCTGCGCAGCACATAATACCAGGTTTCAGGCGACTAGTTTTAATCAACTGATCGATGTGATAATCAAAGTTTGGGCTTGATTCAAATACCAAAGCATCAAATGTTATCTTCAGCTTCCAACTCCCAATTCATATTAACCTCGCTCGTTGTTTTGTAAAGTTTATTTTCCCAAGTTCCCTTCTGAAATGCATCATAGCATTTTGTCTCAAAAGCACTTAGTGCCAATTCATTTCTGCTAACTCACACATCAATAAAATTAATCATACTATCATCTTATAATGATACAGCTCTTCTCATGCTGGCGGATCTCTATCAGCGCACAAGTGAGAAGCTCTGAGGGGCTAAGCCGCCTTCGTGCTCTGCCTCTCAGAGTATAATCCTGAATCTCCCAACACAGTTTGGGTAGTTAAAGGGACTGAGGTATTTCTCAGATGAGCAGAGGACCCTGCTGGTGGCCTGCTGCCCGGTGAAGTTTTCTGCTCTCAATTAGGCAGCTCTGCGTTGCATCTGCTTCCAAGGGAGCTCACAGAGAGGGTTTTTCACCTCACTAAACAGTGCCTGAAGGAGAGGGATTTTCAGGCATCTGCCAGCAAAGCAGGAATCATCTACTAAGGGGAGGAGAGGGGRAACTTGGCAGCCCAGGCCTCAGACTTTAGAGCCTCTGCCTTGCCAGGTGCATAGGTTTGTCTGGCAGTGGTGGTCTGCCTCTGTTATCCACCTGCACGGTGGGAAAGGCATCTTGAGTGCAGGCTGTGTGCTTGATTCCCAGGGGACTCTCCAGTTTTAAAGCCCCTCTTGGCAGCTCCAGCAGCRTCCTCGTGAGCTGTTTATTAGGCGCTGAGAGGCAGTGGCATTGCTGGAGCTGCTTTGAAAATGTTGACACACAGCACTGCTGCTTGTTTTTGTTGCCTAATCCACAACATGGAAAATGTCAGTAGCTTCTGCTCGAAGGACTTGACTGCCTGTTTATGTATCTGAATTCCTTTAAAATCTAGTGCTTGTTAATTTAAGTGGTGCAAAAGTAAGAGTCCGCAAGGCCACTACTATATACAGGTATCCTTTATGGTCACAGAGGGAATTGCAGCTCCTCTGAGAAGAGGAAAAAGAATCAGACACCAAGTTTGCAGGACAGAAGCAGGGACATATGGCAGTGTATTCATGCAAATTTTGATAGGAGTGATGTATCTGCTCCAGATGCCAGCTTAGGTCCTCTTTGACAAACGGTCCCGAGAAATGGTCCCGGGAGCGAGCAACTGACTGAGCTATGGTGTAGCAAGGTACTTCTGTGTCTCAAGGWGCAATGTCTTCCCCATTTTAAAACAGTCTGATCCAAATGAATGAAGGACTGACAGTGACTGCAGTTTGGCCATGCTGCTTCCTTTCCTTCCGCTGCCATCCAGGCCCCCGATCCTCCCACCTCGTTTCTGCAGCTGGGGAGAGAATATATCCTTCCATGACGGAGGTGAATAAATATATGTAATTCTGATTTTTATAATTCTTTGGAGGGAAATTGTACTCTTTATGGCAGGTTATGAGAGGACTTCTTGGGCAGCAGTGGATAGTAAGAGGCCAAAGGCCCTGGCCGCCCCGTGGCATCAGCCCTGTGGCAGCGTGCTGTGGATGCCAACTTCAGCAGTCTGTGTTGGGAGGGGGCACAGYGGGCACAGCGGGAAGTGTTGTGACGAGAGGCTCTGCCACCACTTCCCCTTGCTCAGCGGCRGATATAAAGACAGCGGACATGGTGYTTCTGTGTCGAGGTGCTCRCTGCTGCGCCTGGCAGGGCTTCCTCCGCTTGGGTCACCCCACGGGTGCCGAAGCCTTACAGGGAGGGTGGTGCCTGGGTACCAGATCTGGCTGATGCAAGCTATAGCATCTCTGGGACAGCATTTTTGTTAGGAAGAGCTCCCTTGACATCCCTCGGCACTCGCAGTGTTATTATTTAACTTCCGTTTCTAGGAGCATGCTAYCTATTCAAGCTGACTGCTTTTGGAAGTAATGTAGGAAACCATTTCAAATTTATTTCTTCCTCCTTATAAGGTAGGAAAGGGAGAAAGACATAGCAAATCACTGAGCTTGCTTCCACAGTTTAGGGCAGGACGTAAACTCCAGCAGAAGGTACATCAGCTGACACTGAGGTGAAATTCATCTCCTGATAAYGGAGTTTCCTCTTGAGCAGAGACCACTAAGAGGAACTGACAGCTATGCTAGAAGCATGAAATTATCTCAGAAATTCCGAGTAGTAAAATGCCCCAAAGTTAATCACAATTCTAAAAATCGCAGAAATCCCCCTCCCTTGCTCTCCAGACTTTGCCCTGTATTCCTCCTCCACATTGCATCTAGCACAGAAGTCTCACTACGCAGTGCAGAAGTACAGGGTAGCTGGGGTGAGAAAGGAGAGGGGGGCTAAGTTCCCTGTCATTTCTTTAAACCTAAAGAGCAAATGCTGTTCCAGCTTCTGCATTTGCTGAAGCCCAGATAATGGTACTTTTAGCGGAGGTGGTGGGGCGGAGGTGGAGAATATTTAAAGTGGATTGCAGAGAAGCGTTTGCGCTCATGATACATTGCCTGCTTTTTATTACTTCTCCCTGCCAGTGCAGAGACGTATGTGCTGCGGTGTTCYCTTACAGGACAGGTGTTGGTGATTTGTTCCCCAGGTTTAGTGCCTTGAAAAATACCATTGCAGAGATCTGGGGGGAATGCTGGAGTGTTTGAGCAAAGCTGGACAAAACAGGCCTCAGGAAGGGTGAAAAATTAAATGAGGAATCAGTAAAGTGGTATTTTCAAGTCGACATTCTCTAAACTGAACTTTTGCATTTGAATTTTGTTTAATTAAGAAAATTTCCAATAAAAAGTTCATAAAGTGCTAAAAAAAACCCTTTGAAAATAGATGATATTTTTGTTTGTTTCTGGCCAAGTGTAACTGGCATTTTCTCCTCTTCATTTTTTTTTTAATTGACAGAGAACACAGTAGTTTATGGTGATTTTTTGGTTTGCCCAGGGAGTAGATAAATAAAAGATACTCCCTACACTGGATCTACTAAAACTGCTGAGTAGCCTCAAAGTTATTCTGTTGGGTAAGTGGGAAAATTCCTTCACAACAGGCTGCTCTGTAAATCTCTTTGGCTCGCAGCTAAGTTAGTCTTGTTCAGTGTGAAGGACTAGATTGGGCTCTTATCAGCTGAAGAAAGTAAAGAAAGCTTCTTTTCTCTCTTTTTTTTTAAGGGGTATGTAAAGCAAGTAGAAGATGACTCCATCACTTAAAAGCTTCATTGATTTTACAAGACTGAATAGTTTTTTTGCTGTTTAACGATAACTGTAATGAGTGGAGGCTCATGAGGGAAATGCAATGATAAGAGCTGTTTTGCAARGTGGGCTCTTCCTTTCCCTTTGAGGAAAGGAGTGCAGAGTATTTCTATTTACAATATTATAATGACTATTCCTGTCTTTCTTTAAAGACCATTAAGGGATGGAAACAGATCTGCTAGGGAAAGATATATTAAAATCACCAAAAAAGACACACGTGCCTTGACTTCAGAGAGAAATGTTTTCCTTTCTGTTTTTGTTAAAAGCCTTAAATATTCTACATGTATGCTGTCTAAGGTGTTAGATTTAAGTCTGTGATTATCAACTCTGGATCTCACAGTCTAGTGTATAGTTCCCAGGCCATGAAAAGCAAATTCGAGATAGTCTTTTTCAKAGAACCAGCACTAATCCATGGGCTTTAAAACTTTTCCAGAGGATGTGCATGAGAGAGGCATGTTTTACTGCAGCAGTTTTCATTCTGCTGACATATTGGGGGCAACTACAATACACAGGAAAGTAAAATCCCCAAYTAATTTTTGGCTGGAGAGAGGACTCTGCGGTGACCATGCAGATCTGCATGTTCATGATTTTCTGTAGGAGCCAAAAAGCAGGCATACGCAGGTAAACCTGTGTTGAGCTCACCTCCTTYGGGGCACCCCAGTGAGCATCCTTCCCAAAGGAGGCAGCCACTGCCAGGGCAGATGGGGACTGCACGCGATGGAGGGGAAACGGTAGCTTTGGTGGCTACCTCCACGTAAGCGATACTGCTCGTTGGTGGCATTACTCRGTAGCAGCTCTTTGCAACCCGTCACAGGCCAAACGCTGACCCTTTTTTTTTTCTTTTCTGTACATTGCCACTGTCTAGCAGTTACCAGCCTTTTCTCACATACGCATGAACTCGGTATAAGGAGGCTGCTGCCTCCCGCGTGGCTGCACGAGGCTCTGTGCTGCTGAGCAGCTCCTGTTCAAGAGGATCACTCTTGCCGGGTGACTTCTGCACCCTGTGCTCTCTTGCGTGGAGCTCTAAATATTACGCTTCTTGTTCCCCCCTGCTTTAATCTTGAATACAAGTTATTCAGGTACGTTGTTCAGGCTCTGTCCCGTGATAAATGCAAAACCGCAGTAAAGATCCACAGAAAGAAAGGAGGCAGAAATACTGGGAAAAATGGACCTTAAAATTGTTCGAGAAGCCCTTTAGTTAGCATGTTTAATATTTTCTGTTACTCTTAGTTAAGAATTGGCAGTTCTGATGGAGTAACTTATAAATTAGACAGCAAGTTCGTGTCTGATGGAGAGAAATTTGGCTCTAAAAATAAGTGATTGAGTAGCAAAAAGCTCTTGAGGTATGGGCTCAAAAGGCCTCTGAAACATGTAATATATAATTAAGTCCTCACTATCCTACACGTTCCAGTCTCTCTCACACAGACACATGCATGCTTAGCTGATTAGTTGTAAATTATGCTCCATTCCATAGCTCAGCTTTACGTTCCTCTCATTCAACAGGGGCAGTAAAAATACTGATAAAAAGTGCTGGTTAGACTGCTGTGTAAAAAGTATCTGCAGGTTCCCTGATTTTGGGAAGTAGGGCACTGTTGTTTACATTTGCAAACAAAATGAAAACTTCTTTTTCATTTGTAGTTGTAGTTTCGAACAGTCTGACATAGTGTTCTTTTATTTTTCTTCTTAGGCATTGGAGATCTGACCTCTTTACAAAGCCTAAGTGGAAAGACCTTGATGAAGCTGAGTTCTGTGAAGTACTCCTCACTTTATGAAAAAAAAGGGGAGGGGGAGGGAAGAAAAGAAAAAGACTGACTAAAGCTACCTAAACTTACCAAATAAAAATGTATTTGGAGAAAATAAAACTGGTGAAAGTAGCAATACAAGAAATATTAACTTCCACTGTTACTTTTTTCCATTCAGTATTCTATCTGTTGTTTTATCCAGGTGCAGCAGTAAGAAATTTTAAGGACAATCTAGAAACTTTAAAGACAAACAAGTCAAGCTCAAACAGTTGGAGATCTGGAGTTTGGCTCCAAGAATAATGAAATTTGCTTTAAAATCCAGCAATTTGTAACCAGGCTTTTTACACCAGAATCCCCACTGTGCCAAAAGAAAGATCATTTAGTGGAAGAGCTATTAAAGGAGATATAAAAGGATATGCCAAGCCTGTGACATTTAAGATGGTAATTGTCCCTTGAGGTAAATTGAGTTGATCTGATCTGTGAGGTAACTGCAAGTTTCAAATTATTACATTTTTGTAAAGGTACAGTTACAATTTTGATTTGCTCTTATTCTCAGGGGAGGTTTTGCATAAATCTGTTTTCATCAGTTGGCAACAAGTCATGTTATATGACCAACATTTCTATAACATAAGTAACCGTGGAACTCACTGATCCTAGATATTTATGGAGGGTGTAGATTAACAGAAATCACAGTGTGGAGACATCTGCAGTAATGCAGAACAGCTTTAAATTTCCAGGAAATACAAACCTGTTTACCCCAGAGCATTAGCATCTTAACCCCCTAAAAATCTCTCCCTGTGATATAGGACTGCGTGAGTAAGAAAAGTGTTGGGGCCTTCAAGGGACATGTACTGGTGGTGTAGGAGGAATTAACTTCTTGGAGATCTGTGGTGCTATTTGAGTAGAAAATTGTTGTAGAAACTGGGATGTAGGATCGTAAAGGTATGTCTATACTGCTAAATAAAAGTGTGTGGGGAGGGAGGGCTTGGGCTGTCATTGCCCCCACTGCTTTGTGAGCTCCTCACTCCCTACTCTCCTTTAACTATTCCAACTATTTGTTTCCAAGACAAATCTTCTGTAGAAATGGCAACTCTCTGGCATTGGGGCCTGAGATCAGTTCTTGTTCTTCTTTTACTTCGTAATATCAACATAACCTCATCGACCTTAATTATGTGTTCTTATCCATCTATGATCAGGGAAGGACTTAAATTCCTACTTAGCTTTTGTCATCAGGTTCAGTCCTTCTGAAATATTTTGCGTAGATCTCAAGGTAAAAACATGCTCAAATGCAACCTTGAAGTGCTAAACAGAAGTCTTAGGTGCTACTGAAGTTATGATTTGATTTAATGCAGGCTGAAGCCAGGGGTCTTGGGTGCATATTTAAAGCAAAGCGCATTATTTTGCTAAATCAAAATCATTGTGTATACTTTTCTCTGAAGATTTTAACATTAACTGGTGTTAAAAGAAGGATACTGTGGTATATGGTTCGTTGGTTTGTTTTGGTAGAAAATTCCTTGTCTGCAAAAGAAACCGGTCACATTTCAAACTTGAGCAGTTTTCTAAGTTCACCTGTAGGAACCTGAGCTGCCTGAGCACAGAGCACAGTTGTTATGGAAAATGTGGTTTTAGCTKCAGTAGTGTAACACATGGCATGTCCTGAAGTTGCTTCCTTTCTACCTTTCTTGACACCTGGGAATGAACTCTAATGCAAGTCACATGTAAGACAGAAAATACTTGAGGCTGGCAGCTTCTGCTGTATTAAAGAGCAAAAGGCATATGGAAGAGAGAGAGAACTCACAAATTCAGAAAGAATATTCAGACTCAGCTCAACTTCACTCATTAAAAATGTTTATTCTCAGGTTTCCAATTAAACAAAGTTTTAGAACCACTTTAGTAGATTTCAAAGCATAAAAAAGACATCTATGTAATATATGTATATTGTAAACAACTGCATATGTATGTATGCATATATATATATGAAGTTGTTTACAATATCCCAAGCTTTTTTGTTAAGTCATGAAAAGATTGCAAGCGTACGACACTGTGATTGTATCTGAGGCCTTAAAGAGGATATCCATTTTTTAAAAATCTTGCAACATAGCAAAATATGATGTTTGCATAAGACATAAGTTACATGTTTTTAAGCAGTGTAGTGATGTAACTGATGAAGGGTCAGAATAAATTATTCTCCCTTTTCCCTCTAACTAGGTTATTTTAATTCCTTTGGAAGCTAGTGTTTATTTTTCTTTCTTGGTCCAAGCTCCAAATATGTTATCAGCTGACTAGAATAATTTACTGATATTACAAATCATTATTTTGCTATACTTGCATTCATATATGTGAAATACTGAGTTCCGGGGAAAAGTTAGATGTCTGCTGAGATTTTGCCATTTGTAGCAAATTTAGATTGACATACATGTACTAGAAGTAGTATATTGGTTTATGCTCTGGATGGAGCTTTGTTAAAAATATACCCCAGCACAATAGAAAAAGTAGGAGGTAGGAAAATTTCAGACTCAGGGAAATGGTACTAAATTAATTGTTTGACCAGTTGTAAAGATCAAAGAAGAAAGACTTGCAACAATAGCTGTCAGTGTAGCTGGGCTGCCATGCAGCAGCAGACATTAAGCATTAATGGAGCTTATAAAATAAAAATTAGAGATGCCAAGATGTTAAAAATATAAATTAAGATGTTATTTTAAGATACTTTCTGCATTCTGTTAATGTCCAAAATAATAAATTAGCAGCCTGTTTAATGACAAGGACCTACACTAGTCTGTAATAAAACGCAGCTAAAAAATGTGCTCAGACGGACTGTGGATATTTAATGCGGTTCCTGGTGCTGGAGTGTTCTTGCACCATTTATGTAAGGCAGCTAGCTGAACAGTCAGGCCAGAATTCACAGGGGCAGGGTCATTAGCACACCTATGTGATATTATTGTTTTGGCTGCTACCTGAGTCCATTCTGCAAAATGACTCACGGAGATGTTTCCCCAAGGATGCTCAGGCTGATTAGAAACTCCTTTCCACAGCATCAGGAGCAGCTTCGCTGTTGGGACAGCACCGGGGCCACTGACACTAAGAACAGCAAGCGTGCTGGTGCCCAGGGTGGTTTTGGGCTTCCTTTTTTTCCTCTGCTCCTTGCACCTTCTCTGTTAGGTCCAGGCAAAAAAGAAGAAATTGCAGCACCTCAGCTAAAGAGCACCTGGCCAGCGAGAGGATGGGATCTCTCTTGCAACCCTTGCCCTTGCTCTTGAGCATAACACTAACCAGGTACTATGAAGACAGCTGTACTGACAACAGCTTGCAATTAAAATGTATATATCTAGAAACAGCCTCTCAACCCCACTGCAACCTCCTACTGGATAGTCCTGGGATATAGGTCTTGTTTGTGCTAGGGAAATTCATGCTGATTTAATTCACTTGGSTGACTTTCACCTGTAACACAGGGATACAATGTTATTGCCACCAGTTTTTTTCTGAGGCACCCATACAGCTTAGGTGCTCTTTCAGTATTCTCTAGCAGGAGGTGCTTTGAATTCTTTCTAGGAAATCGATCTAGTGCAGGAGAAAGATGCTATGGTAGGTGATAATACAAACAGACCCGTAACTTGCGATTCTGCTCTCCTTTGTAGAGAAGGGTAARTCAAGGAGTCTGGTGATGTCATTTAATTTCCTGCAAAACAAGACTCCAGACCCAGTCTCATATGCAGTTATATAGCTTTATTGTCTCCAGCGACATTACACCAGTGTACCCTGCGTGAGAGTAAGGCCCATAAGAGAGCACAGCCACGTGTGAGGTGGCTGGATGGTGTGTTAGTATGCAGAGCATGCAAAATACCTTCTCAACGCCTCGAAAAGGTGGGTCAGGAGCACCTTTTTGCCTAGTGGTTTCACATGACAGCACATTTTGCCTGTTATTTTAAGTTTCCCAGGTAGCGACATTGTGTCCCCAGTTCTCTGCTGGTGCAGGGACCCACTTTACCTCCCYGGACCTTGCCTTGCCTCTTCGGCTCACGTGGGGCAAGCGAAACACCCTGCACTGGCAGCTGGGGCCCTCCTGAGTTCCCCTCTATATCCCCCCCTCCCCGCTAATGTTTATGCAGTTGTAGCACCTCAGGTGACACTAGGTCTCATTTCTGTTATAGAGCCGGGGTAACCAAGTGGAAAAGCCAGAACATAAATGTTGAGTTTCACTTCTTAGAGGCCTTTTTAAGAGTGGGCTTGGAAATGCGCAAGCCAGTAAGTTCACAATAAAACACCTGATGTGTTAAATAAAATACCTAATATGTTTAGTAATAAGACTCCTATGACAAATCTCTAAAGTATCATGGAAAAAAAATAGTTTTAAAAGACTAATGTGATAGTGTGTCCTCCTGGCATATTCCATGAACCATAGATTTATATTATTCTGTGAAAAGCTGTAATTTAAATCAATCTTCCCCCAAATGACCCTCTAAATATCTCTTTAGTAAGCGACTTAAAATATTGAAGGAATATTCTTTAGGCTTTGAGCCTCTCTTCAGGAAGCTAGCAAAGCAAAACATAAAGCTTAGACTTCCCATCAATAAAAAGAGATAATTAAAGAATTAGCAGCAGCCTGAATCACCTTTCTATGAGTGATGYGAGGATAGTGAGTGGCCTTGAAACTAAAGTGCACAGAAAGATCTGTTTTCCATGAAGAGCCTTGTAAAATGGGTGAAAAGGAGGGAACAGAGGAAACCTGAATGCTGATACTACTCTGCCTGCAGGCAGCTGAGGATTGTAAAAACTTGCCAGGTGCCTTCAACAGGCAAACATTTGCAGTTTTATAACCTCAGTATTTGCAGCATTCAAGGCATTTCCTGTCTTAAGTATTGGGAAGTACAAGTAAATATTGCCTGTTCTGAGGTGAACTGCTGTATTTAGCTGAGGTAAAACTAGCAGGCTTTTCACGGTCAGAACTGGTTTGCAGACAAACCACAAAAATTCCCAAAGCTGTTGTCACATTTTTTATTCATTAGGAGCAGCTAATATTTATTCCCAGGGCCCACCTATACTAGTGGTCTTTTTATGGCCCACACAGTGTTTTGCACAGAAGTAGAAATTCTGAGTTTGGGTAATAAGGTAGTTGTGACTAAATACTAAAGCAATAGAAATCAAACCTCTTCAAGTAAGCCTTCCCTTTATAGGAACAAGTGGCTTGTCTTTTTTTTTTTTTTTTTTTTTTTTTTTTTTTTTTTTTTTTTTTTTTTTTGAAGTTTTGAAAGGCATGCTGCATTTCCCCACCTTATCTCATATGTTAATTTGTTAGATACCTATGAACCTTTGCATTTGCCAGTACCAGGTGGAAACCTAGACAGAGTGCTGGAAAGCAGAGAGAGGAAATGAAAATACGTGGTCTTAGAGCAGTGGCTGGAGTATATCAATGCAATTGTTGTGTCCAAGTCAGCAGAATTTCATCGATTTAAGGCTAGATTTGCCTCGTGATTGAATTTTGTGTGTCTTTAAAGCAAACACTGTGCATGGCATATGAAGCAAAACACAATTCAGTTACTGCATTTCCTTTTAACCTGTTTCTGGGTCTTCCAGCATTAAGAGGTAACAGAAAGCTCATACACATGTGCATGTACACACATACATATTTGCACACACAAAGCCTTTTCTTCTGAAATTTTCTTTGCAATTTTGCAGGCCCGAAAATTCAGAGAAAGCTTCGGATAAGTATTTTCAGATACCTTTAAGAGCTGTCTTTAGATACCCCTAGATGTCTTAGTTTAGATGTTTATTGCAACCAGTCTTCAACTCAGACTTCCCCCACCACTCAGGGGAAGCTCCTCATACAGGAAACATGTTTGGGAGGAAGCATCCATGCAGGAGCTATGAGGTCAGGGCAGTGGCTGTGAGCATCCTTAACTTCGGGTAGAAAGCTCACCATATGGCTGCTGCTTTCTTTCCAGTGAATATAATGTAATTGAATCAATTGCCCCCACAAGATACAGCTGTACTAAATGGCCATACATCATTTATTTCTGGGTTTAGAGGCTTGTAAGGAGTGGAGGGCAAGGCCCCCATGGGTAAATTAGTTTAGTCTGTCTTGAAGAAAAATGAGTTGAAATCTGACCTGAGGTGCTAGCACAAATCAATTTAGTGGTTTTAACAGTCCCACGTGGATATTCTCCTCATTTGGAAATTATCCACTGATGAAGGTTGCTGTCAGTCTTAACACAGCTAGGCTACAAAAAGCAGGTATCTTCTGAAGTGAAAGGCATTGGTAAATAACACGTGAGATTTAAATACAGCTGACCTAACCTAGGCAAAGAGATAGTAATAATTCTTGTGGTGTGGTCAGAAAGAAAACAGTGAGGTGGGAGAAGGGTGAAGAACAGGAGAGGGGGCTGCCAAAGGCTGGTTTCTCAGGATGCCCAGGCCTCCAGCAACTGAGAACTGCCACAAAGAAGTGGGATTTGTCTGTCTCCCACTTCCACCCTTGCAGCAGGAACAAGGGAAATTTGGTGCCTGAACATCCTGCGCCCTAGTTTTCCCTTGCTTCTGCTCCAACATCTCACCAACTCTCAGTTAGATAACTAGGGGATTTTTTTTTCTGCTTTGTACCACAAACTAGGGCTAAAAACCTTCCCCTGGATCTCTCTGGCCAGACATCAATACCACTCACTGTTTTGTGTCTGATTCAAGCTGCAGTGCAAAGCTTTCCCAACAAAACCAAAGTGGGTATAACTTTGCTGCTTTTTCCTTCATAAAAAAGCTAAAATTTAGACCTACAGAAAAACAAGGCCAAGTTCCAACAAAAGATGTGCCAGGTTGGAAGGGTGAAGAAGTCAAATGTCTAAAAGTGACACAGCTTCTCTGAGATAACTTTCTGAGCTAGGTCTTGTTAAGCAGCATGGAATGAATTCCTTCCTACAGGTGTTTTTGTTAGAACGTGACTTCTAGTGGTGTCCATCTCTTTCCATTGCCAATAGATCCTGGGTACCCGGCTTCACAAAACACTAACCATTTAGAAGGTAAAGCTGGGTTACATGCATAGATCCTGCGACTGCTGATAAAGGAGTTATTCTTTGAGATCAGTGCCTGYCTTCATATCATTTTTGTTCTGGAGCTCAGCTATTCATGCAAAATCTGGATTTAGACTCTGAATTCCTTCTTCCGCTTTGCTAATGTTTTAGCGATGCCAAATCTAGAGTGTACCATTTTAGAGCTAGAGACAATTTATCACCAATTCATCACCTTGTCAGACAGTTTGTAAAGAGTTTTTCAGACCCTTCAGACTATTTTTGTGTCTGTGCAAGATTGTTTCCTTCAGTCTGTCTCCCAAAGTAGAAACTGAAAATCTGGCTTTCCAGAGCCACTTTACTTTAATTATTGATGTACTTACTTTCTTACATCATAGGTTGTAAACACCCCCCCCCCTTTTTTTTTTTTTTCAACCCATCTATGCACCTCAATGTCTAAATCCACTTCTTTTATTTCTTGCTAGCTTCCTTTCTCAGGTGTTTCCTTTCCAATCGTTATGCTTTGTAGTGTCTCAGCTGCATGGGTAATTATCAGTGCTGCGCAGAAGTTCCTACAGTGAGGAAGCTGAAGATCACTGTGGATAAGATGGGGAAAGAGGAGGCAGCATTGCCAGAGAGATGGAATTGAAATACACGGGCAAGAACATCTTCTGGCTTTAAGTATGGCTCACATTATAAAGTTTCAGAGTAGGAAGAGACAGAAGTGGGGGAGCAGCAGAGCCAGCCCCTCTGTGCTTTGATAAGAAGGCTAAATTATGAGATTATCCAATTTACCCACCCATGCTAATATTGACAGTACAGCCCCTTCGTCTTGCCCTCTTGGTAAAGGTAGGCCTTCATCATGCCTTTCTTTTCTACTTCTCTATTTCAGTTTCCACTAAATTGATTTTCTTTCCTATTTCTACACCTTGGAAACTTAATTCTTTGCCACCTAATACCCTCTTACTGCAACCCATGTACAAACACGTTATGTCAGAGTGGAATTACAGATATAAAAACATAAAACRTGTACTGAAAATTTTCCATTCAAGCTGGTTTTGAATGGAAAATGTGGATTTAAGCCAACAAATAAACAAAAAATCTGGAGCCAGCTTACAGCAATAAATGATGAATTTTATTACTGAAAATTGCACCCCACAAAATTCCTTGTACAAAAGGATTTTATTTCTCATTTATTGAACAAAAAGGCAACATTTTCAACACCGTTCTTTCTTCTCTTCCTGTCCTTTTTTTTTTGACCAAAGCAACTCTGTAACTCAGGCTGTATCTCCTGTTACAAGCAGCAAACCATTCCTGTTCTCACTTCAAGTGCCATAGCTCACAGTCACTTATTTGAAGCTACTCTCTAATTCATCTTCCCTCATTTGTTCCCTACCTATTGGTAAGGAGTAGATCAAAGATGGCTACTTTCCTGTGAAAGGGCAAATAATATTTCTTTAAACTCAGGATTGCTTATCTTCAAAAACCTTTTCTTGTCAGGAATCCACAACATGTAACAGAGGTTTAACTGCAAACTCCCTGTGTGGAGGTTGCTTATAGGGGCTAAATAAAAAGATGGAGTAGTTGCTTTTTGGGGATCTGAGTGTTAATTGGCTCCTTAATAAAATCATCTAGTTAAACTGTCTGCCGTGTGGTACAGCACCACAGTGAAGAAATTTTTGAAGGCACCCTGCTAAGTTGATTGTGTTTCTAGATAATTAATTGAAATGAAGAAAATAGCACACACCAAAAAAAAAAAAAATGGAAATAGAAGGTTTTCAGCTGTTCTTCATCACACAAAGCTACAAAGATTAATTCAACTGATAAGAAAGGGAGTATTTTACTGAAGGATGTGTTTCTTTGTCTCAAGCAACAGGGTTCTGCAACTGCTTTCTTTAGGTAACCCCACATCTCCAAAGCTGCAAAGAGGTATTTTAAATCTGTTTAACAAATATATATATTTGTATGTATGTATGTATGTGTATGTATAAAATATATACAATAATTTTGTAAGCATTTGAAAAAACTTGTGAGGTAGTTGCAAAGCAAAACAAAAATGGTTCCCATTTTCTCCATTTCATGTTGCTCATTGCATTTGTCTTCCTAAACAGCAGTCCTGTTGGTATCTATCTTCCCAAGATGATTTAGCTTAGTGTTTAATTGTTTTCCAAGTGTATGTGTTTATCCTGTTGGTAATCCTGCTTTGGAATCTCTTGCCTACACTTGCTAATTTTCTAATATAGATTTTGTTTCCTTTTCTTCTGGCTTTAGTTACAAATTACACCTTTCTTTTTGCTTGGAATGTTTTAAGCTGATTGATTACTGAATGAATCTAATGCACCTATGAGCTAAGGCTTGATTTAATCCCATAAGTACTAGAGATTTCAAAGTATGCAAACTAAAGTTACTGGACCCTCTGAAAATAGGGGCCATGGATTTGTTTGCTGAATATTGGATAGCCCACTTGGGCTCAAGTGCCCATTTTATCTGAGGCATAGTGTTAAACCCTGATTGCTGTTGTGGCAATTATATCAGTGGATTTCTGTGCTGGTCAGAGGAAAGAGATCTATGTGTTTGCAATCCCCTTGAGTAAATTGCAAACTCTTTAGGGACTGTGAGTGTGCGTGTGTTACTGTGTTTTCTTTGTAAAGAAAAGGACAGGGAAGAAAGTTTGATAAGTCATTCACGTGTTTATAAAAAAGATACTTGGGGTAAAAAGGAAGAAATGGGGATCATATTATAGCTAAATTATCCTCTGAAGTCCCTTCCTCTGTAAATAACTGAACTTGCCTTCATGCAAATGAACTCTATGAAATTGATATTGCAAACAGTATGCTTGAAAGCATTTTGTCTGCTGCTAACCTTCAATACCAGGTGGATGACAAATGGATTAAGCCTGAACTGCAGTGAACTTGATCAGATACGTGGCGATAGGCAAATGTCTCTGAACCTGAGATTACAGTTAGGCTTGACTGTAACAGCAGGAATCATCTGGAGCATCTGTTATTGTGGCTTCTGTACTATCATACTTCACATAGAAATAAGATTGCAAACAGCACAGCTTGTGCAGATGTCTTATTGACACCCCTTCCATTCCTGAGGTTTGACAAATTATTAAAATCCTCATGACATATGCATTCCTCCTTCTGATTTTTGGTTGACGTAACCAACAAATACCAAATCTTCAGTTATGAGTGTCATAATTACATCCATCTCCTCCTGCTCATACAAATGAGCAGAGCAGAAAAGTTCATTAATCAATTATCTGAATTTTGGAGAGAAGCAATGATAATCTTCTGTTTCTGGTAGATTTGAAATATGCCTCCTTTCTTTGGAAGCAGTAGCAGCTCCAATCTAAAAGGGAGACGGGAAATAAAAAGAGGGGGGCAGTGGAGAGGACACACACTTGACCTAGCAGCTTGCATTTCATCAACAAATGCTAATACAAAGAAAGGCCTAATCTGTCCCTTTCTAAAAATGTCCGTATCTCACAAAATCTGACATTTATTTGTATAGATGAGAAAGAACATAGGAAAGAAAAAAACCTCTGAAGAGCATTCATGTTGCTATGTACAATGACCTGCTTTCAAGATTGGGTTTATGCATTTTATCTACTGTCAAACTCTCTTGAGCTTTGTGGCTCAGAAATTTAACTTATATTACTGGATCTTGAATACTTCCCACCATCGTTTCCCAAACCATTACACTCTTCCTCATGATCCTCTCCACCTCTGGCCTCATTGTCCTGTTCCCCCGTTTCCTTTGGCAGCCGCGATTGTGCACCATTCTTGGAGCAGAATTTCTTTCTTGCAATGGCCTGGCCTGCTCTTGGGACCATCAGGAGGACTTCGCTATGGAGGGATTGTGGGGAGAGGATGTGCGAAGAAGTTGACAAAAGTGCAGCTAAAAATGCAAAAGAGCATTATCACTGAAAAAGCTAGCAAGAACTAGTATGTTTGTTTAGCTGTATTTCAGAAGCACATACTAATGTGCTTCAGTGGCTTTTCTGCTTGTAGAGTAACCTTTAAGGCCACAGTGTGACATACACTGTTACTAGAGGGAGTGACAAGTACATTTATCAAGGGTAGCAGCAACAAACCAAATTAAAACACAATTGTTACCATTTATTCCAACTTTTAATGCAGCAGAACATTAAGCAGGTGCTTAAGTCCAATAGAGCTTCAGAGGGTGCTGAGAATAGGCACACGTTTAAGTAATTTGTTAAATTGATGGCTATAGTAGATACCTAAAGGAATCCCAAACTCTGGGATTTTGCTCTCATTACATTTCTGAACAGTCCAAATCCCTTTTATATTACATACAAAAAAGTGATTTGGCTACAGAGAAACTTACAGTGAAGCTGTAGGAAAGTTCTCTTTTTTTTTCCTCAAATCACTCTTTTGTTAGTATTGAAAGAGGAGCAAACAGTGCATTATAATCTGACAAATTGTTGTATGCCCTAACTATTGAAATGAACTGGGAAACAGACATCATTTTAACTCCAAATCTTATTTTCAGATTTTTTAATTTTTTTTTCTCCATTATAAGTTTCTAGTACACTGCAGTATGGGAGAATGCAAGTAACTAATTTAAATGCCATAAATATGCAGAGCCATTAACTGGAAGACTTTGTAGAAATAGGGATAAAATATCAGCCTTAAATTTCAAAGAGTACAGTCGTCAGTTCAGACAGTGTTCGGGTTATGTTTTTTATTTAAGATTCTTCAAATCTTTTATTCTCTTTGTATCAAATGGATCACTCTGCTTTCAATACTTAATTATCTGCACTATAAAAAGAAATCCCCTTTAACAGTTAAGAAAATATTTAAATAGCTCTTTTTTTTTCCTAAAGAACTAAAACATGCTGTACAATGTAAAAGCTAATCTTCTACTGATGTATACATGGAGGTCCAAATAGGGATAAGAGAAATATGCTTTCTCTGATCTTGGCAACTTTTGAAATCAGTTTTCAGGCCATCATTTCATGGGTGATTTAGGAATCCAGATAGATTTAGCTACATGAATGTATTTGCAGAGTCATGGCCTTACCAAATGGTAGCCACATTTCATTACTTTTACAGAAAAATACAGATTTGTTAAAACCAAACATGAAGATCCTCTTCTCATTCTAGAAGATATAAGTAGAAGCTTTTGAAACTGGTAAGTGTGGGATACTTCTCCTGAAACCTGTGGAGAGACAACAGAGCTCTCTGAGTTCAAATGTTCCCAGAGGAACAAGAGCTGTTTGCATTGTCCAAGAAGTGGTGGAGACCAAACTGAACAAGAGCGGAACAGAAAAATTAGGCTTCTTTTTTCTTCTTTCTTTTTTTTCCTTTTTTTTTTCTTTTTTTTTTCTTTTTTTTTCCCATATGAAATCTGTTGCCATTAATGTCTTGCCTTTGAGAAATGTATTCTCAGAGGTGCCTTAGTCTTAGTTTCAAAGGTATTCAAGGTCTTTAAGGTAAACTTGCTAAAGGGCTAAGAAGATAAGAGAAGAATGAAATATTGGATTTCTGGAAACTTTCCCAAAATATATATAGATATAGAGTCTGATTGTAAACTCAGCTTTGCTTGCCTCCTTCAAAAAATAATGATTTCTCCATCTTGTTTATACCTTCATCACCAGGAGAGCATTTTCTTGTCTTACCTGATATTTAACCACCAAGAGCCTATTCTATGTTATCCTACATCCCGTCTGCTTAGTGCACACATTATTTTTCTACCTCAAATGGCATAGCATCAGAGTGGGTCAGAGGAGACCACACAAAGCAACTGTTGACTCTTTCTAGGTTTCCACTACATTGATTTGATAGAGGATTCCACATCGTCTTGGAGTGGCCGTGATCGGATATTTAAAAGTGCTTGCTATGCAAGTCACAGGACCTCATCAAGACAGACTTAGAGAGAAAATACTGGAGTTTAGAAAGAAATTGAAACTTCCTCAAAGCTAATCTAGGAAGACAGAAGACAGACAGTAAGACTGAGTGGATTTTTTGACATAAAACTAGAGGTTTCCAAAAACCCAGGAGTGTCCTCTGATTAAAACCTGTCTCCACTTTTGCATTTTGACTTCTGTGCTTTTCTAGTTTGATGAAAGCCAGGTATAGCTTTACCTGGGAGAAGGGCAAAGTGAAAGTGCTATAGAGAAAAGGGATGAATTAGGAGAGTTTCATGCACCTTATTATTTCACCATTTCGTGCCACAGCACTTCTGCACACTCACTCTTTGGACAGGCTTTTCACTGCCATTCACGCTGGAGGTGGCCAGCCCAAGACAGGCTGCACATCTGCCAAGCAAGATGTTTTTCTCCCTCTTCACAGCCCTCTATCCCAGACCTCTTTCTACTCCCCAGCCTATTACAATGCCCTGTTACAAGACCCACCAGAGCAGAAACTGTCAGAGAAAAGGGATTTCCACATCTGTGTTTAAGTTGGATCCACTCCTGGAAGCAACTGTTGACCAAATAGAATAAAATTCAATGAAATATTATGGAGATTTTCAGGAGTTTCTGTAGGGTTGCACTGCTGAAACATTTTCCTTGGAAGCACCAAGCAAACTATTAAATACTGCTTTTGAAGACGTGGCATTCAACAGACATTGCTTTGATGTCTGTTTGCTCCTGTGGTGCAGTGTACATAGGTGGCTTCAGCAGCTTGTGAGTGAAGAGAGCCCTCTTCTCCTGCCATGTAGACACACCTCTGGGACTAGGAGGCAGCTTTAGTAATAACACCTGCCCTTGCCCTGGGTTGTCTGTATGTCACCATGGACATCACTGAAATTCGCTGTAGATCTAAATCACAGGAAGCCTCACGGAGCCTGACGAGACCTCTGGCGTGGTATGCTCCCTCAGGCTGGGTGGCATCACCCTCTCTGAGTCCCCTCTGCATGRAGGGTGACCGGTGAGGTGGGGCTCTGGGGCAGAGGGAGGCCACACCTAGAGAGGAGCTTTGGCACTGCTGCAGGAATGAGTGCCCTGTTGGCCTGAGGACAAGGGCATGCGGGAAAGGCAGAGAGACTGGGGATAGGGAGCAGATGGGCGAGTGGCACACAGCAAGGAAGAGACTTGACAGATCTGCACTGGCAGTTGGTATTTATAAGCCATGTTGTGACTGATGATCTCTACAGTGAAATTCCTACCGACTGCAGGGGCTGCGGAAATGACCCTTCAATTAAGGGAAGAAAATACAAACAAAAAAGACGGAGGGGGGGGGGAAATCAGATTTCTTAGCTTTAGAGTTGTAATTCCTTATCTAAGCATGTCTTCAGTACATTCTCAGGAAAGAAGAAGCTCTCCGTCACTGTGTTGGCTTGCTGTGGTGCAAAGCAACGCTGACCAGCATGGAAAAGGGTGTTTAGCGTTTCAGGGCTTTGGAGGGTTAAAGGTGGAGTAGCCGGATTTCCAACAAGCTGCGCGAACCTCAGCTGGCATCTGCTCCTTGAGTATGAGTAGACTCTGAATTGAGGGATGGTTTCTGGCTCACACTTCTCACCACCACCAGTGACAGGTCCCTGCTTRTGTGGAGACTTGTGAAAGCAATAGAATTTGTGTGTGTCTAAGTAACTACCAGAGGGAGAGGTGTTACTGCCATGTCAGAGAGATACCAGACCATCATCCTAACCAGCTGATAAACACCCAAATGCAGGGATATTTTTGAGGACAAGGTAGCAAGGATTCAATGCAGTATCCTGAAGCACTGGCCTGAGAGCAGTAGTCCCAGTTCTCAGAGCAGTTTATCTGTTTCCAAGTCACTGCCTCGGGGGTGACAACCCCTGTCCCTAACTCCAAGGCAGAGTGAAGTTAGGCTAATGCCTCAGGTCTGCGATCATAAGGGAAGGAGCTGTGTCAACACAGAAAATGCTATTTGCTGACAGGTTGTTAGAGAGAAAGAAGATGCAGGCAGGAGCAAGAATAGAAATAGTTCTCAAGCCAAATTGGGGGAAAAGAGAGAAGATTGATTGTTAAGTCACAAAAGACAGAAAAAGTGAAGGGAGAAGTAAAAAGACTATTAAATTGAATATGCCTGCCCTTTAGAATAGCATTGATAAAGGCTGGAGATGTGCAGTGTAAAGGTTGAGACATATCTAACCGAGGGTCGCATCTGCTGAAGCAATAATTTATGATTAGAGAATAAAATAGAGTGTTTGGATGATATGGGTATCATTTCTAGACCATAAGGTATTAGGAGGCTGGAGGGAACGCACATCACTCGATATATGGAGCAGGTGCATGAAGACCTACTATGAAAAAAAGAAAGCTATGAAGGAAAGAAAAAAAAAACAGCTGTTTATTGCTTTGCTTGCTTCCTTTCCCTCTCCTGCTTCACTGTAGGGAAATCAAGTGTTAGACTTATAATACCATATACATTCTGTTCCCCATTAGAATTGATGATATAAGAAGCTATGCCTTCATGATGTCTTAGATTTTTAATGAAGGTGTTTGCTAKGCTTCACAACTCAAAAGCAAAAAAAAAGATGTAGAGGTGTTTGTCCTCCAAACATAGCCAGGTCAGACTGGGGCAGAGAAGGGCGAGTGTGATTAAAAGAAACAAAAAATGGTAAGAAAAACCTGGACAGTGATTGAATTAATCAAGAGAAGTAGGACTGTGCTGAATGAGCAGACTTTCTCTGTGGATGTATTAATATTGTAAATTGTAAGAGTAGGTGCAGTGGCCCAGCCTCTTAGAAGCTGCATCTGTTTCTTTCTGTCAGCTGCAGAATCAAATATAGTCATTAGGAAACAGACGGGCGCACTGTCATCTCCGGAGTGCATCATACTAGTATTAACTGGAACCCTTGAAAAATAGCTAGATCATTCCCTCCCCCTCTTCCAGTTCCGTAATTCTCCTTGATTTCTTGCCTGTCTCTGAGCCTGCCACTGATCAGCTCTGCACATACCTGCTCTAGGAACTATGTGGAGCATTTTCTTGAGTTGCATTTTTTTTCCTGAAACGTTTTCTTTAAGCCCTATTCTGTGCAATTGTTTGTCTTCCCCCATATCAAGCGGGGGGCAAATGCAACCCCCCGAGTATAATTTACAGAGAGGTATTGTTAAATCTTTCATTGATCTCCTTTGCTTAAAGCCCATAATTGTACTCTGTAGAAAGCCAAAGTGAATTTGCTCACTCCAGAGAGCGCTGTGTTGTAAAAAATTGAATTAGACCCATGAACCTGACAATGAGAAGGGCTTTCTTTTCTGATGTAGTAGTGATTTGTATTATGTAATATATGTAATTATTATGTGATTATGTATTTGTAATATGGAATACCACAGCCTTAGTGAGATGCTTGTCACTGCACTGCTTCCAGGGACTCTCATGTGTTATGGAAAAGGTGGTTGGCACAGCAGTCTCTTACCTGTGTCGCAGCATCGTCAGAGGAAACAGTGTCTAACTGAATGAAAATGTCTATCACTTTTCTCAGTCACTGAGAACACTGAGACAGTGTTGACTGCTCTGTACCTTGACTGGTTTATACAAAATCATGAGAAAAAGCCCAATGTATGTGTAAAATAGCATGACCTAGTGAATTAGGCCAGTAAATGTCCACGTATACCAATAACTGCCTATAGGGCAATGTCCGTTAACATGTCCACCTCTGTAAAATAGTAATGGTCATCACTCCCCTTCATACACCTCTTTTTGAGAGGACACACTCTGTCCTCTCTGTTTATTTGGTTTTATTGATAAAAGCAGTAGTTCTGCACTCATGTGATATTCCTGTAGATAATATTGTTCAGGATATCTCACTGTCAGACAAGCACTGCACTGAAGAGTGCTGTATCTCGACATTAGGTGTGGACACACTTCTGCATCGGGGAATTAAAGCTGGGCATTTGTACCTGTTTTGATCCCAAGGAGTAGATGTGCATGTGTACACAAACCTGTTTGAGTGTGTGTAGCTGGGAGACAGAGAGAGAAGGAAGATGAATGTACGCTTCTTTCTTTGGATTATTCTAAGGATTTTCTACAGGACATTGTAAAGCGTCTGTGAACTTTCATATTTCAGAGCTGAGATTTACATGGTGTGCAGTGGGTTTTACTTGTTACTTCTCTAGATTTTTCTTTCTCTTTTATCAGATGCCAGACTCTTTCTTTTCTTCTTGCTTACCTCAAAATAGATACGCTTACAGTCAGAAATTTCTGCAAGCTAACTTGGGTCTTCATGAACTAGCCAAGAAAGCTAATGTGTTGGCTGAGTGCAGCAGTGAGTTGTATTTTTCTCTATCCTTCGGGGCCCAGAAGTGAGCTGGCTTCCTGCTTGGTTATTCCTCCTCACAGTGCAACTCCTTACTCAGTCGCAGGCCTGACTGATTTGCTGTGAAGGAGATTTGTTGCCGGAAAAAGCATAGCTTTGTGGGTTTTATGAAGTTGGGCCAATTTCAGTGAAAATACCTCCCAAAGGAAATTACTCTCTTCTTTCTGAATTCTTTCTGTTTGTTGTGAATCATTCACCTCCAGGAACCAATAGTTCCCAATTTTGAAAATTTCTGTCTCTTCTAAATGAGAGACTTCCTTCTATGATAGTAGAAACTCCCCTTATCCCACTATCTTTCTAGGACTTACCCTAAGAAATTTCTGACTGCTTCCTGTACGTGTGTCATTACAGACCTGTCACAAGGGAATTCTCAGCCTCTGTCTCATCATGATTTGCATTAGTATGAACTTTGCAGTCTAAATTGCTTTTGTGTCTTAGGGAAATAGTGCAAAGACCTCCAGCAAAAAGAGGAACCTGCTGAAGTCATGCTACCAAAGCCAGCAGACTTTTTTCCAAATAAAGAAAAAAAAAAAATCTGAGGAAACCACAAGCCAGTCAACTCTCTGAATTGTGCAAGAAAAAGGACTACAATTTGAGAGGAGAATGGAGAAACTCCTGACTGCTGCTTACAGTTTATTTTAGCGTGAGAGGGAAGCACTGCTTGTAGTTCAATCAAAAGCAATAATTGGAAAACATACATTAGAGTTTCAGTCCTTTTGCAACTGAAAGCTTGTGACTGAATTACATCTGCTGACGTAAGAGTCAGACACCAAGCTGCTCCTTCTATATAAGCTTGTTCTGAGGTCATCCTTGTTTGGGTTATATCATTCTTAAACTTCTGTACCCCTTTGATGCTAGTAGATCCCTTCTCCTTCTCAAGCCTCTTTCCTCCTTGAGCCTTCCCCATCATAAGTCTCTCCACCACTACTACTCTTCTGTGCTGCTCTTGCCTTGCCACTGGCATTTCAACAGCCCTTCTCTCCCATCCACTTCATGTTATCACTGCACCAGTGAGTCTCAAATCTCTGTGTCAATACATTTCAGATTACCTTCCCATATCTGCTTGCCTCCCTAGCATCTGCCTTCTCAGGTATCATTGCCACTCATTCAAATTCACTGTGAAAAAAAAAAATATTCCTTATTCACTCCATCACAAATTCCTCTTTCCATGTTCCTCAGACTTGTTATCTATCTTAGTGGCAGCCTTGATTTCCCCGTCTTTTTAATTCTGCACCTTTAAGTCACTGCTAAATCTCAATCCTCATTCCTTTGCACCTGAAATTTCTCTTTCTATATCCCACTTCCCAAATTCATGATGTCAGTCTGGTATTGTGCAGGAAAAGGTTTTGTTTAAGGAACACTTCTTGCTCATAAAGAGACATAGAGCAGAAGTGTTCAGGCTTGATTTTCATGGGACCACAGAATTAACTACTGGTATAGTAGTTAGGAAAAAATATATTAAAATTTTTTTTTCACTTACACACCAAGTAAAATTAATCTGGCAAGAGATAAAGAATCCCACGTTGTCATTTTAGGGTTCTGTTTATAACATAGGKCCACATTTCTAATGTTAGCTGGGTCGCAGGTGGATGTATTGTAAGAGAGAGCAGGCGATGTTGCTTTTTCCTATTCAGACTCAGGTTTGAACTGTGCCCTAAGGCCCTGGTTCTCACTCCAGCAGATGTGTAGGTCACTACCAAATGGCTTTGGGTTTGGTTGCTTGTTGCATTGTGCCATATGTCAGCTGCTGTGCCTGCGCAAAAGCTGATGTAAGTTTTTGTGCTCTCCTGGTGCCTGTGAGGTAATTCTCCCCTTACATGAACCGTGTTTGAATTTTGCAATTTCACTGTAGAGCTTTGCAAAGCTCAGCTGGTTGAAAAAAAAAATGTTGGGGGGAGGAAGGGCTCAGCTCAGTCAAAAGGGAAGTGGTGAACAGCAAGTGAAACTGCTGTGACTCCTGCTGTGTCCTTGGTAGGTGCAGRTGAACGGCTTTGGGCGTGCTATAGAAACAGGAGTGAAATGAAGGTATAGGGGTTGTGTCGAGGGGCTGCAGCACAGTATGATCGCAGGTGCTGCACAGAGGTACTCTGGGAAACACGTGTCTCCGAGCAAACATCCCCGCTTGGTATTTTTCGTATCTGTTGCATGGTTTGGGGACGGAGTTTGAGCCAGAATATGAGTGTGGGTTTGCTAAAAGATGGGTGAAAAACAGGAACTGCCAGATCCTTGCCCCTGGACTGTCTGCAAGGGCTCAGAAGTTCATGGGGCTGGAGGAAATGCAGAAAAGGGGAAAGCAGACATGCACTATGTAGTTAGCGGCTGGGAAGTGGGCTCATTCAGGAGAGGGCCAGCCTGACACTGCTTGTTGACAGATCAGCTGTGTGTCATTGCAGATTTGGGGAGATTTGAAAATGAAATCTGCTCTAACGTTGGGCCTGTATGCTTCCCATGTAATCTRCGTCTCCTTTCGGAGCAGTTTGGAACTATTTTCCTCCTCTGCCGAAAGAGATTTTTATTTCCCTCGGGATTTTTTTTTTTTTTTCAAATTCCTCAAACCCCCAACAAGAAGAGCAGCAGCAGCCTGGGGATCACAAGGGTCCTGCAAACCACTGTTGCCAAAGCGGTGGACAGCACACTTGTGTGACCCACAGCGAAACCTCGCAGAGCCCCCTCCCATCACTACTCATGCAGCTCAGGTTGGCACCTGCTGGAGAAACATGATGGCCCAACTCCACATACCATACAGGTTCTCTCTTCCACAATTGCAGACATTATTTGTCTTTTTTTGCTTACAGCCCAAAACAAGTCCTTCACCTCCTGCTGATGTCCTTCTGAATAGACCTACAAATTCCTCATCCATCAACAGATTTATTTATATATTTATTCATCTACAGGTTTCAAAAGCCTGATGGTAAACCCACTTTTCCTCCCTCACTCCTGCACTGCTAGGTGCTCCCGGAGAGGGAAAAACTTAGACTGGCAACTGCTTACCGAGATGCTTCCTATTATTTTGCTTATCTTCCCATAAGTGTGTTCAGAGCAAATGTTTAGTACGCTGCAGATAATGTAGTTACCGATAATGGATCCTTGCTGCTAGGGGATGTGCAGTGATTTACTTTCATTGAATTAAATCAGAACAGGTGTTGCCAGCTCACTTCTGAATCAGAAGGTGAGCAGGTGCAACTAAGTTGCATCTGGCAGTGGGAGCAAATGAATCTAGGCAAAGAATTGTTGAATGAGGTGATTTTTAATTTGGTGCACAATCTGAGTAATTTGAATCAGCTTTCCAAGTGTTCTGCACAGTCCTCTCCTACATATTATAAAAACAGTGACAGAGGAACACTGTCAGAAAACAGTATTGAGATTAGGGAGTGAGGCAAATAATGTCTCTGACACTTAAGGTGTTTTCTTCATCTTTCATAGGGAGCTGTGAATCTAGATATGTTCCACGGTGATTTTCCTCATTTTGGAAGGGCTGAGGAGGAGATCATTGGGGCAGAGATGAGGAGAAGTTTATGATACACTGCAGTGATTCCACAGATCTGTGGCTATGTGTTCATTTCTGCACTGCAAACTGCCTCCTATAGGATTGGAATTGGGCTGCAATAACTGTGGGTTTCCTTAGGAATGCTCCGACACTGCAGAGCAGTTCATGGATGGAGACCTGGTAATTTCAGGGTTAGATATAGGATAGCACCCATGTTTCTTCTTTAGAAGGATATCTACAGTCAAAATGATCAGAATCTCTATATTTGACCCTCTGTAATTTGGCTAAAATCAGTGTTTTCAAAAGCATGGATTAAGCCTTCTCCTTGGTGCAAGTAAAAGTGTTTTTGATTAAGCCATTTTCAACCAAATTGTGCTCAGTCAGGTCAGTAAATCATGCAAACAATGTTAATCACTTTCCAGGCCATGTTTAACGGCCTTAAATTGCCTCAGAAATTGCTTCACCTAATTTTATTTCACTGGGGCTCTACAAGGGGTCCAGCTGAAAACAACCAGGCTCCGAATCAAGGCTTAAGAATATGAATTACTGCAAATAGTAAAGGTAAGAAGGCAGATCCTCGGCTCATATAAATTGGKGCAGCTCTGCTGATGTCTGTGATATTATGGTGATTGATACCAACAGGGCCATAATACAGCTAAAGTAAATTGTCTGCAGCTTTAAATGCCTGCTGCTAATGGGTCCCCTGCTAAATCAATGGCTGACTTGTTAGTTTCTCTTTAAAATGGACTGAGAAGGTGCATTAATGGAGAAAAAGCAGCTTAACAGAGCAGTGGCCAATGCAGGCAGCACTAGAGCCAGTATAGCTTGCCTTTGCATTTAGACATAGGGCCTGATTTGTTACCTTAGCAGATGTCTGCACTAGTATGCGATAGGTCTAGGATAAAGCCTAGCACCTGGCCCAGGTAGATCAGTTCATCACTGCTGCCCATCAGATGCTCTGATTTACCCAAGCTGAGGATACAACTTTCTGTGTGTTGGATCTTACCTGTAAGCATCTGGGGCAGGTGTTARGCTATTGAGAATTAAAGCCTATGAGTAACTTCATTCCTGCTTTTTCAGCCATCCTAAAGTGAAGATGACCTTGTGTGCCCTTCTGGGGGAATTAGAGCAAGAGGTCCTAAACCGTGGCAGGAGTAAGTCTCCCTTAAGTAAGTCTACCCTGTCAGAGTGCTTAGGAATTTCAGTATTTTTCCTATCTTGCACTAGGGATGAAAGGTCCACTTAAAACTTGATGAAAATCCCCAAAATAAAGTCAAGGTGGGGCCAAACTAAATATTTTACTTTAATAATGTTCAAAGAGTGTATTTTGATTGTGACCTTTCTAAGTATTTGCCTCTTCTTAGTACAAAATGAATGTGGGTCTTTTGTTTGTTTCTTTCAATTAGGAAATAAAACTTCTCACTTTAAAAATGTCAGAACAGCAGTTCTTGGTCATTCAAAGGTTCTTCTCGATTTTTTTAAAGCTGAGAGACTTGTTTGAAAACAAACCTTTCCCATCAGTCAATTCTAGTTTTGGCAGATCACTGTTTTTTTTCATTAGGGGTGGAGGCATAAGAATAGTTTAGCCTAGAAATTCCTGACCTCTTCTAGGAACTGATATATCAGATTTGGACACCTGCTTCCTTACATCGTTTTCAACCATTTAAATTAGGTTGCACTGGGCAATGGAGATGAAAGAACTGCTGACTTTTTTTTTCTGCTCATTTTTAAAGGAATACCTTTTTCTTTATTGTCAGTGACTAACATGATTTATAGAGCCTCTGAGTGATTTATGTTCAGTCTACRTGATTAAGTGTCCTGAGTGAATGCAGTTTTGTTAGAAACAGCTTAATGAAAAATGGTTTCTTTATAGCATATAGGGAGCTTAATCCATAATGTTATTATGCTATATGCTTTATGCTGTATGTTTTCAAAAATCGTTCTGATTAAAGTCTAATAAGGATGAGACCAAGGCACTGTCTGTTGCCAAGGTGCTAGAAGTGTGATTCCCAGGGAAAAGCCTAATGGCCTTATTTCACAGGAGGGCAAAGAGTAGCTTTCTGAAATGCGAGGGTGAATAGACAACTTCATGGGTTCCCAGCTCAGAGAGCAACATAGGTAAGTCTTTCAGTTGAAAGTAGGGAAATTAAAAAAAAAAAAAAAAANAAAAAAAAAAAAAAAAAAAATCAAAAATAATAATAAATAAAAAAGGACACGAGGAAGACCTCAAAGAAAACTAGCAGATGTCTTGCACCCAGTAAGATCACTGCCTTTATTCTAGTTCTTCAAACTTTATGCATTTGGCCCTTCAGAAGCTCTAATGTCACCATCTACAACACTAAGAAGAGCATCAGAAAGTCGTGCCTGTTTGTGCACAGGGCTCAGGAAACCTGRTTTCCTGCTTTGAGCTTTTTGACAGTTGTCCTCAGATGGGTGTTTGAAACTGAAAGTTTTGCATAGTTTTTTAAAGAAAGGAGCTGCACTTAAAATGGCTTTGTCAGGGTGTGTGTGTGTGTGTGTAGTGATTAATGATGTGTTGTTTAAAAGTGCTGTAATCTTCATTTAAGTGTTTGTTTACAACACTTCTCTGTTAAATGCCACCGATCTTGAATGATTCCTCGAAGGCATTTAGGCTCCATGAAGTGAAATGGGGTTAGAGAATTCCTTCTTTTTCTTTGTTTGGAGACTGCTCTGCAAGACAGATGCACAATATACCAATATATGCTCAATAAAAGTTTCACCTTTATCAATGACCCAGGCCAAAGATTGAGGAGTTCCAGTTCATCCTAAAATTGTGCCACTGACAGCATGATGTTACAGGAGCTTCAGCATGACACAAAATCTGATTCTGGCACATTTTGGGGATAGGCACCCCCCCTCCCCTGAGTAGTCTGCCCTACGTACTAATATTGTTTTTGCATACCAGCTCCTTGATAGAGGTAAGGGTTTTGCCATTCCTTTCGGGTCAGGCACCCACGTATGGCTGTTATGGAATATGGGCTTGTATCTGATTTTGGTATAGCCAGCATAACCTATAACTCAACTGATCTCAAATCACATACCTAAGTATAGCACAGTGCAAAAGTAGTGGAAATTTATTCTGCTCTTAAGGAATGTTGCAGAAAARACTGTGTCTGGAAGTACAGCAAGACCATCCTTTTAGGCGACTGTGGGGATATAGTGCAGTGCCATGAACCTGGATGCTCTGGAGCACAAGGGGAATATTCCCTGCTCACAGGGACTGACTGCCCTGCTGAGTAGCTTAAGCAAGGTTTTGCAAGCACAGCAACCCTTCAATTCCACAGCCAGAGTCTCACTTTTTGCTGGAATTTCMTAGAGAGAAATACAGACCCTCCCCATCTCCCAACACTGATGGCCAACCTCCAGGTTCGCTCATGTCTCATACCAAACAGGCATAACCTCTAATACATCTGATCTTCATCTATGCATAAGCTGAGAATACAGGGTTTCCAGCTGTCTAGCAACTGTYGCTGGCTGTCCAGCAATGGTCGTTCCTTTAGCTCAGAGTTTCCAGCTGGAAAAAGATACACTTGGGGAAACTTAGAGGCATAACACCTTATCCCACCCCATGCCACATGAAGGAGACCTCTCCTCTCATGCCTGCCAGAGCTGCATCATTTGTAGCCAGGGTATGATCATGCACCCACAGACACCAAAGTAGCAGAACTCAGGTGGACGTGCCCAAGCAATATTCACCCTTCCACAAACGAAAAGGATTGCTTCTGAGGCATTTTGAGTATCAGCTGCAGACTAATCTGCTTATCTCAGATTTGTACTTCAGCTCCAAGTAATATAGGCCTTTTTCCTTCCTCTGTGAACAAATTTCTGCTTCTGCAGCAGTTTGGAGTAGTGACTGCCCTGCCAGCTGCAGAGGGGTATAACTGTTTGCCAGTCAAGCCTGCTGTTTTTCCTGCTAACTTCTTGATCTCCCAGCTGTAAATCAGAGAGGTTCTGCTGAAGGAGAGTAATTTGTGGTACAGAGCAGGAGTAGACCAAGACTTCATGGTTATTATTTTTTTCCAGACTTACTTTGTCACTTACATCTTTGCAAAGTGGTTCAGAGTAAATGCAGAGAGCTGTCAAAAATAGTGTTAAATATGTACATTTAACATTGCACAGGTGTAAATGATTACACAAGATAAGAGTGGTAAAGAGAAGCTGGGGCTTGCATTGCACTTGTCTTACCCTGCTTTATATTGTTGTTTTGCACTGGTTTACCATTAAGTAATTGCACTTGGTATACAAGGAGGGGAACTCAAAGTCAGATGCTGGAATTGCATTAGCAGGTTAGCTATCTGGGGCATGTTTGTGTGGTTCAAGGAGAAGGAGAAGCACGGTCAGGCACAAAGGTAAATATTCCATAGAAAAATTGAATAAATGAGAGTCTGGAGGGATTAAATGTCAAAATCAGTATTGTCTCCTAGTTAAGTGTTTACTTAACTTCAAGCACATGTTTTGACGTTCCTCTCAGTATGAACAAACTTACCTGCCATAGTGCTTTCCTGAAGACAGGCTGAGATGTGGAAGCAAATGGTGAGATATTTTCCCTGAGGCAGCAGAACTTTCCCTCCCTTTTCACCTTCTTTTTCGACAGCCTGTTTATTTTCCTTAAGCTCTGGCTTGGTTTCCTGTGTTTTGGCAATAACAGGCTTGACCGTTCCTTGGGTTGTTCTCCCCCACTGCTGCCACCTCTGAAGCAAAGTCTGTTTTTTGTACTTTCTGTGTTTGGAAGCAGGAGGTTGGAGGAGTCGCTCACGGAGGTAGCCAGTGGTGCTTACTAAGTGCGTCTGCCTCATGGAAAGTAAGGAAGAATACAGAAAATATTAAAGGGAACAAAATGGGTTATTTGTTATTCCTGGGGGATTCTGCACTTAAACTGATGCCCTAGAAGCCCGGCTGGAATGTTAAATGAAAGCCAAAGGCCCCCCACAAGCATGTCAGCAGAGAAAAGCTCCTTGCAGTGAGAGCCTTTGAAAATTAGAAATAAAAAATAATATTCTATAAAAAGAAAAGTTCTCTTAACAAAACAGAGAGCAAGGAAATTAAAGGCACTACAGAGAACGGCTGCAGTACTTAGGTTGTGAAAGGGTCCGTCAAGGAGCAAAAACCTTACTTTTTCTACTGTACAAATATACATGTCCACTTTCTTCTGAGTGAAGGCTGAAGTGATTGTCAAGTTCTACTCAATCACATTGTTAGCATTGTAATACTCATTTGTCCTGGAGTATGTAATTCAGCTAATTGCAAAGCAGTACATAGATGTACAGTCTATTACAGGGGAAAAATTGTAGTATCTCAGATACTACTACTGATACCTAGGCTTGACATTGTTGCTGCTATGTACCTGGCAATTGCTCTTGAAATGTTTCTTCAAACTAGTTCTTTCTTTTTCCTCAGGCTGAACTTCAGCCAAGTGCTGAAAGTCAGGAGAAGCCTTATATAGCTGTATTCACCACTTAACACTAAATCATGTACTTGACAGTAAATTTCATCCAGGTAACCAGATTTTGATTCCTTGCTCTGTCTCCTCTCTTCTGCTTTCTCAGTCAGAGGAGAATATGGTGGTACCCTAACTGGCCCACTGAGGCCTCTGTGAAGGTAAGGCAGTCTCCCCATAGCACGTGTGCAATTTGGTGCTTAAGCATCAGGTATTGTTAAAGATATCGTCTTCTGAGGCTTCGGCAGGGTGTTGCATCATCTGGCATTTCTGCTGTTGCAGAGGTCCCCAGAATGTCTTTCCTCCACCTCCCAACAGACTAAGTAGTTTAGAGGCTCTTCTTACAACCTAGCCTTAGATCTATTTCATTACATTGAGGGAGCTGGTCCCTTCAGTTTTGGCGATACTAAAAGTCCCTGATAGTTATAAGTTATCATGTAGGCGTATTTAATAGTCATTTTTTCCTATTCCAGCTGGCTCGTGATGTATATTGTCCTTTTTCTTGTTGCTKCAGTGAAATAACACCAAGCTTCTGTCTTATATCTCCCAAATAGAACCTAGTTGAAGTCAAGAATTTCAATGTAATCAGTGGATTGTTTTAATGTATGTTTATCTTCTATTATTTTTTAGTATCTTGCATAAGATTTATAGAATTAGTAGTTGGGAGGGTGGTGATGTGTCATGTGTCCTGTCATCTCTAGATCAAGCGTATGAAATCAGCATAGCAATACCTTTGTCATGATGAATGATTAGTAGCACAGACCTTTAGAGAGACTGGATGTGCCTACAGCAGGTGATAGATACACTTTCATTTACCCTTAGTTGTACTTTGCTTATGAAGTATAATTCCCCTTGGTAAGAATTCTCCCTAGGATAGTGGTGGATTTACTGTGTTAATAGTAATGCTAAGTGAATGAATTTCCAGCAAAGTCCTAACACATTTCATCTGCAAGTGTTGAAGCTCTTTCCAAAAGCAGTTATCTTCCGTTTTCTTGACATGAAGACTAAGGCATAACAAAGTTAAGTGACTTCTCTGAGGTCATGCAGAGAGATAGTGTCAGAATCATAAATGGGATCTATTTCCTGTGAATCCTAGTCTGTTGTTCTASTGGGCAAGTCCATTTCCCAGTTTTAACAGCTCATTATCTGGGTCCTTTCAAATAATCCATGTCCTGCATTTATGTACATCATTACCCAAATTATAAAAACACTTGTCCCAACTGGAGGCTTAAATGAGGTCTGCAAGTAAACCCCTAGAGTTAATAAACCACTGGTCTGTCAAGGAAAAAAAAATAATAAAAAAGCAGAAGAAAATAGTTAAGGGAAAAGAATTCTGAACAGCAGACATAGCATTACAGGCCTCTACAGAGAGTGTGAGTTCTGCACTCAAAGGTAGTGGTTTTTTTGACTAGTTCTATCATTAAAAATGTCAATGAAAAAAATGCAGGTATTTCCAGGTGATGGTTCTGCAAGACAATAAAGCTGAATATACTTAACACAAAGCACTGTACCTTCATATGACACTATACTGGCTCAAAGGTGTTTATGCAATCTTTTGGGGATAATCCTAGTGCCATGAAATTTATGCAGAATTGGGTATTGTGTCTTTACACCACTAAGTACTTAACTGTTCATTGGCCAGCCAACAGACCAGTTTACCAGTCTTCCCTTCCTGTTCTCTGTTGCAAGGTTGCAGGGTATAGTTTTATAGACAAGTTCTGATTTATTTGTCTTATTTGTTACTTGGACTGTTGATGGTCTAGGATCCTTTTTCGATAACTGTGTATGATAGAATAGCACCATTGATTGAGTTAGACTCAAAGCCATAGTGGAAGCCATATGGTCTATAAACTTGTTCTCCAGGTTTGTTCAGTTGGGCCCAGGAAAAATACTGAATCAGTTTCTGATGGGAGGGGATCATCCTGGTGACCCTGACTGTGAGCTTGTGGAATGGATGGCGTTTGCTATGACATCTTAAGGCAGAGGCGCTGATCTATTTCAGGGGCAGACCTGGAGCCATGCTAAAATGGCCTGTATCTAGGACAATAATGAGTTTGCCAGGGCTCCAGAGTGAGGCTAACTGTACATCAAATTTCTTGAGACCTTGACCAGGGAGTCCATAGGGGACTTGTATTCCTTACAATTCGGGGACAGCCTACCTCTTCTAGGAGGGTAACCTCCAATACAAGGAGACTGAAGATGATGATGATGGAAAGATCTTTTTTGGTTAAGGAAGCTGCTGAGGATCACAAGCCTTTTTTGGGAACCAGGATATTTATGAATCTCTACTACGCCAGTGTAATGCTTAGGAGCCAGAAGCCCCACTTGTCTTATTGGCCACTTTGCTTTTTTGTTTTGTTTTATTTTTCCCAAGTGAGGTGTCAGATCTTCCCTTTGCAAACAGAGAGTACTCACATTTTTATCTGTCCACATCCCATACTTGCCCCTACTGTTTCCCAYTGATGCTGTTAACCAGCTTAGCCTGTTGTCCCTTCTCTGTTTGGCCTGTCCCACAGCATTCACAGCATCTCATTCCTCCAAGCCACCCTTTCCTTGGCCTGTCATGGTTGGAACCATCTGGAGGCTGTTTTGAGGAAGCACATTGAGGCACAGACATTTAAATCAACTTGTTTTCTCTTTGCAATCATAAGTACCCAAGAAAGGTCAATATTACATAACTTTCATAGCATTATTTTTCTTGGTTATTTATATTACTGTAGTGCATAGAATTCATAGGTATAGAAGAGATGCCCCAGTGTGATAGGGACCTTACAAACAGAGTAAAAAAGACACTATTTTCCCCAAAGATTTTAAAACTAATTACCCTTTTCTATTCAGGACATGATCTCTACCTACAGCAAAGAAAAACCTTGCTTGTTTATTTTACCTGATTCAATTTAGAATAAACAGTTCTGTTTATTTTTCCATTAAAAAGATGATGCCAAACTGGGTGCTAACATACACGAAGTACAACTCCTCTATTTTCAGTAAGGGAGGAAAGAGGTAAATGACTGTGATGAATTTGACTCATCATGGTTGAAAAACAATAAAGATTTATCTTAACTGACCATAAGTAGAATGGATACTTAAAACACAAGTAAGCTACTTCTTAAGCTGTGGGTGATATATTATCTGAAATATGGTATTAAAAATTGGCCATACCCTCTAGGAAGCCCTGTGATTAAATTTAACATAGCTGACCTTGTTGTCTTAAGTCTAATGAGCCAGAATGGATAGAAATGTCCTTGGTGCAGCTGGTGTTTTTAGTATCAGACTCTTCTCTATCCCCACCCCACCTTAACCCCACCAGTGGTGTGATTGACTAATGCAATGGCCTGTCACCTATCCAATGGGATTTTGGGTCTGCTTGGTGGAAACTGAATTGAGACTCAGCTGCTTGCAGRGGCTGCAATTCAGGGAGTCCCTCTGTGCCAGAGAACCTCAGCCTAACAAAGCAAAGTCCTGATTTGCTCTGAGCCGTGTGTTGATATAGTGATGAAGCTGCCCWCTACCCACCATGATGAAGCTTGTTTCAGAAGTGATGGGAAGCAGCACAAGCAGAGTTTCTATAGGATTTGCTTGTTACAGCGGATGCCACGTCCCCTGTACTGTGATTTTTTTTTTGTAACTGCTCTTTTAGATAATGAATCATTTTCTATGCATCTGTCATGACTGTAGCCTAAGTGTTGTGCATCATGTGTCCAGCATAAGCTGCCCAAAACAAGAACGAAGAAAAAATATTCTCAAACAAAAGGATTACAAAATGCATTTTTGCTGCCTGAATTGCGTTCTGGTCTAGAGCTGTTGTCCCTACTCCATTAAATTTGCCTCTACAGCCATGAAACAAGCATGAAAATTTTGCAAGCAAATTTTAAGCTCTTTCTGGCATGTCAAATCTTTCACCATGAAAAAGAGATTCACCCCTTCCTAGTCCCAGAGGAGCAGAAGACAGCTGATTTTGCCCAGCTGAAATTGGCCAAGAACCTATAGGCTGCAACTAACTAGGACACAACAGCTCTCAGTTCACTAACTCCTAGTTAACGCTGGCTGAGGTTTGCTCTAGGAAAAGAATGTGACAGTTTTCAAAATGTCTCTCTTTATCCAAATAGCTGAGACGAATCATTTGATTGAGAGGTTGTGTCATATACAGGGAGCTACTTAAACCTGGACTGGGAAAAACAGTTAAGCACAGGCTTAAATGGTCAGCAGCTCTGATCCTAGGCGTATCCTTGTAGGCACAGGGTAGAATATCACTAGCTTCTCAGCAGCCCTTCCCATTCCTGCTGTTCACCTGCAAGCATGTATTTGTTGGAAGAGCCCTGGCAGAGCTCTGCAGTGTTGTAAGCGAAGTAAAACAAACCCAAGAGGTGCCTAGTTTTTACTCTGGGCAGTCAGGATGCCCACAGGATTGCGAACACTGCCACCAAAGCCATCGGCAAATGTCCCAAACTGTTGTCTTCTTGAACTCAGAGTGAGAATGTCAAGCCAAAGTGTAACCAGACCAACAGACAGCAATGCAGGCTGTACTTCAACTAGTAATGTGGAGGGCATCTCTTTAAAAGAAATAAAAATCATATCTTTTTTTTACAGCTTAGAGGAAGTTAAGACAGTGAGGCGTAGCACTATCATAACCATTTTATACTGTTTCTTTTGCATCCGGCTCTCAGGCTACACCCATGACTGTATATATAGCTCTAATGCAGCCCTCAGTTTCCTCCTTCTTTCTTTCCTTTCATAGACTGGCTTGCTATGATGTTTCCTGAACTAGATAAGGATACTCCTCCATGAGGTCTGAGCTAGGAACTTTTCCAACAGCTGATAAAAGAGTTTTGAGTTGAATTTTCTGGGGGGGCTTTTTTTTGTTGTTGTTGCTATCTGAGACCTGGAATGAGGATGTTCCTGAGCTGCTTACACTGAAGCACATTTTTACATGCTTTCTGGAGTTGGGGACATCTGTGTTTAAAGCCAAAGCCATGCATTTATCATAAAATAAGTTGTAAATTGTTTGGTAGGGTGGCATTTATGCCATAAGCTATCCCCCGAAGCACCCTCTGCACCAGAGATGAGTGGAAAGGGAGAACTTGACAAACAGTTCAGCAGGGAAAACTGAGGTAGCAGTAAGTCATCTGGCCATTAGGAATAAATGTTTCTGAACATTTATATTATATTATGTAAATATTATTATTTATATCATATTATATAAATATTATATTTATATTATTTATATTTATTTATAAATGTTTCTGAAGCACTTCAAAAAGTATTTGAAATTCCTACAAATTCTTTTCTGCTGTTCCAGATTTTTAGAGTCACAGCTAACTTGGTATTAAAATTCCTTCAGGGTCTTGCTAGTACTGGCACTGCCTATAACGAAGGGCATAGATTTACAAAACAGAAAATGATTTCAGGTTTTAGAGCAATTGTTTATTTTCTTATAAAATGTCTGATTGATTCAAAACACTGAAATATTTCCATGTCTTGCTTACCTCCTACCACTAATTAACCGATTGTGTGTGTGTGTGTGTGTGTCTGTGTATAAAATACATATATACATATATATATATATGTATGTGAATACAGATATATATGTCTTTGCTCCTAACTTTTTAGAAATGCTTAGATTTCTAAGAGRGCAGTGTACTTCCACAAGCTGGTGCCTGGGAGCATTATCTCAAAACACTGGGATATCTCATGATCAGGACTTTTAAAAAAACATATGAGAAGCTACAGAGAGCTGACTGTTTTCTGAGCATTGAGCTGCTACCTGCCCCTAGAGACATCTCCATGCACTCAGACACTCAGCTTTACTGCGTACAATGTAAGTTAAATAAGTAGATAGAACACCATACTTTTTTTGCTTTAAAGGGGTATATTCATAACCAAAACAGGAAGAGGAGGCTTCAGAAACCCGAATGTCGAGAGAAATCACTGAGAAACATCAAGCTGGCRCTCTCGGCAATGTAGGCATTGATCAAAGTGAAATCCTTGTTGATGGAATCACAGTGATCAGTTCAGCTGAGCCAGAACGTCATTCTCGTCCTCCAGGAGATGATCTTCATAGAGCAGGCTTTAGACATTTGGAGAGCAATATTTGAAAGAATTTAGATATCTGATTGCACTTTTAAATGTAACAACACCTCTACATGGCTCTGGCTCTGCAGTGCTGAAATCACTGATGCTTAATCATTGACTTCAGTGAACATAGGATCAAGCCTCTGCAGTGGAAGAGAGAGGCTTGCAGCGTTGCTGCTGATGTGCAACTTTACTCTTTATGAGTCAAAGATGTTTATGGCGGCATTCTCTCTATTTATTACTTGGGAAAGGAAGATTTCTTGAGCACTACCTTGTCTAAGAAGGCTTGAGTTTTAAGATAGTCTCAGATGCCTGCTTAATTTTTTTAWTTTTTTTACTTGGGATGGTGGTGAGAATCCAAGATCAGCTTATTGTTGTTGCTGTTTTTCTCCTCAGTGTGTTTGTTCRTTTTATTTGTGGTCAGTCTCAGTAGTACATGTCTCCCCAGGTGCCACAGTTTTCTTGAACTCATGTTTTTGGTAAAGCTTGAAGGCCCCGGTCTAGCATTATATTTGTTCATGTGAGTTCCCTTAAGCTGGTTGGTTTTCATTCTGAAGCTTAAGGGACTTTTCTTATACTGTTCTTACACTCAAAATTAGACTCTAAAATATTTAAGTAGGAGCATAAATCCCCTCCAAACAGTGCAGTAGTGTTTCCATTCCCTTTCATAGGCAGTAAAGGGCCTGACCAAACCTCACTAAGTMGGTGGAAAGATTCTCTTTGACTTCAACAGGGTCTGGATCAGAGGCAAATGCAGGGAGGTATCTGTCTTCTTAGGCAGGATTTCAGTGGTGATGCTGTGACTGTCAGACTGAAGGAGATGGAGAGAGAGGCACTGAAAGCAAATGTCAAAGAAATAAAGTATGGGTAGAAGTAATTCAATTTTCATTCTTTTGTTGGGTTGGCTCATTTCATCTGGAAACTGAATGCAAACTCAGCTCCTAGATCTTTGAAAAATCATCCAGACATAATAATATAATTTGGGAAAAGAAGTGGTCCACATTTTGTTGATGTGACAACATATGGATATTAGCATTTTTTCATTTCTCCAATCAATATACATAAAACATGCAGAAGGAAAACAAGTCATGCAATAGGACTCTGATTATTTTTTAATACTGCCAAGACTTTATAAGTCAGCAAATGAGATAAAGAAAGCAGGATAAGTCAATTTGAAATAGCATTGGACAGCAGTGAAACAGAGTCCCTGCTCCTCTCTATTTGTGTTAGCTTTTGGATTTCTTTTGTGCAAAACTTCTAATTTCTGAAGTAAGCACAAGGAATGGAAGGAGAGAAGGACTCTGCATTGCTTCTCTGCAATCCCATCGCTAAAGCTACTCTTAATTTCCCAGAGGTTACCAGCATAACAACATCTTTTTTATTTTAATTTGAATTATGAAGAGTAGGAGCAGAGGGATCTTCTTCCAAAACCCTTTTTTTTCTCCTTGAAAAAGAAATTCTTCACAATTAAGAATGTCTAATTAAAAGTCTTCATGACTTTTTWAAAAAAAAAAAACATAACAACTCAGTTCATACATCCATTTCTCTGGAGTGGCCAAGAAGGATAAAATTTGCTGTTTAATTTGTTTGTGATATATGAAAAAGGTGAARATTTGTATTAGGTTATTATTTTGCAACTTTCGCAAGTATTTGTCCACCTGAAATTACTCAAGTGTGGCAAAAAAGTTAACAGAATATAATTTGGTTTCTTTGTAAAGAAAATGTTGGAACACTGTGCTGCCATGAAGCACATAGCACAAATAACAAACAGAGGCAAAAAATGCTAAGATACAATTAAGGAGATACAATACATGTATCTCAAACTTGTAGTTAGGGCTGACTTAAACAGAATTTAATATACCAGACACATTGCATTGCAAGTGAATTCTCATTTCGCCAAAACACTAACAGATGTTTAATCAATAAGATAGACCATAAAGGGCAGCACAATTAGTAGGTCTGAGAAATGTTCTTGTGTGATGTTAGAAAGCTGTAATTATGGACCAGATCTCATAAGTGTTTTGCACAGATGACACATAATACCAATATTCTAGCTTATAGGAAAAGCTGTATGGCACTTTTAATACAATTATAGGCACAAAGAGACAACAGCTCTGATCTTAGAGAATGCATTTAAACAAATATCAAAACTGTCACTGATTTAGAAGAGAAGAGAAGAGAAGAGAAGAGAAGAGAAGAGAAGAGAAGAGAAGAGAAGAGAAGAGAAGAGAAGAGAAGAGAAGAGAAGAGAAAAGGAAAGGAAAGGAAAAGGAAAAGGAAAAGGAAAAGGAAAGAAAAGAAAAGAAGAGCACCTCCTTGGATCAAGTTCTCTCTGTTATTGATACATTTGCTCAGCATCTTAAGAGAGCTACTAGGAGGGCACCAGCAACCAGCCCGCCTTTCCTCAACCAGTCCCCTCAAATGCTCAAGGCATACTGGGACTCCTACCCTAAGGCAGAAGACTCAGATTTGCCCCAACCTGCTCCTTACCCTTGGCATAGCAAGGCATGTACTGCTGGCGCGAGTGATTGAAAGCAGGTCAAAACATCCTTGAGACACTCTTATTTAGACTGAGGAGACAAGACCTCTAGATCACCGCTGGCATGTTTTTGCATTACACGCTTTGTAATGATTGGGCTCCCAGCTGATCAGTAACACATCGCAGTCCCCATCTTCTCTCTTATTTAGCTGTTGTGGTAGGAGGAAGTTGTTGTCTGGGCTTAGAGGATTATTGGAGGAAAAGGAGGAYTATTGAAGGAGCAGTGCTTGCTGTTCTGGTAGTGTCACCCTATTCAGCACACAAGCAACCAGGAAAATTTTTGAGCTCGTGGTTGTGATGTGTGTCTTGTTACCCTTTCTTCCCCAAGAAATCTGCCTGTCTCTGCCTGAATCTGACCTGAAAAAAATGAGGTAGTCCAAAATGGCATTGCCCTTCTTAAAATAAAATGAAAGCCCTAGAGGTGCTTCCTAGTCTTCAGTTTCTGCAGCACAGAAAAGCCATTACTTAGATGAGCGTTCTCCTATCTGCACCATGTTTGGAATCACAATCCACCCAAATTGCAGGATTTCAGCTGTGCTGGGTTTGTGCATGAGTCTGAACTTCCATATTTAATGGTCGAAAGAGATCAATACAGCAATGTTCAGCAATCTGGAATTGCTATACTTAACCTGTAATCACAACTCTTTACTGAAACTTATAGCTGGGCTGAAGCCCTTCAAATCTTAGATTAATCAGACTCAGCATAGTGCCCCTGCCTATAAATTCCAAAAAGGCAGATTTATTTCAATATAGTGAATCATGGAGACTTTGGCAACAATCTGAAGAGTATGTTTTGTCCATGGGAAAGTAAAGGAAAAAAATATAGTTGGACAGATTATGGTGAGAAAAGAAAAATCCCCTTCAAAGGTCTGTTCTACAACTTCATTAATAAATAGTCAACTGATTGGCTGGTGCAATGATAGGCTTCACTGTAGCTAATGAAGCTCCATCAATGTATGCCAGTGAGAATCTGACCGATAATTCTTCATGTAAGATTTATAAATAGTCCAGAGGATATATATTGGCATAAAACATGAACAGTAGCCCTATTAATGCATACTTTTAATTTAGTTATTCCCAAAGAGCATACGTCTCATTGCCACCGGCCTGCAGTAGTACAGGTCATTTTATCCCTTGATGGCTCTCCCAGGTGCGTCCCATAATGAATGTTCCCTTAAGTGTGGTCGCAGGCTAACCCATGCATGCACACGAGCACCTCAGTTGTGAGCAGGCATGAGGCAGCTGAACCTCTAGTAATAACAGCTTCTGAACCTCCTCTGTTCAGGTAGTCGATGCCAAATGCTGCCTAAACTGGGTTTCTGTGTAAATCTCCTCTTCTAGGTGGGACTGCTGAGAGACAKGTACAGCCAGCTTGTGTATCCTCCTCCTTAGGAATGTGACAGGGGGTGTGTGGACTGGGAGGCCTGAGATCTTTGTGGGCTTAGGGAGGCCAGAGAATAGCTGTTGCTCTGTTTAGTGTCTCAGAGTGGTGGAGGGTAAGTTTTCAGTAGTTTGGGGTGTGACTTGCAAAGTGAAATGCAGGAGTCATATACTGCTGTGGTAACTACTGAGCCAACTGAGCTGTCATCTCAATTTAGGAGGTGGTCTTTTCATACTACCTATCCCTTTTTTCCCTCCATAAAATGAAGTATTTAGTGTTACTTTAAACTTAATGACATTAGGAATATATCACTTACTTTCATCTCTCACCTAGGTCCAAGTCTAAACATTCTCAGGCAGATCTGATTTGCACTTCGGGCTCCAAACCTGAAAATATACTAGACACATGAAGTTCAGAGGACAGTGTTGCTGGGCACGTGTACATGACCTCTGGGTGTGGATGCAGGACCTGGGCTCAACCTGCTGACTTTGCTGGGGATTGTAACCTTCGCCCAGCCCACAGGGGTCTCCGCTACTCCCTGGGACAGCACCTTTCGTGATGTCGGTCATTGAGTGGTGTCTCGGCATCCTAYCATAAAGCAACAGTTCAACCAGGAACAGGTGCAGAGGAGGACTAGGAGGATAATCGAGGGAATAGAGTAGCTGCCTCATGAGAGGAGACTGGGAAAAGCTTGGCTTGTTTAGCCTAGCAAAATGAAAGCTGAGAGGGGATCTGATTGCTATCTATAAATACATCGGGAGGATAAACACTGGGGAGGGAGGAGAGCAATTTAAGCCAAAGGACAATGTTGGCACAGGAACAAATGAGTCTAAACAGGCAATGAATAAATTTAGGCTGCAMACGAGAGGAAGGTTTCTGAGCATCAGAAGAGGGAGTTCCTGGAACAGCCAGAAGGGACTAGCAGAGCAGAGGGCTTAACTCTTTCCGAGACCGTAATAATATGGTGTGGGGGCCTTTGCTGGACTTGGTAACCCGAAAGGTCACTTCCCTTTCTCTCCTCTGCGTCGACAAACACGTCCGTGGGTCTGTTTCTAGGTTTAAGCCCAGTGCCTGCTCAGAATCCTGTCCCATGTGCTTCCCTAGGTAGCAACGCAGGTTCTTCACTCATGAAGCTCACTGTWGCTCAGGTTTTAGGCATGCTTGGCTCTGGTGAGAACGATACTGGGTTTCACACAGTCCGCGCAAGTCAGAAATTACAGATTTACCSTGTATATGAATATATACAATTTTAAACATTATGCTGTTTAAAATAGTATCAACTTTTATGAAATTGAAATAAAAAAGCAGTAAAAGAGTCAGAAGTTTAAAAAACTGATAAAGAAGAATTTAATGCAGTTCTGGTACCGATTAATTTTCATAAAAGCCTTTTTGGAAGCACTCAGATTAACTGTAAAAATATTTTGGATTATTTTTGATACTTTGTTTCATGATCCTGTATTTTTTCTTTTCAGTCAGTACATAAAAACTTAACCTAATRTAATATAGCTCTTAAGGAAAAGACCTAAATTTTATTTTTGTGAATGGGAGCGCTTTTCTAATATTTGAGATGGCAAATACTGCTAGCACAAAATGGCTGGGATTTTTTATTTTCCCTTTTGCTGCCTTGGTAGTCTTTGCCCTTGGTGCATACTAGTTTCTAATTTCCAGTTTCTGATTTTCTCTAAATACATATATATACACACACATATATACATACATCCATGTATACGTGAACATATACACACACATGTCTATAGATAATTTTGATTTTTGATGTGYTAATTTTTCCTGAGCCCTTTTCTGCAGAGACCAATTTGGGCTCATCTGTTCTTTACTAAGTTTTCAGCTACCAGGGATACTTACCAAAAACACCTGTGCCAGTTCAGATTTCAGCACTTTGCTAGACTTGTCAAGTCCCAGTTTTACTCAGTTGCCTCCTGTTTAGGGTATTTATCTGGTGGTATATAGGGCATAGATTCAATTCCTCTCTCTGCCTGAGGGCATCTTAAACCCCCTTCTCCTTCCCCCCCTCCTCGCCCAGCACCTCTTTTTTTCTGGCAACGCTTAGATTTATCATGTATTCAAATGAGTGGAGACAGAGAACTGTGCTCTTAGTTCTTCCTCTTAGTGTTACTGTGTGTGGTATAAATAATTGAGCCTCTTACATTTTAGGAGAGCATCCTGTCCACCAGCTACAGAATCTCTCTTCCCCCCCCCCTTTTTTTTTTCTTCCTACTCACCAGTAAGTATGCTGTTCAAAGTAGAGCAGTCTGAACAGGTRAGCCTGAGGGAGGCCTACTTCAGCGTGCACTAATAACTTAGTAGTTGAGAGATTCACTTGAGAGGTAGGAAATCTTGGGTCAGATCGTTGCTCTCAATCTTTGAAGTACAAAATAATTTCTAAAAAATGACCTACTTTATCTGTTTTCTATCTTCATCTCTTGTAAATGGACTCTTTATTATAATTCAATCAAACCAGTATTTTTTCCCAACTCAGTTGCCAAACTAAACACAACATTTCATATACATTATGTCCAGGCATGACGGGTTCACATAAATTCTTTCGTGATGCTTCAGTATATTTTTGTCCAGTCAATAGCCTAAGTGCAGCAACTCTACACCATTTCACACATTGTAAGTTTTAAGATGTGCAGACACTGCACAATGTAGTACAGTAGAAAGATGTTTGGGCTACCTTTAGTTATCTYGGGTACTGAAGCAGAAGAGTCACATTAGCATGATACCTTGCAAAAGTAGAGTAAATTAGCCTTAGAAATGTTGCACCCATTACTGTCACTACCAATTACAATAATTAATGTTATTCATCTCTAGGCTGGGGATTAAAATTGAACTAACCCATTAGTGACTAAACGTCATTGCGACTACAGGGTTGTTGGATTGCCTGTGTGAAGGTGGTGATTTCATTTCAGTTCCTACTGGCAAATGGCCATGTTCTTTAAATGAATAATAAATGAATACACAGCAAGCAAAATCGTGGCTCCCCGGAGCTCTCCATTAGCTTTGACGGAGCAGGAAGCAAACATGTTAATTGTTGAAAAATTTATCATGATACAGGATATTTCTAGTTCTGGATATAGGAAGCTATTGAGATCATGGAGATTGAGGGTACCTTCCTTATCCGCCAGGAAATCTCTCCAGAATAAGGATATTTGCACTCTTATTTACCAGTTTCTTGCTAACTGAATGGATGTCTGCTCCAGACATCCATTGCTTGTTCCGTTTCCTGTTCCATTCATTAAAAGATCAGCTACAGTAAGACACACAACATTAAGAATTAGTTTTGATAGGAGTAACTATCATAGTCRCAGCGTGTATATTACTACAATTAGATTATTTTATGCATTTCTGTATAAACACACAGTTCACCAGCACAGTTCAAAAAAAAAAAGGGAGAAAAAAGAAAAAAAGAAAGAAAGAAAAAGCTTATATTTCAGCTAAGGACCCGTCAGTTGTAATTTGCCAAGCACTGCTAGCAAAGGAAACCTCAGCCTTATCCAATATGTTAAATAGCTACTACAATTAGGCAATAGTTGAGTCTCTCTAGCTGATTTACTTCATCTGTCTGTGGGGTGTTTTCCAGACCCTGACCTTTTCCATCTCCATATATTTAGTTCCTATATAACATACCCATTGGCAAACTGACACATTTTGATCACCTAAATACAATTACTTCTTGCTTGCCCTTTGGTGAATAAGACAAGCAAAGAATATCAAGCTCTTTAAGAAAGAAAGCAATAATCATGAAGTTTATTAATGAGAACAGGCTGTGTATTAAGTGTGCATCACTGCCTTAATCCATAGGTTGTTTGCCAGTATTGGATTGGGGGGGTTTGCATTTTTTAAACATGCACATGAACAGAGGTGGGCAAAAAGTTTACCCCTAAAGCAGAAATGAGAGCATTTAGTTATTAGTCTGCAAAAAGATAAAGAAATATTTGCTCTGTGTGCTACTGCACAGTGTAGCCAAGAGGGGAAATTAACCTTGTGGTCCTGGCAGAGAGGAGCTCAAGGTGAAAGGGTGACAACTCTGACCTAGGGTATGATATGTTTGGATGAATATAGAGCATGAGCAGCTCCCTTTGCATCACACTTTCTGGGTGTATGGTGTGCTGCTGATCTGGGGGAAGCTAAACTCATGTGAAATAAATCATATTTTTCATCCACCTCGAATTGCTTCATTTTTATCCTTTTTGTGACCCCCTCAGTATACAGCCATGTCCTGCTAGACTCTTAGACTATCATGTAAACCTAGAAAGACATTTCAGGGATGGAATTTGAGGCAAAATGACTAAAGCACTGATTAGTGCACGTGCCTCTCAAATCCATAAACTTTCAGGCTGAAATCCATATGCTCTCAGAGACAGGATGAAGGTGTAAATGATGATCGGACTCCCACAGCTCCTCATAGGCTTATCTCCAAATTTTGTGTTACAGGATTAATAGAGATACAGCTTTCTAATTGCATTATATATGTTATGTTACATTTAAGTCCTGGTAAAGCAAATTAATCAAGCGTGTCTAAAAATAATGACCATGGCTCTTTAAGCTAACTGTGCATCTAGATTGTAACTCCTACGTGGTTTCAGTATTGCTCATACTTGTAGACAAGTGAAACGTTCATGCTGCAATATTTAGACCCTGTAACACTTTCAATATGTGAGGTGCTAATCTGCTAAGATGCTCCTGATAATCRTTTTCTCTATGCTTTATTCGTCCTTATTAAATTACTGAACCCTCTGGGCTGGGCCCTTTGCATATCTGCCTATATCACCCTATGCACTCCCATTTAGCTCATAGAATCAGTAAGGTTGGAAGGGACCTCTGGAGATCATCTAGTCCAACCTCCCCGGTCAGCAGGGTCACCTAGAGCATGAAGGGAGTTTCCCTGTGGAGGAAGGCATTAGAGGCATATTTTGCATCTTGAGAAAGAATTAGCAGTGTCAGTCAAGGTAAGTATAATTGCAGCACCATAGGTCTGTCCAGGAGGCTATAGATGAGGTGGGAGCTCCACAGGGGGGACCTGGGCAAGGGGCAGGAAACATAACAGTGATGAAGCTGCTCAGATCTGTTTCCCACCAGAGCAAGATGTCCTTAAACTCTTCTGGGGATCCACATTGTTGGGACCGCTGGGATATAAACAGCATGTCTCCTATGCATTCATCACCCCTGCCCAGGTCCTTAGAATGCTGCTCATGCTATCCTCACAGCTCCTGCTGTACTATTGGCCATGGGAAGCCTGTGGCTTTGGTTATACCAGTAAGAATATATTTGATTTCTGTAGGGGAGATTAGAGGAGAAGGGTATTACTTTTTTCCCTGTGTTGCAGGGGAAGGGTATTTTTCAGTCTGTACCAACTGCAGAAGAACTCTCCTGAGACTGCCTCCTATAAAGGAGTTTATTTACTCCCTAGCAAAAGAGCTACCCAGCAGTCTGGCTCCTGACTCTGTTGCTGTGCTCTTAACGCTGCCTATTCAATGCTGGAAGTTCAGTAAGCTGAAAAGAAAAAATATTGGAGGGACATAGGTAGAGCAGAACTAACTGAAACTCTATAGCACAGAGAGAAAGGAAGTTTTCTGTTCCTAATGCAGTAGTAAATCCTACATTGTACAAACTACAGTAATAATAGTAAACTGGCACCCCACACCTCAACACCRGGTTGAGCTGTGACCTAGAAGGTAGGGGGGCTCCAGGTAATCTTTTCTGCTCTTCTCTTCCCTACAAACACTGAAGAGCCACTGAATTCACAAAGTCGTCGTTGGGATTTTCTTTTTCAGTCGTCTCTTTTGACAAGACACAGCTGGCGCTTTTATTCAGCATCCATCAGTACGCTAGTTGCGATGCCTTACTGCAATCTTTTTGTCTCCGTTGTTGCCCTGCTTTCTGTTGTGCTGGCTGTAAGTGAATCAATTTGTGCAATTAGTACTCGAGCTGCAAAGTGCCTAATAACAGGGAAAACAGGAGCCTGTTTGCTGAAGAAACTAGATGCACAAAGTGACACAAGCAGCTAGCTGGGGGTCCATGGCATGTAGCATCTGACACTACTGTCAAGGAATTCACGAACAGAAGCAAAATATGCTCATTACAGTTTCAAGGTATGTATGTGGAGGCATTATAGGAGTAAAGCTCTCAGAGAGCAAAGTCTGTAAGTATATGAGTAATACCACCAACTATAAGTTTATCAGAGACTTGAGGCATGCCATTCAGCTTCAAGGCAAGATATACACTTGAGAATCATCAGACCTGGCATTTAAATACACTTCAGCTAGTATAAAATCTTACACAAAACTAAGATTGCTAGAGGACGTTTTTACCCAAATAAGTGGCAGTTGTTCAAACTATCTTCAAAAAGATAGTAACCTAGAAATAGAGATGTAGGTGCTTTCCTGGGCAAGCAATGTGAGCATGCACACTAGTATAGTGCAATTTGACAGTGGCCCAACTCTTCCATTTGAAGCCTGCGGCAGCTGGAATTTAAGAGAAGCCACAAGCCAGGCTGCAATTGTATGCATGAATGCAATTAATTGCATGGTGCATGGATGTCCAAACCTTCAGAAATATATGTGGAAGAGGCAGGGTTACAGTGTGGAGTGAGTGGTCTCAGCTACATTATGTTGTCCGGCTTGGTGAGGCTTCTCTTTTAGCCCAGGTTGTCTTATCTGATGAACAGCAGGCACTGTGTCCAGAAAGAGTTCTGGATGGATGATCCTGGAGCCCTGATGAGGAGGAAATTTGTGCTTAAATGATGTTCTKTCCTTTAGAGAAAATCTTAGACTGACATAGTCACACGTAGCTGTCTATGTTTAGGATCCAGCATCAGTATCCAACAAAATAAGATTTTTTTCATGGTTTTCCACTGAATTTACTGGAATAGCTCAGATGTGTAAATGTTACTCAGCTGTATATGTAAAGTGTCAGTGACCTGCAACATGTTGGACAAGTTAATTATAAGGACGTCAAAATGTGGTGAAGCTCAAGTTGTTGTTGAAAAGTTTGTGTTAGTTTTTAAATTTTTGGGCTTCTGTCATACCTGGACAAATTACTCTAAGGTTACCAAGCCAGTCTCTAATATCTATGACTTTTCTTGTTCATGTCTCATTCTTGACGTTGTCTTGAACTTACAGAGTCAAAGTGATGGATTTTTTTTCAAGCATCTGTAACTCTTGCATCTTAATATGTGCTTAGTGCAAATGCAGAAGACAAGGATTTGAGGATATGCACTGTAAGGTTGAAAAGTTTAGAAGCAAACAGTTCTTATTTTGTGGGTAGAGGTACACATACTGGATATATTGCCAATATTCTCTCAATATATAAGGGATATCACATGCTATATTATAGGACGTTTTGAGTTTCTCTTTGTACTTCTTTTCTTTGTCCTACTCCCGACATGCAAAATTCTTCTAGCCATGGATAATAAGGAGTGTGCAGGAAGCAGATTCCTAGGYTGAACTACCATTTACATGTCAAGAATCCGTCCTCTTTCGGCTTTTGAGGAGAAACAACCTTGTGCCTTTAGCTTTGTACTAACACACAGCTGATGCTGGCTGCACTGCTGTCCCTCCCACCATCACCAGATTAAAAGATGTTCTGATATTTATGAATGCACAAAGACACACGTCTCATTTATCTCCAGGCCCGAGGCCCCATTATCATTATTATTATGTCAGCTCACTTGCTCAACCTGAAATCTGTGTGGCGAGAAATTAAAGAAAAAGGTGTAACAGAGCAAATATCCTTTAATCAATTGCCCTCTGACATCTCTCACTCAGAGGTTGGAGCTTGCAAAATGAATTAGTGTAATAACCCCAATATGTACAGCAGATGGCATGGACATTATAATAAAAGTAGATGAAATAAAACCTCAAATCATTTCTAATGATTTATAACTATTGATCTCACTAAAACATTTCTGTTCCTTCAGGGAGGGGAGCAAAGAAAAAACAGAAGCATTAGCTAGACGCTTTATTATGTGTTTTCTACTTTTTTCCCTACGTACTGAGCTGAAAAAACCCTGGCACGTAGAAAATCTCTAAGCATCCAAGTAAAAAAAACCTTTTAAATAAAAGTTTAAATGTATTTGCTATRTATTCCAAAGAGTTTAGGTAGGATTTAAAGTGATTAAAAAAAAAAAAAAAACACTGCTTTATGAAGTGATTTTTTGGGGGAAAAACACATCTCTTTAAATCTCTCAGCTTTATGAGGCATATCCATCTGCATCAGTCACATTGCATTATGTTGTTTCAGAAAATGTCATAACATCTTGAAGGACATATTTTTCCTGAAAACCAGTTTTATTTAAGTGATAGGGTATGCCACTTACAAGAAAAGCGAGATTAGTTGGCCATGTATGACAATATAGGGCTGTGGGGAAAAGAGAAAAAATGAAAGATAAAAAACTTAATTCAACTCTCCTTTAAAAATAATATATTCTGAGCAAAGGAGGAAAAAAATCTAAGGAGCAGTTTGCCTGAATGTGTACTAGCAACCTAAAGTATGCTTTAGACAAGCTCAAGCTCAGATCCCAGACCAGCAAATATTTTTTTCCCAATGGAGTCTGCACATGTGCTACTATGATTGCTGAAATGAGGAGTTTCCTTTCCAAAGTTTACTCTAAACCTCGGAAAATGAAAGAATTATATCTACAAAATATTTAAGCATAACTGAGTTATCTGCTGGTTATGTGCTTCCCAATTCAGGGAACTATTTGCACAGCTTAACTCTGTCTTCAAGGTAGCGTTTGTTTAATACAACTGACCTCGAAACTACTTCAGCCCGCAATGAAAGTTAAGCACTAAAATAGGGCCGTTGTGCAGACTTAGGACTTTGTAAATAATTTAACTTATTAGTGTAGCTGAGAATTAATTCAGGTAAAGAGTTTTCCTCGTGATTAATTTACGGAGCTCAGCAATATCTCATAYATGCACCTAACAGGTGAGTTAACCMCATTTTTATTCACCTGTAYACCAGTGATTTACTTAGAGAGCTGTGCGTCTTTTTGTTGCAGASGAGAAATAGATTTCAAACCCCTTTGGCAGGCCGCACTAATGTACTAACCATGAGCACTAATTACTTGGGATAAACATCATATGACTACGTGATTCGTCATGCMGTCTAAAACCTTACCTGGCAAACTGAGTGGTGGCTGAACTGCTGAAGTATGCATTGATAGTTTTATTAATAGCTATATTATCAATATTATGTGCATTTCAGCAAATAGCTGGAGTTCCTAATCGRATATTAGCATCTCGTTGTGCTAGAGGCTGCACAGACTTATCAAAAGGACATCTGTTGAAGGATAGCACTTTTCTGAAATGACTTAACACTGCCAGATGCAACTAGCATTTGCTAGTTACTCAGGAAATTTTGGTGCTATTTCCATTTTACTTGGTAAAAATGCCCCTGTGCTTTACAAAAAGCATCTGCACCACTTTATCACCATTTAATCAAAGTAGAATTTTCCTYACTGTGAAAAAAGATACAGAAATAGTGACAATTTTTTTTACTGAAAACATCTTGTGATTTTATCAAGRAAAACCTTTCTTGAACCTCTCCCTGCCAATACAACACAGAAGGGAGACATGTGACAGGCTTTCATTATAACCATACAGGAGAAGAAAATGAAGAATCGAAAGAGGCTCCAGCCCGGGAAGGCTGGTGATTTGCTGTGCTCACCTCCTGGCGGGCTATTTTTACCTGGTTGCACGTTGCAAGCCCTGTTTTGGGGTAAGGCCATGCAGGGGGGAGCAAAGCTCCCTCGGAYGTGTGGGCAGCGAAGGCAGCGAATCCTGCAGATCCAGGCTAACGTTGTCCCAGAGMGAGGGAATAGCTGGGCTGGGAGAGGGGAGGTGACAGACCTCGGGTCTGAGCAGAGAGGAGGTGCTTGCAGCTGTAGGGTCCTGGCGGTGCTGTGCAAGTCTATACTTTGTGCACGCCAGACATGGTAATCGGCACCAATTAGCACCTTGAAGGGCCAGGGAAAGACAGAGCTGGCTGTGGAGGTGGATCGACCCCTCTTCCCCCTGCCCGACGAGCACGCTCGGCACAAAGCTGGCTTTGTACGCAGTGGTGTGTGAAAATGCGTCCCCCCAAAATAGGAAATGTTTTTGTTCAATTAATTCTCCTTTCCATTAACATTTCAAATCAGACACTTACTTACTTACTGAGAAGTTACTCTTCATCATTTCAGCAGTTTCGTTTGTAAACAGCAGAGTGGAGTTATACTCAAACTGCATGAGCTCGTCTGTTAGGTCACGTAGCATCGCTCCAGAGTAAGTAGGTTGCCCATGGACATGAAAGGACTCTGCCTATTTGAGCARGACCTGCTACTTGATTTTGGGCTACATGTCTCTCCTGACCCAGGTTCTTTCTTCTRTGCTTGAAACTGGATTTTGCAGGTGGCTTTTTGCGAGACCTTTACATTTTGTGTTTTCCTGATGTGTCCCTAGGCAAGTAACAATATACCTGTGGTCTCATTTTTCACTGTATAATTGCTAACTTATGTCATAGCTGATTATATAAGGTTTGTAATGTGAACTGGATGTACTGCTGAAAAGCCTTTGTTTTCTACTGTAGTTCTTTTCATTTAAAAGTTATAACCTGAATATAAAGGAGGAGTGGAATCATCTTTCTTTCTTTTATAATCAAAAAAGATCAAAGCAACAAATAGGCTTTTCCCCAATAATCCAATAACAAAAATAACTATAAGCGAACCTTTTAGAATTAATTTGGTGAAAAATCTGAACAAAACATAGGTGTTTTTCATTTTTATAAACATCTTATTTTTTTTTCTTTTATTAAATATCTTTGATTACCTTTCTTTTCACATATTTGGCCCTCTGTTGAAAGCTTGCTTCATAATAGCTTTTTAAAATTAAAGCATTAAAGGAAGGCAATGAAAACAAACAAACAAAAAAAAAAAACCCTAACATACCCTTAACATTTGGTCAAGCTCCAGTAGGGCTAAAGGGTGGTGTTTTTATGACAAACCYTGAAGAATGTGTGAATGTCCCTCTGGATGGAGATCATGGCTTTAAAGCTGATAAACTCTTTGTGGTATGGTAAAAACAGAATAGAGTTGTTTGAGTGCCAGAAGTGTATCCTCCCACCCTGTTTGAAGCCACCCACTTTTCTACAAAGTGAGTTTTTATAATAACACAAGAGGTGGTCACACTGATATAATTCCTGGTTTTCCAAAAGGAGGGAGAGACCTCTGTGGCTTGAGTAAAGGAGAAAATTTGTTACTCCTCTACTTTGGGATTCTTAAAGGTTAGGAGGGGCAGAAATCACCAGCAGTTAGGAACAACTGAAAAGAAAGCATTGAAAAAGACAGAAAAACACAACATAAAGGAAGGGAATCATGGCTGGATCTTGGGTATTGTTTAGCTTCCGATGAGCTCTATGGCTGTTCCTTCAATCCTATTTTCCAGATTTCCCCCTCCCGCTGTGTTAATGAGGCAGGAAGTGACTTGCCTACTTATTTTGTGGCTTCGTACTTAGCAGTGGTGGTGACATGCTGAACAACTTGACTGTGCACTGTATTGTAGAGAAGATCCACATAGTGTACTGCAAGACACTTGTAACTTCTCTGAAAAAAAGCATGTACGAAGTTTCAGGTTTTTATTTGCCTTGGGAAGTTATCAGCATTTTTTCTCAAGCAGATTTTTCTTTCCTTACTCCACAGCATGATCATCAGGCATCATGCTGAAATGGTACATATATTATTCTCATTAACTCTCTCAAATTTAAGGAGGAATGCCTCTGTAACTGTATGGGGCTAAACGGAAATTCCCTGTGAACGCCACGTATTTCACTCCAGTCGATACTTGCAAGCATGAATGGTTCACATCCGTGCCATTTCCACTTGCTGAGGAGCTCTCCATTCTGCTTATTGGAACAAGGCTATTTTTTCCCTTTCTTTTGCAGCCTGTGGCCTTTGTCTCCTGTGATTTTTCCATCTATGAAAGATACTGGAGAGCCTTGAGTTTAGCCTGAAGAGGGCGTTGCCACCAGTGGTACATCTCAGAGAACGTTTCTTGGATGCCAGACACATGGGCTAGCGCCACTTACATGATCCCATGTCTCTTAGTAGAAAGCATTTTTTCTGTCCAGCATGTGTTCAGCATCTAAGTTTCAAGTGCTGTCTATGTTCGCCTTTGAAGTATCTCTGTGGCCACAGCCAATGCCTGGGCTCCCTGCAGTGAGACCAATGTGGAATCATGCAGTGGGAGATATGGGCAGCTGATGAAGACACAGGATGAGGTGTGCTCATGATCTAAGTGAGATGACAGAAGAAATGAATAAGAAATGGAACAGGATATAACCTTTGATTTGGAGTAATATAAAAAGCCCCACCTCTGAACATGACTGCCTCTTCTTTTTCCTCCTTAACAGAAAAAACTCACAGAAGATTCCCTTGGAGAACACAGTGGGCGAGGAAAAAATAAAGCTAGGCTGGAAACCAATCGCTTTTCAGTTTATGAGCTTTCCAGCTCCTTCCAAGATCAACATGGCAAAACAATACAGCTTCATACCTGCCGACAATATAATGGCAGAGCAAATTGCCCTCACAAAAGAACTCCTGTGCTGCTATACCTTGGAAGATGCTTTTGAAACACCATGGGAGAAGTGCAGAGATCACTTTGACACAAATAGCGAAAGCATTTTTTTGTGCATAGGGTGAAATGACAGCTTTTAAACCATGATAACAGCCAGGAGCTAAATGTGTAAGTTTTGTGAGACGTAACAGGCTTTCAAATCTACTAACGAGCCCTAAACTGGAGGACAACGTCAAACATAGTTGAGAAAGGAGCTGAATGTAATGCAGGATTCCTTTCCCTAGTCTGTACCGACTTRCCTTTCGCATCCATGTATCTAAAGCTTCAGTATTTCTTAGGTGAATAATCTACAAATGGAGAATTAATATTTGAGATTACAGCACATTGATATGGGAATAAGGCCTTGACTGTGTTGCAAGACCACACTCTGCTTTCAATGTGACAGACAAAACCAGAGGGGAGCGTTCATTATCAATGAGCATATAGCTCTCTCTCTGCTGCGATGAGGGGGTACGTGTGATGAGCTGTATGACTGTGCCCTTTCAGTCAAAAGATGTTCTTACACATAGAAAGTCCTCTTTCTCCTAAATGAATTGGTGCTGCTCATAAATGTGTTCGAAATTTTTCATTTTTGAACCAAAAATGGAACGCCTTTTTATGCAAAGTAAAATATCTTCCATTTAGGTAAAAACATGTTTTAAGTTTTCAAACATACAAACTTTATTTTCAATCTTTTATTTTTCATTAAAATAGGRGGAAAAAAAAGTAGGTTAAATCTTGGGAGTAAACTGCCTTCTTTCAGTATTTTTCTTTGAAAATATTATTTTTTTCCTGACCAGGTTTCACAATGAATGTGTGCTCAGCTAGGCATAAGCATTCTTGGACCGCATGTGCTAACAGTATACTCCTTCAGCAGCAGTGAGAAGTCTCTTCAAAAGAATTCATTTCTGCTGCCAACTCTCTCCTGACACTCTGTGTCCCCTTGCAGAGGGCACTGGACACCTCCATGTCTCTCTTCCTCTTCCCAGACTTCATCATGTTTATTCAGCTTCTGATCTCCCCAGAGGTTATACCCTTGGAGATACTAGTACTGTGACTAACTCAGTGGCACCCTGACCCCCCCCTATTATATCTCAGTGATGCAGTAATCTAAAAACGAGTAGGCTTCTACACAAGAGCAGGCATGTCTCTTAAATAAAAAAACCCCTGCTGTGCTGCATTGCACCGCTGCACACCTAACTGCTACCATGTGTACCTTTGTGTGCTGTATATTTATGTGTGTTTTGGTTCAGCTTTCTAACCTCCAAATCCTGAAGTACAGCAAAGTTGACAACTACATTGAATATTTGTTAAAGGCCAGCAGAAAAGATCCCTGAGGAATGTCAACTCTGCGTGAAACATGAAGCAGCCATTGTGTTAACTTAACTTGGTTTAACTGCACACAGACAAGGTACCATTTGGCTTTCTTTTTTTTTCCCCTAATTAGAGGGAGCTATGTGCAGTGCATCCCACCAACTAGGAACCAAGGAGCACTATCCCGGGATTTCTCACTGACAGTGAAGGTTGCAAACTGTCCTCATTAGCATGCAGCCCACTATAGGAAGTGTAAGTGACGCTTTGCATTAAGAGAGGAAAGAGCCTGTGCCCCAGAATACTGATTGCTGTGAAGGGGAATGCTCCAGTGGAGGGCATTGAGTGGGAGGGTGCTTTTGGGAGCAGAGCGTGAGAGAGTTTGGCTGTTTCAGGTCAAGCACTTCATTTTAAGGGACTCTTGATCGATCTGTAGCCTAAACCTGAGTGCATCTTTCTACTTTTCACAGTGAGATCCTTGGGAACTGAGCTTTCTGTTCTGGGCTAAGTGCTTCAGGAATCAGGGGTGRGTTTGAGCTACCAAGGTCATCTCCCAGTCTGAACTTTTCTTGTAAAATGACTTCAAGATTTTGTTTTGGGACTTACGGTAATATGGTGGGGTGGGGGCAGAAGCCAGCCAAATAAGCCTGCTAAGCAGGCACCTTGTCGTGATCTAAGCCATAAGGTTGCAGTTTTGAGGGCTGAAGCTCAGTAAGTCCAGTAATACCAAAGAAGTATGTCCGTATTAGATGGGTAAATCACACCCAGCCAATCTACAGCTTTTTCACACACAAGTCCAGYGAAAAAGCACTCACTACCTCCAAATTCAGCTCCATCGTCAGTAAATAGAGCTGCATACAATTTTTCCTCACCCCTGCCAGCAGCATGTCCTTGGATCTGTCGGAGCTGATTCACCTGATCAGGTAACGCCTGTGCTCCCTGCTGTCCCGAGATCCCAGGGGAACAGAAACAAAGGGGAGAGCGGTGGACGGATACGTAAGCGACATGATTTCCCACTCTGCCGAGCTCTCACGCTGTTCTTGAGTCTCTACTAGTGTCTGCTCTTTGTTTCAAGTTGTGATAGACATTTTGGATAGTGCAGTTCAGATTTGAGTCTCAAAATTTATGCATGAATGAGGTAATATACTTGCGGGGGGGGGGTGATAATAAATTACTTTCTATATTACCCCTAGTGTTAAAATATCATAAGGTTACTCAGGCAACTTAGATATCAATATGAGTATAAGCAGCTGGGTATTGAATCAATTACTGTTTTCAAAAAAGCATTTGCATTCTGTACCTTGTTATGAAAGTGACCTGCCGGCACCATCAATCAGTATTTATCTCACATRTATAACCCTATTACTAGAAATAAAGTCTTGTAATTATTGCCTAAAAGCTTAGGTGTTTGTCCTGCCTTCCCATTGTGATGGTGGTTTTTAACTGGGCTATTGGTGCTTATCAATCTACTCCCATAGTGRAGGATTTTCAGGGCTGCCTTTGGATATATTGTGTAGAGAAGACTTTTAGAGAAAAAAATTCTGTTAAAAAAAKAAATTCTGCAGGTTGTGCTCAGAATTTGTTCTCTATCATCTTCTTTGTCAGCAGTGATGCTGAAATTGATAGGTACAGTCCTTAAAGAGAGGGTTGCCCTACTCACTTACACGGGAAAAGTTACACGTATTGTATATGGGTTTTCACAGGCCTTCCACAATTGCCTTTTAAAGTTTTTCTATATATCAGYTTCCCTCCAAAGTAACAAACAGAGTCACTGCAGTTGATGTTTGAAKATATTTAGCTTCCTTTCTCTAATAAGTGCACAGGTCTGAGAGCAGGTAAAATAGAYTATATTTTTTAGTTTTACAGGTTGCAGAGAGCTGGAGATTAGTCTTTCTTCATAGCTGTTTCAGGGCCAAAACTTCCTGGAAGGAAGAAGTAACAGCTCTGATGATAGTATGTAAGAAAGTCTTACACTTCCAGGGCATTTTGGACAGTCAGTTGGTATTTAGTTTAGGACTTAGACTTACATGAGTTAGAAAAATGCTTGTGTAATATTAGGTGGAAAATGCAGCAGCAGAGGTATCAGCAGTACCTCTGGCGATGCTCAGAGATGCAGACTGTGTTTCATTCAGCTCTGCAAGGAGGTGACAGAAGGAAAAACCCTGCTGCTGTAGCTGGTAAGGGCTGCCCACCCATGCCGGAGGTCCTGCGTTTTTCCATCCATGTTCCAGGGGAAACACGAGACACAGTAATGACAGCTTACCCGCCAAACARGTGTTCATCTTGAGTGCATTACTTGTTTTTTGTTTTGGCTTTTTCTTTTCCATAGAAGTCAATGAGAAAAGATAGATTTACAAGAGTTATTGCTGAGCCTGCCTTGGTGACGTTTGCAAATTTCTCTGGGTGTCTATTCTGAATGAAATGAGGTAAGGTAGGTAAACCTGGCCTGGTTCGTTTCCAGACATTTGTTTTATGCACATGAACAGTCCCAYTGAATTCAGTGAAACTACAGAATTCTTTTAATGAAGTGCTTAGATAAAGCCTTTTATAAAATTGAAAACCAGAAACCTGTGAAATCTGACCTGCAAAATTTTGGCCTTTGAGTATCAAACCTTTCTTTCCCCATTAAACAAAATAAGCCAGCTTAGGCTAGAATTGAGGTAATTTTACAGAGGATTGATAACTTTTTCATGGCCATAGATGACTAAGTGCATAGATAGCTTCTCCACACTCAAAATCACAATRCACCAATTTGAAACTAAGCTGTCATTTGGCATAAACTAAATGTTTGTTCAGTCTTTGCAACACAATGACTTCTAATGAGCACTATCTGAAGACTGTTTGTAAGATTAGTGTAGACATCAGATAAGTGATTTTGGAGGTTGTAGTTTTTGGCAACTTAACTAACCGCCCCTTTGAGGAGACTGATATTCAGAGAACTGGTAGCTTCTTAATGCTTTCCAAAACTTGGGATCCATCAGCAGGGATTTTGAGGAGTCTTTGACCARACACTCCAAAGTGCTTTGCCCTCTGCACTGGGGCAGTAAGTTGAAACAAATGACAGAGCACTATGGATAGGATGTGCTASAGCTCTATTTACCTTCAGAGAGTTTCTAATTAATTGCCTTTTTCTAAATCCTTCTGGTGCTWGCACCGTTAAGTTCCTTTTACCTCAATTAAACTGCTTGAATAAAAGAATCATTATTTATGAATGTACTGGAAGGATTGAAAAGAATCTCCTTGTTTTCACACATTCTCTTCAAAGCCTTAATTTTAGTAAGGATTGGGTCTGCAGGTTTTGGTGACAGGTATTAAAGGCACTGCTGTTATGCGTAAGGCAATGAAGTACAGCAAGAACAATAAAGAGCAATGAAGAGTAAGGAGCTAGTGAAGCTGGTTAGGAGGTGACATAAAGGGATCTTCTTGACTAATGGGGGAGATTAGTGAGCAGGATTGTTCAGCACATGATCTCACTGTATACACGTGGTTTCTGATGCAAGAAACTGGAAGACTGGCCCTAAAAGCTTTGCAATTTGTTCTTTATGTCGAACACCCAAGACAGGTTTTGTAGCATGTACTTTATTCCTCTTRGTTGTCAGTGAAGGGGGCTGAAGACCACCTGGCAGCTCTGATGTTTGTGAGACCTATACAAYGACTGTCATCGATCAATACCAGTAGTGTTTTCTATGTTGCCTTAGCAGTAACAAAAGGAATTATAGCCCATTTGATTTTGCATACTACTTCTGGCAGTTGTTCCTTCTTCATGCTTTTCAGAGCATGCTGAGACAAACCCATAATGCAGCTGGCTTGCTGTTCTGCATTTAACACTTGGGAAGTACCTGCCTAAAACCCAGTCTGCTTAAGTCTTTAAATAATCAGAACATGTAGTCCTATGCCCAGAGATCAATATTCATASTTGATTATTTTTTTACTAGAGCTGGTAGAATTATTAGTCTCTATGAGTTRCTCGGGAAGGAAATTTTCCTAATTTTTAGTAATTTATATCTTGCACACTGCTGGTATAATATATGTTTGAAAATAATTTATGCAAAGAAATATCTTTCCATGCATTGCTGATTTTGATTAGTCATCACTTGCTGATATTTTTGAGGCAYGGTAGGCATCTGAATCACATCATGCTATTTCTGCCACCTTATTGGATAACTCAAAAATATAAACAGAGKCCTGGTAAAGGATATGTAAAAATATGTAAACCCAAATGGTTTTGGTCTGAATTTTCAGACTAATCAGCAAACCTAAGGACATTCCAAATGATTTGCAAACTTTTCCACAAAACAGTTAGGAACTGTCTAAATTATCACCATTACAGCTGCTCAGAATTCGGAATTTGTGATTTTCTGGGAAGTTCTGAGATCTCTGAAAGGTCCATTCTGATCATGGAATGAAAAYTAAGATATTTACAATTCCTAAATGTAGAGGAATCCCATAATATCTCATTCTGGAATTATCAGCTAGGAAACAAAACTGATCAGCTGTTCTTGACTCATGGTACTATGTTGGCCACCCTGAAAGATTCAGGAAGAGCCTGGAAAGCTCCCAACTTAAAGCAAGCAGGGTAAATGCCCCGGAAATTTGAGACGTAATTGAAGTTTTCTAGTCTTCCAGGATTCCTTATACAAAGCCAAAAAGTACAGCTCCTGAAAGCGCTGGAAAAATTGATACGATGTTTGGGCACAACCCTAGAACAACGGGCTTTCAAGCCACCCATCAGCTCAGTGAAACTGAGCTATTTCTGAAAACATTTTGCTTTGAAGGAACAACATTTTTGCTTTTTAAAAAACCTTGTTGTATTGCAAAATATCTGATGAGCTCAACTGCTGAGTAATTTTGGTCCACAAATAATTGTGGAATTATCACTTTAAGTTGACTTGCATAAATAACTACTTTGTGTGTACCGAAAAATTCTAAGTTTTAATATGCATTTGTCATGAAATTTGTTTTGATTTGCTGAAGTTTTATTTTTACAAAGTATTCTCTAGAATTCCCACTGCATTTTGGTTTTTGTATGCATAAGCATCATATTTTCTCAAGTAAAAGAAGCTGCGCTTTTCAGAAATCTCGATTTCTTTTTTTTTTTTTTTTTTTTTTTTTGTAATACAAGGTGAATGAATGCACTGTTTAATTATTTAGAAAGTATCAGTTAATGGGCTTCCGACAGTCCAAGCTCTTTCTTATATTTTCCAGAGCATCCTTCTCTGCCTAGCTGTATCTGATTCCTTTTTGTCCTCATAGATCAAGTCTCAGGACCAGTCACAGGAAGATCTGGGGAACAGAATATAGTGCTGTAAAAAAAATTTTTCTTTGTATCTGGACACCATTCACTTCCATTTAAAAATAAATGAAAATAAGGTAAAGCTAAATAATCATGTTTTTTTTCCTACTGAAGTAATTTCCACTACAGACCTCACATATTTGACTATTGGCCTTTATCCTGGCATCTCTATTTCTTGGTTTTGTTTTGTATAAATGGAAAAGAGCATGTTTAACTTTGTAATACAAAACACAGCTGAATCATTGACACTTCAATCAGCCTTTATTGTGTTGAAATCGCAGTAGGATATCCCTTACTGAGACTACAGTGACACTAAATCAGAATTGATTTCAGTGTAAGAAGGAATGGCAATCGTATGCAAATATATAAATCTCAGTGCAAACAAAGGGAAACATGCAAACAAATTTGCTGTTGGCAGAGTTTGTTTTAATTTTCAAATGTAATAAAATAGAGGAGGTGAAAGGAAACAAAGAGAGAAACAAGATTAACTAATCAAGTCACCTGCTGACTGAAGTCTTCAAAGTCCTGCTGTTCAGAGGCATTGAGCATTGAGATCAGTTACCTGGAAAGTGTGAATGCTGCAGCAGAGCTTCTGTTGCGAAAAGCTTTCTCAAAACATTTAGAAAAAGTATTTAATCCTAAATGTTCCTGATCCAAATGTTACACAATTGAGTGTAGATCTATGCTGTGAAAGCAGTATGTTGGCTTCCATCCACTAACGAACTTAATGACCAAACAAATCGCAGTGTTGTCTAAAGTGCATGTTACAGGAGTAAGTACCAGATGAAGCTAAGGCACTCTACAAATGTATATGGTGAATTAATTTCAGAGGAAGCCTGCAAGCTTTCACACCTTAAAAATGCTAAATTAGCAGCATAGTGCAAAAATAAACAATGAAAAGAGAAAGGAAAATGTGAATGTAGTCACAGGCCAAAAAATTGCAAAATGCAAAACGGTAGAAACCAGTGGAAGTGCCTCAACAAGATGCTCGGCTGATTACTTTCAGATTACTTTTTTAAAATCGATCATTCAAATCCCTGTTCTAACCATGACTGAAATAAACCTGATGACCTTAAATTCGTCTGTAATGGAAAGTACTCGTGCTAAAGACCTCAGGAGTCAGAGGAGRTTCGTCTTGTTCCTGGGCGACTTAGAGCACATAGGATCTTCATCCACACRTAGGCCCAGACCCTATATTTATCCCTCGCGGGAATATCCGCTCGTGGGGTGCCGTATGCTYGCCTACCAGCAGGGCTCAGCAGCTCAAGGCATCCATCAAAACCCCAGTCTGCTGGGTGCTGTGCGGATGTAGAGCAGAAACAACCATTTCCAACCAAAGGAACGTATGGGCAGAGAATAACAGAGTGGACATTGTAATGCTACCAGACTTTCTTAGCCCCTCCGGTAGGCCACAGAGTACGCTACAAGTTATACTTCACAGGTCACACTGTCTGTATTAAGCATCCGTAGCCTAAGTTAGGCTAGAAAGGGAAGTCAAGGGAAGGCAAATCAAAGGAAAACTCATCAATGGCAGTYAGAGTAGTGGCTGCAGTAACACAGAACAAGGTCCACCTAGCCCTCCCCCTGCCTCTTGCAGGAGCCATATGTTGCTGCAGAAAGAAAAGTGAGAATACGGCAAGTATATACGGTACCCCTCAAATATTGTGGCAGCCCCTGAGTGTATTCAGCCCAAGGGATTTCCTGACCCTGTCATAGTTTGCCTAGTAACTCTCAGTAGATCTACTCCCCAGCGACTTGTGTAGTTCGGAACCATGTCAAATTTTGCATCCACAGACTTGTTTGCAGCCACAGCAGTGTGGCTGTTGTTACGTTTCGACTCTCAGCTATGACTACTTCCTTTGATTTCTCTTCTAAGATCTTTTTGTGTCATAACATAGGTTAGAAGCTGTAAAAGGTAAGCATAACTAAAGAAACAGAAAGTTTGCGTGTTGTGACAAGGAATGATGGAGGTACTGAACTCTTCTTTTCTAACAGCTATAAATGGTACAAGATCAGATAACCTCAGCTTAATTCAGCTTAATATTAGATAGAGTCTGTCTATAACAGTGTAATAAATTAGGAACATCTGCTTTCCACGCCATTATGAATGTGATTTTATAGGTGATTGGCTCATAAAAAAAGATTCTGCTAGAAGGTGCTGTTCTTTCAGCATCAAACTCGTGTTAGTGCCGGCTTTCCGACCCTCAGGTGCAATGACATCCTCGCTCTTTTGCAACTTAATGTCTGAAACTTGAGCAATATTTATTCTTAACTGCTCACTCATCTGTCAGTGTTTCCTAATAATTTAAAAGTTACACAGTTTTAGTATGAATAGTCTTTTCCATTAAGTTTATAAAAATTATGCAAGATACATATTTCTTTGTCATACTTGTATTACATTATGTTTAATTCATTTGCTGTATTACACAGTTATTTTTTTATGTAAAATTATTTTSAAGCAGCACTTGGTTCTCTGTGGCTGTTTTTTTGAACTCTTTTGGTTCCCAAATTATCCTTGGGGTCAGTATCTTGACTCTTCCTCATCAGCAGGCTCTCAGCCTTTTAGTCTGAACTCCAAAGGACCTGGCCCTCCCTAATCAGCTCTCACTTCAACCCACTGTGTAGGTCCCTTACAATACTAGGGGACTCCATGTTTTTTAAATAAACTTGGTTCTTAATACAGCTATTTGTAGCTGCAGTTCTCAACCCTTCCATTTCACAGAGGCRAGCTGGCTGTTGCCTTCTCCGAACATTTCACACATGCCTCCCCTGCTTCTCCTTCCCAGATCAGTACATCCCCCATATCTCCCTGGTGGTCTTGGCATACTAACAAGCAAAAATAAGCAAGCTATGAGTCAAAAGTTTGACTCAAAGAGAGTCATGGTTGTATGTCAATTTTATTTTGTTGCTTGCTCTCCTATTATTTGAGAGGAAAAGGGAGATGGAATTACCCTAGCTAAGAATGTGAGGTGAAAACAGGCCAAGCTTTTCAGAAGGATATAGCTATTCCTGCAGAAGACGACTATGGTTTTCCCATTGCCCTGATATGAAGACCTGCAGAAGCACTCATGTACTGCAAGCTCCTTCTGACCGTGCCCCTCATTCCACAGCTGCACATTTTAACCTGCTCAGCATACATCACTTACAAATTACCAGTCTACCAGCAGAGGTTCACAGGAGGGACAGTGCTATGTTAACAAAGCTGGGCTATTTATTCCCTTTTTAATAACCTTCTGTGAGAAATGCAGCTAGTTAGAGCCTCCTGTCCTATTCCCCATTCAACTCTGCATATATACTTCAAAGAGTAAGCTAGGTCATTGCTTGGGTAAAATTTTAGTTCTTACTGAAGAGTATTTAATAGAAGACCAAGCTAGATGATTCTTGTAAATCAATAGGAACCACAGGATCAAAAAACGAACTCACATTTAAGTCATCTGTTGGGGAAAAAGAGTCAACACTGACAATGTATTCATCTTAATGAGGACAAATATTTATACCAAACAAAATTAACATATCAGAAAATGCAAGAGAGGCATATAATTAACAAAAGACAAGGGAATTGACATAACTCTAATAAATTCTTCATTAATAAAATAACTGTTTTAAGAAATGAGTATATTTTATTCATAAATTTTGTGGAATTTAGCACACTAATTAAAAGACATAGGCTCCATAGCTATTTACATGGCAATTAAATCCACAATGCGATTGACCTTGCCAAATTAATGTTGGCCTCAGCTTAAAAGTAGACTGTATAAATAAATAATTCACACCCTCAGTAGAGCCTTTGCTTAAGCAAACACTTTCAGTGTAGAAATTTCTGGGAATTATGAATGACTTTGATGTGCATTAAAAAATACAACAAAATAAAATGCAAAATAAAACACCCAAATGTTTTATTAGAGACTCATATTCCAAGATAAGTTATGTCAACAGCGATAGGAAGAACATGAGCACAGCAGGTGATAACAACAGTCTAGTGTGTCCTTTTAAAGATACCAAATTTGTTTCGGAGATCCTTGCACAGCAGAAGGCCTGCTTGTACAGTCCCTTACATGAGTCTTTCAGTTCCCTCAGACAATACCTTTGATTCTGACTCAGTCACTTACCTGTGTAAGATATTGCAGGATTGGGACTTGCTCCAGTTCATGTTTCTAGGAAGASAGGGGAGATCACAAGCACTGTGCAAAGAACAAAGTGCCAGAGCAAGGGAGGGTGGAATCGGCACAATTGCAAATTATCTTTTGATGCTGTGGGAAGTTCTTCTCCTTCTGAGCATTCAAAACTTGACCCTTCAGCAAGGAACATCTAACTGTTCAGCAGCATGCAACATACCAGTATCAATGTAGCTTGACCACAGCTTCCTTGAGAAKCTCCTACAGGGGCTAACCAAGCCACTAATGTTGCTGAAGTGTCAGCCACTTGCTTTGGGATTTGAGTGCAAAGTGGGGCACTGCTGCATCCTTGGTCAGATTGAGAAAATTGACTTGATGTGGCTCATGCACTGAAGGTAGAGCTGCTGCTTGCTGATGCTCCWTATCTCTCTATGCTTAATAAGAAACCTAGAGAGAATCACCAGCTGGTTAAACAGGCAGGAGCATAAATCGTAGGGAAGACTGTCTAACCGAGGGAAACAAACAGCAGGAGCACTCTGCATAGCATGGGTCCTCGAGCCAGGTCAGGATGAGTACAACATGAGACAGGCAAGCAGGAACCAGGAACTGCTCTCGTGTTATGCCCTTCTTGTCACCAAGGTTGTCTCTCACTTGTCTTCCTCCTTCCTGGTGCCTGATGCAAATCCTTTCCCATAGGTGTTCAGGCCCTCAGAAAACCTGCCACAGGAGAGGGGAGGAAGAGAGAAGCACAAACCAGAATTAAAAAATGCRGCATTAATATTAATTGTTACTTCTTAGACAGAAGTGACTGAATTTTTTAACTATGATTAGAAGGAAGCATGCAGTCAATTTAAAGCCTATAAACCATTCTAGACATATCTCGGACCTTAAAGCAGATCACAAACGAGAATTTAAGCATCGTGCAGATTATCTGCACAAAGGTAGATTTCAYCACTGTATCTGTCCACTGCATGGTTTATACACTAGACTAGATTGTATGAAAATCTCTGTAGTCTTTACAAATCAAAGCAGCTGTAAAAGACCATGAAGCAGGTCCAGTCTGCTTTGAGCAGTTTTTTTCAGCAGTCCCACATGAGGCATAGAGTTTTGTTATTTACTTCACATAGAACAGACCACCAACATTTTATGGCTCAGGGTTACTGGAATGTAGTTTTTTAATTTATTTACAATTATTTATAGGACTTAATATTTACAAAATGTTTCTGACATAACAATTCACCTAAAACACTGTGTGTGATCATAGGTCCTTCAATTCCAGAAAGATATTGATAAGTGGAAGACATTCAAAGAAAAGTAACAGAAGTGTTTATGGCACTGGAGGGACTGATTTATGAAAGGAAATTACCAGAAATAAATATGTACATTATGTTGCAGCTTTGACTAATCCAGAATTAAATGGGAGGCTGATGTGACAACAATGTATGGTTTTTTTGAAAGGTGCAAGTACCATTTATGGAAAGGAATTTGTATGGGTCATCCAAGAGCTAGTAAAATGAGATGTAAAACTGCAGGCAGAAGATTCGGGAAAAAAAAGAAATCAAAATGATTAGTTAGCAGAGTTACATCCCATGAGAAGTGATTGAATTATTTTAAACAAGCTTTGGCAACACGCTGGAGGCTATACCATAAGGGAAGGATCCTACATAACCAGGGAGAGACAGTTATTAATGTTTCTATCTCCATTTTCAATGATTCAGCACCCTTGACTTCATCCTTTTCTCTTTTGCAACTACCTTTCTTTTCTTTTCCCTTTTCAGGTCCGTGATGTTAAAAGTCCAGCTTTTTGGAGCTGTGTGCAACAGTAACATCTTTTTGTTATCACATACTGTTCAGCTAGTAGTTGTAGTGCTTTCATATACTAGTCAGCAAATGGCTTCACAGTTCTACGYGCGAACAGCTTGTCTATGTGCTAGTTATCACTCATGCCATTCCCTTAACCATGAAGAGTTAGCACAATTTTCAGGGGGTGTACACAGAGCCAGCCCCCTCTCTCCCCCTCCAAACTTTCCTCTGCAAGTTCAATGAGCTGAAGTTAGTTCAGCTTTTAGGTCCAACTCAATGAAATGCTGAGTGTGCTTTGGTCACGCACACAGCATCCTCCAGGACTGGCACTTCTGCTAATACTTCAGTACAGAGAGGCATGTCAGTAAATCATTATATATCAAGTCTGGTACTGAGTTTATTCCATAATAAGTTGTTCCTGATATAGCTCTGCTGATTTTGTCTCAGTCTTTCCTCSTTTTCAATATTTTATCCACACGATTGAAAGCTCTCAATTTTTTGACAGAAGTTCCAGAATAAGAAAGAGATCCTAATAGTGGCCCTGCTCTGCTTTCAAGCCATTGCTGCATTGCATTGCATGCAATTTTTTTCTTGGAATACACTTTTCCAATAATGGATTCAAGCAAACATCGTTTCAGCCAAAGTCATAATTCTGGACTGAGCTAGGTAACAGCTTTGTTTATGCGCAATTCCAACAAAAGCTCTTATAAAGACAGCAGTTTCTGGCGAGTATTGTCAAAGCCGGTTGCAACCTAATCTTGAGAACTCCCCACGTCCTACTGGCTTTGGCTGGGATTCGCAGTACATTAAGTTGCCTTTTGAACCACAGTCCCTGTTAAAACGAGGATCCCCTTCCTGAATGGAAGTTTTGAGTGTTCTCCCAGGATTAAGCCATTAGTAACAGTTTCAAGACCATTTCTTTACAGAAGCTTTATTAAAGCGCTTTATACACGAGTTTAAAATCATTTCCTCACATCTCCTCAATCTTGCTGCCTGCCTGGAGGGGAGATGAGTGCTACCTAGCTCATTCATAACTGGCAATGTCTAACCTGTCCTTAGAGACCTCCAGTGATTGCTTCCCCCAGGAAATCTGTTCCACCCTTCAGCACTCCCAATAACAGCAGATTTTCTAGTTACATCTAACCTGGATCTTCCTGGCTGTGAGAAAGCCTGTAATGTAAGCCTGTCACTGCTTGTCTTCCTTATCTTGGGAGCTGGAGAACCAGTTACTCCTTTGCTTTCTGCTACAGTCAGAACTCATTTAATCTTCTACCAGAGATTACGGTTTTTTATATTTCTTTGTAAATTCCTCTGGATTTTATTTTCCTGTTTCTAGTCACATTTCTATCCTGCCCCAAACTGGACAAATGTTCAGCTGAAGCTTTATTCAGTTTTGAATAGAAGACAAAGTATATTTCACATATTCGCACTTACACATCCTCATATAGCGTTTGCGTTTTCCACAGCCACATGATGTTGCTGGCTTTTGTTAAGCTTGTAATTCATTATGACCCTCAGATTTTTTTCTGTAGAACTGTTACCTAGACAGTTGTTTTCTARCCTAAATTTATGCAAGTTGATTACTCCTGCCTAGGTATGGTCCCTTTGCCCCTGCTGAATTACAGTCCATTTTTATCACTCTGTTTCTAGGACCTGTCTGGATCACTCATGCACAGGCACACAGAATAGCTGAGGCTGGAAGGGACCTCTGGAGATCGTCTAGTCCAACCCCCATGCTCAAGCACGATCACCTAAAGCAYGTTGCACAGGAAACTAACTTTTCCAATTTAAACCRTCCTCTGGTGTACTTGCAGGTCCACCTAGCTTGGTTATCTTCTCCAAGTTTTAATAAGCACCTTTTTCTCATCATTAGGGTCATTGATGAAAATATTAAGTATCACTGGGTCACGGTCAAACACTTGTAAAACACCAGAATCACTTTGCAATTTGACTGGGAACCAATCRCGTTTTGTCTCCAAATACAGCTTTCCAACCAGTTTTATCACTCTCCTATAATGGTTTCATCCATTCTGTGCTCCTCTAGCTTGCTTATGTGGTCTTTTGGTGATACAGTGTCAAAAACCTTATTAAAATTAAGATATGTGTATTGYCTTCTCTAGCTACAAAGCTAGAGAATAAATTAGAATTGTTTGGCAYGGTTTGCCACTAACAAATCCACACTGGCTGTTGGCTCATCTTCTTGTTTTCTTTCATGCATTTAAAACTAGGTTGTTCACTTGTTTCATCCAGTAATTTACCTTCCTCTCTTTCTATAATGACAGACACTTTGTTTGCTATTCTCCWGTCATTTACAGGTGTTGTTTTCTGTGAATCATTCCTTCCTACAATCTCTTTTGTGGGTTCCTTTTTATGTGCTTTTTGTCAGATGCTGTAATTTGTTGAGCAGAGACATTGTAGGACTCCAAGCATGTTCTGTGTTGAATCAATTTCTGTATGATTTCAAATAAGWAACTTTAATAGAGAAAAAGTGTCACAAAGCTGGGATCAGTCTGATTTTCCTAACTTTTCTATACATTGTCTGAAACAGAAACATTAAAAAAGAATTATCTTTTGAGCCGCAAACATGCTACTTTCAGATAATGCTCATAGGAGACTAAGACTCTTCCAATATTCTGGTAGAACCTGAGGTTTTCAGTCTCCGAAACAAAGAAGAGAATGATTGTTTCAGGATAATCCAGAAGCTTCACAAAAGACAACTTCCTGCACTTTTTTTAAATTARATATTTTGTTAATTTCTAGGAAGAAAAAAATCCAGTAAACTGTAATAAAGCACTGCTCTTTTGATAATGTAGGATCACAATGTTACTTTTATAGTGACAAAACCATTCTTGGCCCGTTTCCAAATATTTATAGACCTAGTATAATGCCTCCTTCTAAGTGCTCTCAAGTAAATAGCCAGGCCTGCAAACTCTTGCGCATGTGCTGAACTCTGCTACGTGAGGTAGTTAAGTATGTGAGTGTTAGCAACAGCGGAGCCCCAGCTTAAGAGGACTACAACTTAAATCACMCTGACAGACCCAAGCACCTGCTGCAAACTTCACAGATCTACGTGGATGTTTGTGCAGGACTGGAATCTTTATAAGGCAAGGAAAAAGGGAGATAACGTGATGCAGGGTRGAAGAGGTCCAGCAGAAAGCTGGGCAGAGCAACTTGGCAAGTGAGTCTGCACAGTCCCTCGTTATGTTGCTGCTTCCTTTCATTTGTAATAGTCTAAAGCAAGTTTGTCATTTTTTGCTTCATGAGGCCCTGAGAAAACAACAAACTCCATTTCTCTTACACCACTGAGGATCTTGAAAGTGACTTTCAGGACAGTCAGATCTGTGAAAAAAAAAAAAAAAAAAAAAAAAAAAGTAAATTAAATTCTTCATTTTTCTTTCTTATACAAATGTGACATTTTAATATTAAAATATGGTTTACTGCCCCATTAGCCTGGCCAGGATGGCAGCCTGTACTCATGTCCTTCCATCCATGTCCTCTTTCCTCCACCAGCTGCCCCCACAGTTGTCCTCTCACTGGATGGTATGACATCTCATCMTGTAAGAGGTTGATACCTCATCCTSTTTTGGCCTGTAGCCATGTGGGCATAATTCAGTGGTTTATTTCAGGGCTTTCCCAGCTTAGACAAGGGAAACTCCAGCTTACCAACTTTGGATCTCATTTTTCCACCTCTTTACATACCCACACCTTCTCTTMTATTGCTAACTGTAGTTACATGTGACCTTCCCACCTCTTTCTCTGCATCCTTTCCATCCCTATGCCTCCTACCCTACACGTTCCTATCCTATCCTCGCTGCAGTCCTCTCCCCCTCCTGCCTCCCTCCTCTTTTGTTGGACGCCTTGCGTGTGTGCATGGGGCAGAGGGGTGCATGCACTGCAGCAGAGAAAGAGATACATCTTCCCAGCTAGTCAGGCTGAGCAGGAAAGCCTCCAAGCCAGCCTGAGACGTACCTTCTTTTACTACCTGTCAGCCTGTAAGACATGCTGCCACTCAGCTGCTAGCAGACCAYCTCCAGACCAGATGTTGTGAAGGTCTAGTTTAATTTGGTCTGAGCTGTGGTGCAAGCTTCATTTTTGTGTCTGTTTTTCAAGCGCTTCCTTTGGTTGCACTGTGATTTTTGTACTTCAGATTGTATTTTAACCCTTAAGCTACTGGTGACTATTCTGAATGTATACCAATGGCTGACGCAAGCACTCTTACCACACCATTTGTCTATCAGCATATGTGCAGGCAGCTGCTTTCCTTTCTGTTAGTTTTATGCTAGTGTGCAACTTAATTTAGAACCATTACTCAAACAGATGTGGCAGAGCAGAAACAACTAGTGCAAATTTTTGAAAGCATTGTAGTTACATAGGAAACTAAGGCTCCCTTAGATTGCTGGGAACTCAGAAAAAATTAGGTGACAAAAGCAAGTTAGTTGCTTAAGGCTGAAAACTTTCAAAGCATGTAAGTAATTTAGGACCAGACTGACAAAAGTGGTTTAGGTGTTTAAAACCTRCATCTTGCAACATCTACAAAGGTATGGAACAGTTTCTTTTAATCTCATCAGGCATTCATTTTTAGGCACCAGTCTTCATTTTTAGACACTTTTAAATCTTAAATGATCCTGGCATGCTTTTGAAAATGCTTTTCTTATGCATTTTTGCCCAGTGTATGGGGTATGATTTTTTTTTCTAGTTTGTAGCTTCCATGGATGTGTAAAATTTCTTTTAGTGCCAGAAGATTGATGAGTCTGATGTTATAACAGCAGATTATAACCCAGTTGTTAAATGTTAACTTCTTGAGCTTAAACAATCTTTTCTGGTGTCATTAAAAATGCCTGGGGGGGCCTGACGTATCCTCCTCACACTTGTAACACAGGTTTAAGGAGACATGTAGTGCAGCCCTTCCCACTGCAGCTACCATATGCAGACCAGCTAGTCAGACAAGAAGTTTCCTTGTCATTACCTCATTTCTTCTTCTTGTCCTGAGGCTACCTCACTGTTTGTTAGACAAACTTCCTGAGGCACCTGCAATACACCGGGAACTGAAGGTATAAAAGTGTGGGAGGGTGTATTATGCAATACAATAAAGCAACACCCTTTATCAACACTTACTACAGAAAATGAGAAGCATTGTCAACCGCGTTGCCAACAGTCCCGTCCCAAGCATCGTGCTGTGTCTCTGAACAGCTGACCTCCTCCTGAGTTTTTGGAAGTGCTGCTTGCTGTGTACCACCAGCTGATGCCAAAGGGCATTACAGGTGCTTGGTCTTTATGACTGTTGAGCCCTTCATTGATGTGTCTAAATTTGGATTTATGTGTCTTACTCAGCTATGAATATTTTAGTCTATTACTTTCTCTCCCCCCCCCCCCAGAATGATATCTGTATAGACTGACATTTAATGGTAGATTCRCCCAGAAGAATAGATGAGATGTCTAAAGCAGTTAGAGGAAGAGATATTTTAATTTCTAATAGCAGTCAGGATATTGGGAACAGATGACGCATCCATCAGCTAAGTCAAACTGCTGGATTTTCCTGATACAGTACAGACTTCTATTACAGCCCAATTGATAGTATTCAGTAATTTCTCAATGAAGTGTACCATATACCACAACTGACGTGTGACCTTTCTTTGGGGAGAAAATGAAGTCTATGAAAAAAAAGTTGGCTGTGCTGAGCCTCACATCAAGGTTTGTGGCATAGCTGGACATTTTGTGATTTCTCCCACGTATGCAAAGAGTGAATGTCTGTGATTGCTATGCAGGAGGGTCTTGTGGCTGTGGAGTTCATTTTCATGAGAGTCAGAAGTATCTGAATTGAAAAAATTAGCTTTTGTCCCTTATGTAAGACTCGTATCCTGCTGTAGTGTCTTGGTTTGCTCCAGCACTCCTTCCTACCTCACTGCTCTCCTCCTCCCATTGGGTTGACAGGGCCAAGGGAATGGGGGAAGGCCTGGTTCCCCCTGTCACCATGCACAGCTGGGTGTATGATACCATCAGGCAGGTCTGCGTGAGATAGTTATGACTGGCCAGTTTATTCTCATTTACCTTGCTCCTCTACTAAGTGTATAATGCATGCATCACCTACTTCTGAACTGGTAGGGCCTATATTGTCCTTGACATGCTGCAAAGGTTGGTTTGAATTCCTTTACTGGGATTTTCTCCTTGTTGCTATTTTTATCAGGGATGAGTCTTGCCTGGTTTTCACTCAAAGACAGCGTTGTAAACTTCAGACATCACAGCTGAGATGAGGACTGTAACAGAAACATGTTTTTCAACCAAATGTTCAGAAGATTGGAAGTCAGCGCAAAAAAGTACTACAGACCTGTTGTTTGGCTGTCTGACAAAGCAACTGTTTTTTTTTTTTTTTTTTTTTTTTTTTT
>NW_028185239.1:1408602-1471643 GCF_003343005.1 Rhea americana | reverse complement strand
CAGCCTAGATATACTATTTTTCTTGTCTTCAACAGGAGCTTCTCATGCATCTGAAGATAGCCCCCAGGCTCTACAAGTTTGATAACTTCCCAGCCAATGAGTGGATGTTTCTCTCCTCTCAATTTTTATCATTCACTGAATATCCCCCGGACACATGCTTTATTAATCAGAAAGCCTTAAGAGAAAGCACCCCTCTCCCTGAGCCCCTGCTCATGTATGCAAAAGGAAAAAATGTCTACAGTTTTTTCATGTAGAAGATTTTGATAAAGACATAAGATGCTTGCTGTCTGCAGCTTTATTTGTATGGTTTGTTTAGCTTACCTGAGAACTACAGCATTTGAGAGTACCCAACTGTGATTTTGTTCATGAGTCAGGGGGTAGCAGGGATCAGTGTGTTTGTTAGTCAGTTCTCAGCTCTTTAGTTCCTTGATTTGTAAGTAAGTAAGTAAGTGACCACTTTTTCTTTTCTCTTTGACCTTGTAGCTCTCTCTGTTACCTCACCTCTGAATATTTGTTAGGGACATCCAGAAGTCTGAATTTGCATTACGACAATGTCAATATGGCAATTAACTTTACAGCTTCTTCGATGTCAGGTATCTCTCTCCCAGGATTAGATGTGTGAAAGGAAGAATGGGATCTGCTTAGAGACATAGGGCCTTTTCTGTCACTCTGATACCTTCAGCCAGAGCATAAACCCTCAAAATTACATGACATATGACATTAACATGACACTAAAGTTTTGCCTCCRGCCAGAGGCAGAGGTACAGCCACTTTGCCAGTGCTGTGACGTTTGTCACCTATTCTATAGTGAAGCTCTGCTGGAATTACATGTGGGCTGTTCCTCTGCCCTTTCTACCAGGCTTGATCCGAGAAGTGCTCTTTAAATACTCTGCGTGATGAGTGTTTCCTTCTTCATAAGCTACAAAGGCTCTGGCATCCTTGAGCTTGGGGAAGAAAAAGAAAGTTCTTCATGGCAGAGAGTTAAAGAGCTGTGAATCATGAACGAAACCATGCACCTAAATTCTAGAAAGCTATAAGATTTAAGATGCCCCCTAGCTTTTCTTATCATCTTTCTTAAAAAACTCCTTCATGCATATTGCAGATTCTATTCTGAGATGTGGAATTCTTCATATACATATACAAGGGGCCTAATTGGGACATCATATAGTCCATAAGGYCTGGAGGTAATTAAAATTTTGGGCACTACTCTGCCAATTCTCTCAATGCAAAATCTTCATTGTCTCATTAATTTCATATATGTTTGCATCTAGTAGGAGTCTGTGTAAGTCTGTGTTACTGCAGGATTGATTGCTTAGACTAGTTTTTTGTACCTACTAGAATTATGTGTGTTTCAGTATGCGTAAATACCTCCAAATTTCACCATCATTTCCTAGCTGAGGGATCCTTTCTGCTTCACTTGCCCTCCGTATGATAGTAAAATAAATAGTCCTTCAGAAGGGCACAGAGGATATTTTAGACTTAAAAGTAGGAATGTAGAAGCAGATTTCTGTCTTTGAGGGAACATTTGAATTTTGTGTTCAGAGTAGCTAACTTTTGCCAATTTCTTGTTCATAGTCATAAGTATAAAGGCTGAGCTACACACGAAAAAYATAAGTGTTCATGTAGCTTAAAAACTGCAAGCAGGCAGTCAAACAACATGAATACGAACCCCAGTAGAGTACTTACATGTTGTTTTAATTCAGGCATGAAGTTACYTCCAGTGGAAGTGGATGCTGTAAACTGAAGTTTTCTGTTTTTCTGAAGAAACAGACACAACATAGTCAGTGACAAAATAAACCTCCTACAGATTTTTCTTTCAGGCTGTCTTCACCAGCTGTAAAAGAGCTCTGCCTAAACAGACATGAATCTGAGACTCTCCTTGGCCCATCAAGGCCTCCTCCTACTGTTTTTGACAGTCGTGTCTATTTTGATTCTATATTCAAGGAGCTGGAGAAAACATTTCTTGCATATTATCATATTAACACCTACCAGGTCAGACCAATGGCCCATCTGCTGCAGCATCTATAATGAAATCCTCGTCCTGCCTGGTCTGCTCAATAAACATGCATCTAGTCTAATCTTCAGGAAGGTGTCTAAATTAGGCCAGAAGAGTAGCACCTTTTTATTTTTCTCCAAAGATTACAGAGCTGTTTCAGATATAATGGTCTACAACATAGGCACTGGAAAGACAGGACTCCAAAAATTTTGCTGTTGACTTCAAAGGGATCCACATTCTTCCGTGAGCTCCCATAGCAGCTAGCATCAGAATCATACTGCAAAGTGTCATACTTTAAAAAGTAGATAATTACAACATCTTATGCCTCTGAGGGAAATTTATTTCTAACCCAGGCAAGTAGGAAGTTACTTACGGCCTAAATCAGGAACACTGTTTTTCTTTAGAATATTACCSCCTGAGTAAGATGACACTAGGTATTTTTATTATTCATTGATACGACTAATTCCTTTCTGTATCCTTGTTTGCCTCAGTCTTGTTGAGGTCAGCAAATGTACAAATATTGCCTTTTATCAGTCTGATGGTTATTACCTTTTTTATTTCCTTGGGTGTCTCCTTGTTCTTCTATTATGAGATAGAGTGAAAAAGGAGCTCCTGACCTTTGTGGAATCATTCAGTATTTTATAGGCTCCTATCTGGATGGCTGCAAGGCCTAAGAAATGCCTATTTAAAAATATTTATTTTTCCTTGTTGTAAAGACAAGATATCAGTCCTACTTAATGCGAGTATTACATGGAACAGTGATCCTGGTGCAAGGTGGGTATCAATTGCAAATAGCTCAGTGCATTTCTTGCTCAATATTAGTTTATGTGAACACTCTCTAGAAAAGCATTACAAGTACCATTTCTATGAACAAGGCCTATTTAACTTGCCCTTCATTTTTAGAGCTGTAGGAAAGAGTTGTCCCTTTAATTGGTTAATATCCAGCCATGCATTTCACGTGTTATTAGATATTTTATTCTGCAAGTACTTTTTCCAAAGACACACCCTCAGCTATTCCATTTGTCCAAGCTGATGAAGTATGACACCCTTGCGAGAAATATGAGAGAGCTTCAAAAGTATTAGTGGATCCCTAGTTGGAAAAAACAGTAAAGTACTTCACACTGGCACAGATTGGTCCTTATAAAAAAGATAGTTATTTTTCTTCCAAGTCTAGGTTTTGAATTTCTCTTAACTTCGTTGCAAACCATTTACTTATCTGTCTCTTACAAAAAATTTAAACACTGGGTGCCTATCCATACCAATGATTTTTAGGAACAGTCATCTTGTGGGTCCTATTAAATATTCACTAATCATCTCAAGCTATTTTCCAAATATAAATACTGGTCTGTGAATTGTTAGCAGAAGCAGGTGGGGCACAAATCATAGAATCACGGAATCGTTAAGGTTGGAAGGGACCTCTGGAGATCAGCTAGTCCAACACCCCTGCTCAAGCAGGGTCACCTAGAGCATGGTAGACAGGGTTGCATCCAGGCGGGCTTTGAATATCCTCAGAGAAGGAGACTCCACGACCTCTCTGGGCAACCTGTGCCAGTGCTCTGTCACTCTCCCAGGGAAGAARTTCCCCCTCACGGTCAGGCGGAACTTCCTGTGCTTCAATTTCTGCCCATTGCCTCTTGTCCTGTCACATGGGACAACCGAGAAGAGTTTGTCCCCATCCCCTTGACACCYKCCCTTCAGGTACTTAKACACATTGATAAGATCCTCAGTCTTCTCTTCCCCAGGCTGAAGAGGCCCAGCTCTCGCAGCCGTTCCTCAGARGGCAGATGCTCCAGCACTCGGATCATCTTCGTAGCCCTACACTGGACTCTCTCCAGTACCTCCGTGTCTCTCTTGTACTGGGGAGCCCAGAATTGGATGCAGTACTCGAGATGAGGCTTCACCAGGGCTGAGTAGAGGGACAGGATCATCTCCCTTGACCTGCTGGCAACACTCTTCCTAATGCACCCCAGGATACCCTTGGCCTTCCTGGTCATAAGGGCACATTGCTGGCTCTTAGTCAATTTGTCATCCACCAGCACATCCAGGTCCTTAATTCATACAAATCATATTTTAAAAAATAGTCTATTTGTGGGACTATAACAGAAGAGTTCATCTGAATGACTTGCAAAATAGATCAGGGAGGTATCACTGCACGGGAAGTACCTACCAAATGAAATATTTTTAAATGATTAAAAGAAACCTAGTTTATTCTACTAAGGGTAAAGTTATGTGCTTAGACACCAATGACATTGATTATATATAACTGGATAAAAGAGCAAAATGACATTGTGCTTCCAAATGGGAAAAAATATCTTAAGAACAAACAGTAGGATTCTTGAACATTTTCACAGATTAACAGTAGACAGGGCCCTTACACTTAATCTAGAGCAACATCTTTCAAATCATATCAAAGGGGAGACCCACTTCCTCAAGGTTCAGATGCCCAGCCCAGAAGTCTGGCATCTAGCCTGCTGTCATCAATGCAAAGATATGGGCACTTGCAGGGGATAATTTTTGCATGTATTTGAGACTCCTGTCACAGAACAGAATAAGACACCCTCCACATAACTGTCTTTTCTTGAACACGGGGGGTGAAAAGTTACACTGGATGTCTAGCTGTCTGCATTTCTGATTCATGATGCAGTAATAGGTGAGATGATGCATTGACTGAAACATGGTTAAGGGCTGAGAGCTGGTACATCTCAGTTTTGGTGGAGTAGAGGAAAGTGAGAGAATTGAGGAAGAGGGGATGGACAGCATTAGGATCTTGTGCAGTGGGAAATGCGCATGAGTTATTGGTCTTGGGCTGGGAAGCTAAGAAAGCACATGTTATCAAGTATTTGTTCAAGCCATTCTAGCTGAAAAAAAAAAAGAGAGATGCATCTAGGGAAGTCCAAGTTGCGTGTATGCATATTTTGTGTTTAGGGATATAACAGTGGCCCAGAGCTATCAAGAACTGCTCTGAATGTTCAGTGCATACATGGCTGAGAACATTCCATCTAACATCCCCAGCTTGAGACTCCCAGGTCCGCTCCACCATGCAATAGAAGTACGGGATGGGAAGATGTGGTGCAGGAGGTGAGGTACCATGTACCTGGGTCTGCAGAGCTTGCCAGTCTCCCATTGGATGAGGCCAACTCGAGAGTGCTGCTAAATATCAGTGGGGATAGACCTGGCATTCACAGTTAGGTAAGAACCATTCTCCTGTGTTTTCATAAATACAGAACCATCTAAGGTGATATGGGTACTAGGTGATAGCATCTTCCAGATGGTATCCTGGGTATAAGGCAAAAAATCAATCATTGCAGCCATTTTCTTCTTGCTTAATTTTTTAGAGATAATGCTAATACATCGTCAGTTAATTATCTTCTCAAAGCTTGCATTATCTGGCTTCAGGGCCTTATTTTTCCTCCTTTTTACAGTCCATATATGTACAGTAAACATCTTTTGAAGGCAAAATCATCCGGATAGTGCTATAAAAGCTGTCCTTGCCTGTGCAACATAAGAAAGCATCCCAGCTTCTGAGCTGTTGCATCACAGTATATGGATTTTTGCTGCAGTGATGAGATAACCACTTTCTTGCCTTTGCCATTGAAATTATTTGTAGCTTGTACTGCCAGCCCTTTTCCAACTGTGCAGCATAAATGAACAGCTATAGTATGTGCTGGCAAAACAGAAGAACCTTCACTTACAGCTTACATTTTGGAATTAACAAAAGTAGAAAAGCAAAAGCATCAGAAGCAGAATTAAACTTCCTTAATCTTTAGTGGCTTGGTTGTCCAAGCCTAAAGTAATTGATGTCTCTAAGCTGAGAGACATGGAACACCTTATTGCTTCCTACCTATTCTACCTATATAAGTTAATGCCATATCCTGCTCACATGGGTGTTGGTCATAGTTGGGTGTGCGCCATACACCTTGTGCCTTCTTTTTCATGTGATGCTTGGACAGTCGGAGAGCAGGKGTGAAACGTCCACAAGGTGGAGAGCAAGGATGTCAGGGCGCTGCCGAGCTCCCTAGCCTTGTTTGTCAGGCAGAGCCTTGTGCCCCATTGGTGCAGGAGCTGCGTCCTCAGTTTCATCCCCTATTCATTGTTACTCTGCAGATCCACCTCAGGAAATGCATCTGTTGGCATCAAGTGAGAAATTATCATTACCATTATAACTCCATGATGATGCCTCCATCAGGATCAGTGACCACTGTGCTGGTCATTCTCCAGATAYATAAGGAAACCTTTCCTGCATAGACTATGAACACAGAGCAGGACAGTTCATGTGGTGCAAGGGGGTAGGTAGCTAGTTAAGGCTTCTGRCTTCAGAGTTTGGACCCCTGCTTAAGCTCATCTCTCAGCTCAGTCCAAAGCCAGCTTCTCCTAGCTGACAAGGCTGCAGGTGGATACCTGATCATTTTAGTTGGTGAATTAAAAGCAGCTGGTTTTGACAGCAGCTTTGTTATTTCCTTGTTGACTAAAGAAGTTAGTTCACCTAACTCAAAGGTTAAATGCAGTTCAGATCAACCTTAACGAATTAGGAACCCAATTTCCACTGAAAAAATCCCTGGCAGATGGAAATCTTCTTCCTTTCCAGCCTGTCTTTATATTGATTACAGTGGCCTTTGATTAAGGCCCTGAGGGATTTTTTGATAATATTTAGTACGTRCTTAGTAAATACTTGTACAGCAGAAGGTTAAGGAGCAGGTAACTCAAATAGCTGAAGCTCTGGTTCTTCTCTGAATCTTCTCTGAGTATTCCTGAGACAGCACTTCTGGAGGTTTGAACTCTGGTCCAGGAGAGACTGACTACAGATGACACAAACCCTCCTCAGTCTGAACTGGTACATCTYCTATCCATTCACGATAAGGTGTATATGGGGGAGTTTTGCTGTTTCTTGTAAACAGGTTGGTGCTAGCTGTGGTTCTATCTGCCCACAGGTGCATGCTATGATGGCCCATGCCAAGTAACTTTCAATCTAGCTCTTTTTGGCACCAGTAGTAGTAGCTGTGCCRAGAGACTCCTCAGTGGCCTTGAATATCCTTAGCATCCTCACTTGGCTTTTCCAGCCCATGTTAAATTCATGATCCCAAACCTTCAGCGTTATCAGCCAGCTCAGATTAAAGATACTCAGAAATCAATATTACTGCTGGTTGCACTGTAGGTATATCCCAAAGTTTCCACATGTATGCTACCTTATATTCCTTGTGCTTGTTCTCCTGCAGGATTTCGCTGTGAAAGTGGGGTGATTCCTCCCTTCCTTTTCRTATAACATTTTCTTCAGTTGTGCTAATCTTCAAAGGCTCTGAATCTAAAGAGCAGCCTCATTGATTTATCAGCTAGATCAAGATACAGGAAAAARGGGTTGGAAACAAATGTAAAATAGATTGAACTGCTATATGAAGGATGCATAAAYAGTTAACATTAAAATGCAAAGAGCAAGCTAATGGTATGACTTCAGAATAGCTGATGGTACAGCTAGAAAGGATAAAAATAAATAAATCTTTCTTGAGTAAAGTCTGTCTCATTTYGGGCTTGGGTGAGGCATGAAGATTGCCTTTTTAAGGGATCAAAAAACTTCAGACAAGCTCACTGCCATCACAAAACAGAACAGCACTATTCAGGCTGCAGGAGGGACTGGGAATCTCCAAAAGCCTCTCCGTCTTCTCTGATTATTTAGTACCTGCCAGCCACTTGCCTAAGCATTGGTGACTTTAGGATGGATAACCAGAGATGGGCTGTTTATCTGGGGAGACAGGGAGAGAGCAGGAGGGATTTGCTTGCATACAATGCTCCTAACTTGTATTCCACCATCTGAGTGTTTGGGTGATGTGGTATTTATAGACACTGCTTCAACCAAAGGGAATGATAAAAGGAAAATAAAAACATAATTCATGAATCAGAGCTCGCCTGCCAGCAGCCAGCAGAAAGGTACGTCAAGGGCTGGAGCTGGGGGAGTGCAGCTCAACTCCTTGAGGAAAATGCCTCCTGCCCCTACCATGCGTGTAGCTAGAAAACAAAGGAAGAGAGGGGGGAGCCTAAAGCGAAATGATAATGACTCACTGTGGCTCAATATAGGGACTGTTCAGCTATGCAGTCACCTAAACCTCAGTCTTTTCCAGAAGAAGGAGAAAAAAAAGAAGACTTTATTTTCTTGGCTTCAAGAGGGACMAATTCACCAGATTTCATTGCAGTTCTGCTGTGACTTTCTTTGAAGCTGAGCAGACGAACAGTGTTATGAAGGTCTATAGAGGCTCTGTCCAAACTCTTTACACACATTTATTCAAAACGAAAATGTGAGCGGGCACCAAGCCAGGCCTCCCCCTTCTTTGCTCGCTTGCTTTCTGTACCCCAAGAAGCACTATTGATGCAGACATGTTGCATGAGGGCTTTTCCTCCCAGACGTTTGCTGATCACCTCAGGAGCTGTGCTACTGTTAGTGAGAGAAAGCCCAGGACTTCAGCTAATSTCAGGATGGTGTTACTTTTTGTAGCTATTATAGTTATTCAAAATTTATCTTTCCTAATTGCATGGCAACGTAAGTGCGCAAAGACTAAGSGGTGGTGGGCGCATCGTCTTCGGAGGTAATTCCTGTCCCTTGCTTTACCAGTGCAGTTAGGTATAAATTTTTGCTGCAAGGCTACTCAATTAATGTGGAAGGGGCACTGAGCAGGTGGAGGGAGGAAAAGTAGGCCATCAATACAAATAATAAAAGATCAGGAGAGTTTTTGATGCTCTCTGCAAATTGGTGACGTTCTTTTGGATGTCGAATGAAAACATATTGCTGTTTACTGGGCAAGCTGAGAGAACAGTTGAAAAACAAACAGAAACATCTTAACTATCTCTTTGTCAGCTAAAAGCAGTATCACAACTACTGTTACCAGCATACCTAGTAAGCTTGTCACTTGTAAATAGTGCTTGATTTATTTCACTAACTTCCAGATAAACCTGGTGCTCATTTGAATTCCTTAGTCTGAAACATAGTATGGAAGCATGGGGAGTACTCAGGAAACTAAAACTCAGGGAAATATGTGTGAAATGTGATCCTTTAACCATTTGCTACATACTGAATGCATGTGTCATCGGTACAGGAAATGAATAAGCTACAGACCTGGAATATCCTGTGGACCTAAGAGACAAGCTGTAGGTGATTTTTCACTGAGCTAACCTAATAATCTAGACAAGCTTTCAAAATGTGTAGACACTGCTCTCCTTATCCTGGCAATACCACCCACATTTTTTTTCTTGCYTCATGTTTATTATTGTGCTTAATTGGCCAAAATGATTGACATGTTTCTGCTTCAATGCAAATTCTCCTGGGTCAAGGGCTGGGGCTTAGCAAGGGGATTAAAAATAGGCCTTACTTGATGTTAATGGATTCTTGTCTGGTACAAAGCAAGCAAGGATGAATACAATAATATTACATTTTTTCCAGTGGTTCCATTCATGTCTCCTCTCCCCAGTCCCTCAAATGAAATATATTCTTTATATTTCCATTTTCTGTGTGGCATTAACATGAGCATCTGATGCTTCCTGTGATGTACTTTGAAATGAAATGAAATGATTCATTATTTAATGAAGAACCTATTTTTCTTCCAGTCATACTTTAGGAATGCATTTTTACATTAAATTGTTACTTTCTGGAGATGCAACCGACACAAGCATTTGGGACATAAAGCATGAAGCAGATGGGGTTGTCACCTGTAAAGAAATTGAGAACAAGTTGTATTTCCCTCAAGGAATCYTATGTCTGTATGCTGTTATCACGAAAATGTCCATTTTCTGGCTTGAAGCTCAAGCCAAAGGAGTGTTCTGCCAAGTGATTACCTGACTGTTTTAGCATTCATTGCTTGCTTGCTGTCTCAGAGCCATAAACTCCTGGAAATGGGACAAAGAGTTCACAGGCTGTGATTATCTAGGTGTGTCTGACACCATTAATACTGTGGCACCAGCTATGTTTCCTGCACCCATTGCAGGCATATGTGTATGCAGGTGAAGATTCTCTGTTTGAAAGGGTGTCACAAATTTTCTGAAATCTCACAGCCTTCATGCTGTCCGTCTTTTCATGGCTTTGCAAATCCTCATCTTATGTCTGAAATTCAAGCGAAAATTCTCAGTAGTCATGAGTCTGTTCACATTATGTGCCCAGCAGCAAGGTACTCAGGAAAGAGCGCATTTATGTTTGCTTAAYACCATCCAGCTTTTACCAAGTATGGAGACTTCAAAACACACAGGAAAGTGGTTGGAATCTTTTTCCCTTTTTATCTGAGGCCCAGAGCAGTAGGTCTCTGCCCACAGACCCTTCCCCTTGATCTCCCTGCCCCTGGCTATCACAGAGCCCTCAGGCAGAAATCAGAACCTCTAGCTACCTGATCTGGCTATTCATTCTAGACTCCTGTCTGCAGGTAAGCATTTTTGACCTTTGCAATCCGAGCAGGAGGTTGCTACATAGAGGCAAATTTAGAGACAGTAAGCCACAGGTAGGCTGAACCCTGCCCTCAGTCCATAGATGAACTGTGTCTGGAGAGCTCCATAAAATGATTATCCTGGGTGCTACACAAAGAAGGAAGATTTGGTCAAAGAAATCCAGATTATTTCTGCCCGTTACTGTAGTTTTTATTGTTTGCTAATTATTTCCTATGTCACTATGAAAATTGGTCACAGAGCCTACAATACTGAGACAGAACATTAGAGTGGCTGGACATTTAATTTGACTCAAGATGGCATATATTTTTACTGTCTTGTTTAAAAAGCACTGGATTGTTTGTGATAGAATAGCTCTATGGCTGATTTTCAAATCTGCAACCAACTATACCACTGTTTTTTGGTGTACTAGAAAGTTAGAGTAAGAATTACTGAGGCTTTGGAGAATTAAAAGAGGAGATTAAGAATAAACCACATATTGAAAGTATAATAAAGAAAGAAGAAATGAAAAAAAAAAAAAACATTAAAGAGAATTTTCATTGGAAAAGACAAATGTTTGGATTTTTTTTTTTCATTTTGTTATAGGGGAGAGCCTAAAAAGAATCCCCCTTAAAATTCTAGGTTTTACTTCTTATTGGTGACAAGACTAACAACTCTCTGGAAATTCCTGACGTGAACTGTACAAAATACAMCAATAAATTTTACTAAAAGGCCTTGCAGTTCTTGATCAGTTTTAAATTGGTTTCTTGTGACAGAGGTTTTGTGTCATTTGGTATGTCACACCTGACTTGCATTTCCTTTTGCTGTGGTCTATATATTAAAGTTCAAGTTGGAAGCAGCAGGGGGGAATAGAGGTAGAGATAAATATGAACAGCCAGGAGTCTTCATYTTTGAAATGACCCTCCCAAGAGCTTTAAGTGAAAACACATGTAGACTTTTTAAAAATGTAAATAAATCCTTCAGAATTGTTCTAGAATTCTTACCCTTTTTGTTCAGCCTTGGTCTTAACCAAGGAACTGTCTGCATTCTCAGTCTAAACATATCCTCTTTATCTTTAATTTTTCATAATTAAACACACTTTCTGTAGTGTGTAATCCAACTGGGGCAGTCTACATGACTGCMTTTCTATGTTGTTTTAAATCGAGGCCCTCCCTGCAGAAAGACAGAAGAAATCATTAAGTCTGCCCAAGCAAAACATGAAACAGCACAAGATCGAGCACAGATTTAAATGTCTCTACAGCTTGCCCATGCCTTCTCTGACTCCACAGCACTTGGCTGAAACAATAAGCAAGGGCTGGCACCTTTGATGCATTAGGTGCAGCTCTGCACGTATGTGAAGGAAGTGTATAATTTTGACATTGTGAGTGTAACATTGTGAGYAATTGTCCTTAATGCAAATATGTCTGCATTTCGAACAGTGCTTACGTATCTTCCCAAAGGAGAACTGTGATTTTCAGATTTAACTTCAGTGCTCTCCATGTAATTTCAGCAATGGCTTTCTTTTACATTTTGCTGGTGGCTTGAATGTGTCATAATTTCATTAATACTCTGTGCCACAGATGTACAAATTACCAGGGCATTTCCTGCAACCCAGGACAAGATGAACAATAGTCTTACCCAGAAGAGGTTAAAGGACAGTAGAATCAGAAATGTTCATTTGTCTGCCATAAAGAACTGACTTTGCTCATTGACCAATGCTATAATTGAGCCTGAATGGAGCTGTGGATAAGATTTTTAAAAGTTTGCTCAAGTTGTGTGCAGCAGAGACTTAAAAACTTGCTGGTTGCCAAAGATAACTGCTATTTGCAGTTAGATAACTTCAATAATTGTAATATTTCAGGTATTTCCTGTAGTAAGCACAGAAGAGTACAGATGAATACTGAAAATTCTGAGATAGCTGTGTCTGCTTATCTTAGGTAAAACTGACAAGCTTTTAAAGGCTGCTGCTCTTTGTGCCTTCCTCTTCACTTGTGGTCACCTGAACACAGAAATAGCAAAATAGAGATTGGCACAGAAACCAGAAAGGGAGGTGTCAGGCATTTCAGGTTTGACTCAAAGCGGGATCAAATCTGTCATAAAATTCTTCATGAAGATTTCAGAATTGATTGTTTTTATTAACTTTAAAAGTCTAGTTAGTTCAAAAAGAACTTTTAACTTGGGGTTATTTATCTTAAGTTGATCACAGTCTTTGAATTGCTTTTAGCCCACTTTTAGCTAGGTCATTCTTTCTTAAACTTAATTTCTCTGCTGACATATAAAATGGTCTTGTGGAATAACAAAAATGAAGAGGTTTGGGACATACAACTTGTAGGTTCCTAATCGCACGAGGAAAACGAGGCCACTCAATGCTCAGTGAACAGAGACTGCTACGAAGATGAACCACATGCTTCAAGGGCCATGGCACAAGAAACGAGAGAATCTTCTCAGGAACTGGGTAGACTTATGAGGGAGAGATTCAAACTTAGACAAAGCCAGCTTCTTTGCCTTTTTACTTACTTAGGACAACCACAACAGTGGTTCTTCATGTATATTCATWGTATCACAGAATCACAGAATGGTCGAGGTTGGAAGGGACCTCTGGAGATCATCTAGTCCAACCCTCTGCTCARGCAGGGTCACCTAGAGCACGTTGTGCAGAGAAGGAGTCTCCACAAGCTCTCTGGGCAACCTGTTCCAGTGCTCTGTCACTCGCACAGGAAAGTTCTTCCCCATATTCAGGTGAAACTTCCTGTGTTTTAGTACCCTTTGAAAGAGTCTGCTAATCCCTGCTATGTCTTTGRAACCTTTTTATTCTGTAACCAGTGTCACAGTCTCTCAAGTATGAAAATATGGATCACAAAAACTTAGACCTCTTTCCTTTTGAGATTTTTTTTTATTTATTTCTTACATTTCTTTAACAGCTTGCTCTGTCTAGTGACATTTTTCTACCTTATTTCCTTGGTTTACACTTGCAGTTTTACAGAGATGAGTTTTCCTGCTGCCCTTGCTCAGCTATTTGTCCTATCCCATCTCAACTTCACTATGATTTATATTTTCCATTGCTCTGCTTCTGTAAAAGTTGCACAGCATATAGTTACACAGCATATTTCTAATCTTTACTAGGCATGTCTTCAGAATGTAGGAATTTACCATCTGAACTTTGGATTACTTATATTTTTGCTTGCTCCTCATGCCTTTTTTTTTCCCCTAGGGGGAAGAAAAAGATTTTATTGAAGCTATGGTGTCCAGAATAATCAATAGATTAAATAAGATAATGTTTTAAGCTCCCTTCTGCAAAAAAAGAGAGAGACTTTTAACTAGAAGTTTTACCATCCATCGTGATGTCCACACGCAACTGCAGTCRCTGTGTTAGTTCTGTTAGCAACGCTAATATCCAGCTAGGTAGAGGTCATCTCTCTCACACACTTTTCAGACTGAAGCCCATATTTGAGGTATAGCTTATATTTGATGTCCCTGTTTGCTCTGGGCTTTCAAAATTTTCAGGGTAAACACAAGTTACAATAAGTGCTTTTCTCAGCCTGCAGCTCCCCTTTTTACCAGATCATGCTGCTAAGAAACCAAACAGCCACTCCTTGCCCTGTGAAGGGGGAAGAGGTTGTTCAAGCAGCCCCTGGTCCTGTGAGAGCAAATACGAATGACTCACCGGCGGGTGTGGGTGCGCTGTGGCTGAAGGAAGGTAATCCYGCTTTGACATCAGGTGATAAATTTGAGAGAACAGACTTCTGTAGCTCCACAGGTCATCTCGTAAACAAGCAGCACAGTTTTCAGTCCTATCTGTATAGGAATACGTAAGTGCACTGAAACCTGGGGACTTTTGCTTAGATCCTCAGCACTTGTGTGACTTCTTTCACATGAGGCTATTAAACCAAGCAGAGCCTCCAGACTGAGAAGTCCCTAATCTGCTGAATGAGGGAAATAGCAAATTAATGCCAGAGGAAGGGATGCTCCTTCTTACACCATTTCTCATGCTTTTTGATTGAACTGGGCTGCTGTCAATGATATGATGAAGGCAAGACCTAGTCTGTCATTCTTATAATCCACTAATCAAAATTAGACGGATTAGGTCATTTGCTCGGGTAGACTAGTCTTCTYAGCTAGTGTATGTCTGGTTTTACCAGTAGAGAGTAAAGAATCAAATTCTGTGATTCAATATTTAACTTGGTTAGCTGATCCAAAGGACAATAAGGAAAAATGCAGCTAAAGAAAAGGTGGAGTCARATCAAATCTGAGAACAAATGAACATGGATAAAGAATTGTCTGCTCCATCATCTTGTTAGCTATGTTGGGTGCTCCCAGTTTCACTCTGATGTGCAAACAGAAGAGTTACCAGCCCCAGCTCAAGAGTTCCTTCATGCTCTTTGCACTTTGCACTATCTGGATGCCAGTCTTGATCCTGATGAACAAGAGCCTTATGGGTCAGTCAGTCTACTTTTGATGGAGACCACTCAAGGATTCTCARAGGAAAGCAATGTCATGGGACCATTGTTACAGAAACAATATTCAGGTCAGTATTAAAGAGCCCTTAAAGAGGTATTCTGAGGTCAGCATTCAAGAAACCAGCTGGTGATATTGATGAGTTGCATTTGCTTTCTTGCCCAGGAGGAAATGTGAAAAGAATGGGGAAAAAAAAAAAAAAAAAAAAAAAAAAAAAAAAGACAGTGAAGGAAAAATCAGAAAAATAGGAAAGAAGGACATGAAGACAAAAATAACAGAAGAAGGACTCTGAGATCTGTGCAGGGCCACAAAGAAGAGAAAAAGCTCCCAGATGTGATCTTGTTAGAAATGCAGACTTTCACTCTGGTTTCTTTGAAAGGGGAACTAATCCATTCCAAAGACTTCCAGGTCAGAAAAAAGACCCATAAATTCCCAAAGAACTTTTGAGCAAAGATGACACAAGTTTTCTCTCTATTTATTAATTGTAGCTTTCTTTATCCTTTCATTTAGCTAAATCTCGTCCTTTCAAACCCAATTTATTGGATTAACCCTGTTGCTCAGCTAGCAAAAATTAACTCCAGTATTAGTCCCACAAGGGGATTTCGTTGAAGAATAACTCTTCTGTCTCCACAGCCTCCCTCGGCTTGGATTTAACCATGGAGAGTCTATACCAGCTGACCTGAAGAACATACTGGCTTGGTGCCTACATGTAATTCATATGCTTCTGAGCATTGGCCAGGGTAGTCTGTCAGCAAGCCAAACACATTGAAGACCCCCTCAACTGTAGGGCCTGTATACCAGTGCAAGAGATCCAGCAAATACCAATAGCATGTGTCTTCAGAGCAGTAAGAAAAATAAAATAGGCTTTTATTGTGGCTGTGAACTGCTGTGGTGGCAATAACATAGCGAAAGCTAATTTTGAATCCTTTCTATTACTACATGCACTGGAAACAGTTTGGGCCAGGACTGACAACTAATCCATATGCAATGAGCATGATGAACTTTGTACCTGTGCAAAATTTAGTTGGTTTCAGGCTAGTTTATAAACTGAAAAGGCAGAGTTGCTGATATTAAGATGACTTTGACTATCCGTGAAATATTTTGCATCTTCTGTGTACTGGGAACATGGATGACTTTGTTTCACATATTGAACTGCAAAATTTTGCTTAAATCTTGTTGTGAGTTCTAGGTTAGTGGCAAMACAAAGCTGAAGCTCGAAGCAAAATAAAAGTGAACTGAAACTGAAGAAATAGCACTCACAAAGAGCTGTGGTGGAAACAATCCACTGTGGTGGTAGACAAATTGAATTTTTCAGCCTGCAAAATATCCTTGGACATCTTTGTATACCAGTATTCTGTTATGACACAAGGCAACAGCTTACTGACGTTGGTCTTGGAGAACAAGTTTTTATTGGCCTCTACTCTGTCTGCAGATGGTCTGATTGAGGTAATCTCTGTTTAAAATCTCTGAAGTTTGGTGAGGGGAGGAGAGATGAGACCTACAGTTCTGTCCAACTCCAGCATTCAGAAACCCTGAATAACACCTTTCYTTCCTCACACCTTCTCCTTTCCCCAATCAATCACAGGATTGACTTAACACCATGAAAGCACACAATTTCATTTTACGGTCTTTTTATATGTGTTCTGGTGCTGGAGCATTTAGGACTTTCATTTCCAGACACTGTGGGCGAGAAACATACTCCTTTAAAAATAAAGTGAGATTTTCAGGCAGTAATCTCTATGCAGCAGCTATGGTTTTCAGAAAAAAAAATCACACTAAAACTGCAAAGGCTGACAAGCCTGAGACTGCTCATAGACTCTCTGTCTGCACTGGACTTTATACAGTAGAGCCCCAACCTGGCTAGGACCCCAGGACATTCCTGCATTTTAAGTGATAATGTGATAAAGAAATGATATAATGTTCTTCTGCCCCTCTCGAGACAATGCCTGCCTGAGTGCAGTTACATAGATGAGGAAATGTGTGTTTGGAAACAGCAAGAATAGACAGTGCTCTCCTGTATGATAGCTGCAGACTGGCACATTTCCAGGCTCTCTAACTTCACTGGTTAAGAACAGAGCAATAAATGGGAGATATTTAAGATTTTAATTTCTGCTAAAACCTGACCATGTGGGAGATAGTCCTATCTTTTTTTCTGTGATATATTCCTTTTATGTGAGAAAGAAAGCTCTAGTTAGGRCTGGAATCTCTGCAAGATGAGTGTTCACTGGTGAGCAATTCATATTTGCAATATCTGCATGATATAAAAATACCACCAAAAATATACCTCCTTAAAAAGAGCAATTGCCAAATGCTGCCTTCCATATTGCCGTTGGGCCCAGCAACTTTATTTAGTTTTTGTAAGTGTTATTTAGCATTTGGCCTGCATGGCTGCCAYGGTTGCATTTGGCTGTCGTGGTCACTTTAGGTAATGCTCGCCCCRGTTGTCCCATTGCAGCTACTCTGCYGAAGGTGCACCGCAGCCTGCTTTGCAGAGGAAGTGGAGCAAGTAGTTAGTTTAGTGCAGATGGAGGATTATCCCCAGTACTGAAGCCAGGTGAAAACTCTGACAAGAAACAGTTCCTCAGGCATTCTGCAAAGAAATGGTAGTGCAGGGCTTCCCCACCATTCATGGGGAGAGAAAATAGACCCTTGCTGTRTGAAGAGAATGACCCAGAATCTCCCTGGTCTAAATATCACTTTCTTTTTTGTACTGAGGGGGGTAAAACAGCATTTAAAGCTCAGCCTGGCTACAAGGGGAAACTTCTATTCAGGGAGTTAATAGCAGCAGCATCTTGCTATGTGAACGAGAAGCGCAGCAGGTGGAAAAAAACCTAACCTGATTGTTCTGCTTTTAGGCCATCTATTATAAAATGGTCAGACTTGGTCAAAGTCTTACATGGTCCAAATCTRTGCTAAGGATGGCCAGAACCAACAGGCCAAGTGGCTTTCTTTGGAGCACAAGTACTTCTCCAAGATAATCAGTGCAAATGGGTGGGAAAAGAAAAGAATGRAGGAGGCCTTTGTATTTTTAATTTGAGACAAAAGAAAACTAGAACTGGTGTGCACCACACATCAACTTCTTTTCTATTCCAGATGTGTCTGTGATGAGTGTGTGTGTGTATGTGCACACGTGTGTTTGAGTGGCAAGGGAGGGGACAACAGTGGCCATGGATGTTTGGGCCGAGTGAGAGGTGCTGAGCACCGAGCAAGAGCTGCTGAGCGTTTGTGGCAATGTTCAGCCTTTTTTTCTTGATCAGGCTCTTCCTGAGATAAAGGGACAGCGAGTGACAGAAGGAACAGGTTCAGAAGGGAAAATCCCTTTGACATGTTCTTCCTCCACACTTAATATTGCTTTTGCACGTTCTTCTTGTTTCATTCTGAGTGGGAGGGAAAGCAAGCTGGCTGGAGCTAAAAAGTGAACTCTGGCCAAAACCAAGCTATTGAYGCTAAGTGCCGTGCCTGTTTTTCTTCAGTACTACTGAAGTGATAAAGAAAGGCTGAAAGGACCAGCTACCTTCTTCCAAAAGCCTCTGTGTGTGTGTGTGTGTGTATTTTATGGCCAGCAATTTTCTGCAGTGTCTCTTGTTTACTTTCTTGATGGGCACTAGGCCAGGATGACTGTCTGCCTCCAGCCTAAATGAGCTTATAACTTTATGGAACATTTTTTGCTGACATTTGGGGATGAAGGAAGTGGATAGGCTGTCTGCACAAYTCCAAAGACGTCCAGAGAAGCGAGGTCTTGGGTAGCCTTGTGTGCCTGCATATGCCATATAGTCTGCCATATATATAGCATCAGTTTTCATCTTTCCTCTGGGATAAAGCAACATGACTAACTTGCCAGATGATATTAGTARAAGATCTGTGCTTTCTTTTGAAAGGAAGGAAGACTAAGTATGAGCTACATTCTCTGTTTTTAGTCTGTTGACTGAAGTACCTGAAGCTATCCTGACTGTGGCCTCTTGCACCAATTCCCCAAATGTAAGTTTCAATTTATGATGTTGTCCACAGGTCCTRATGAAGGGTTAGTAGACTGCATCACTAAATTAAACAGAATCCCATTTCCAATGGCCTGACTCTGGCAGACTGATGAATAGAGAAAAGAGCAAAGGAAAGTAAAAGTGCATAGGAATCTCTCTGTCTACACTTTGCCATTTCTTCCGTCACAGGCAGGTCCCCAGGACAGCAATCTCATTTTAACAACGATTCTACCTCAGCTAGACTCTACGCCTACCTCATTCACAATTATTTAAGCAGCTCCAGAATTTCTGTATCTTTCCATACAATAAATATAAGGAAAATATTTAAAAGGATGTCAAAAGCCTGATTAAAGTAGAAAAAGTAGGAAAATTAGAAGAGAATGGGACCAGTCTGTCCTTACTTCACCTAGAGCTCCAAAAGATTGTACAGATCATTATGGCATCAACTATTGCTAGCTAATGTACCACAATAAAAGAGAATACAAGATGCAGTGAGTAGTGGCAATAGATTGATTTAATCAAAATGTCTGAGCATTAAGTCTGAGTTTCATTCCCTTCAGCAATTTAAACAGGAATGGAGGGCTTCAAGCCAGCTTCCTTCTCTGTGCAGTGTGTACATAGTTGGGACTGTCTTTGGRGAATCATGTCTTTAAACTGCAGATGTCTGTTTGCCTGCCTGCTCAGAACTGCCAAACCYAAACTTTCGAAAATTGTGTGTGGACTCTTTCTGCCTCATCAGCTTCCCAGAAAGGTGACCAAGACCACGGGTTAAAGATCACAAAGATTTTTAAATTATATATGTTTGATATATAAATATATATAATATATATACACAAATATATAAATTATATATATATGTATAACCAACCTGCCTTCTGTCTCCAGTCAAGAGTAGAGCACCTGTGTCATAGATTTAGACTGTTTTCTGAGACTAGAACTAGGTGTAACTTGCTTTGAGAAAAAGTAAAGGAAAGCTGAATTTCCTGCACAAGTTTCCTGCTGGAACCTGAGGAAAACTGCAAACATCATGAGTGGTCTGATAAGTCATGCTGCGTGCCGTGCTGAGGGGAGCCCCTGGATGAAGGGTTTCACAAAGAAAGCAAGAGACGTATCTATAGGTACTGTGTCTTCTCTCCTCGACCCCTATGGAGCTCTCAGTTTTGTTCTTTAATCATCTAAAATCAAAGAAGAAAAAAAAAAAACAGGCAGATAAAGAATGTCCTGCTTTTTCTAATTTGAAATTTTAACAGGGTGCAAAATTATCAGGGACTACAAAAAGCAATTTGACCACACAAAAAGTTCTCATACACTTGGTGTGAAAAAGGCCTTTGTGGATCTGCACAGAGAAGAGAGTGAAAGTTCAAGCACAAATGACTTTCGTGTTGTTAGGCTTCCAACCTTTAAAAACAYGACATTTTTCTTTCACTTTAGAAACTCAAAAGAGAGAGAGAGAGCACTAATATAATGACATTTTTAAACTTAGGGAGTGAAAAATAGGATCATATTTGATGAAAAGTTACGTTTTCAAATCCTTACCRTATTTCTACTAAATTGGAAGCAAGAAAGAGAAGCTAACATCTGATTTTGGTTGACAGATCTGCAGCCAGTGCTATTTCCCTTCCTGCTACTCTTTCCTAACTTTTTATCCCTGAGTGTCTTCCCACAGAAGTATGCTAACAACGGCAGAACCCTGAAGAAGTAACCGGGCTCTTTGCGGCAAAGGATCATTCTCATTAGAAGTTGTCAGCTGCTGGCTGGCTGCTGAGATTTACAAGAGCTAGTTCTAAACTCAGGTGCTAAGTGACTCCTTCTCTCTCCTCCTTGCTACTTCGAATGAGAGCAAGGYATATTAAGAAATAAAAAGGAAGAAGAAAACTTCGATATTGATTTGCTGAATGGAGTTGAAAACATGAACATAAACAGACAAGTAAGTTTTCTCCTGACTGGCAGCATCACCAGAAATACTCTCTAGCGAATATTCTCTTTYATAATGGAAGTCACAACAGTCATTACCGATGCGTGCTATTCCTGGGGCCACATCCTGCAGAAATTTTATGTGCTTTTGTGATCTTGTGAACTGCACAAGTCCAACAATCTGTCCAATCATTCCTTGAATTTATGTAGATCTTTAGGTCATTGGGAGAACAGGGCATAGACTGCAATGTGAATGACAATAACAATGAAATCACCCCAGTGGGATGTGGTACCACAGCCTCAATGATACTTAGGACTCGTCCCCAAAATGTCTGCCATTTACTGTCTGCTGAACCCAGATTATTATCAMGAATCAGATCTGAATGGCTAAGTGCTGCCRGTGCTGCCTTTAAGATAWATGCATTGCAGAGTGTCTGTCAGACTTTCTGTAAGACTGCAGCTCTCTGCCTGGGTATGAGCCAGCTACTATATTCCAGACTTACACCCTTTGGGGTTTGCCTGACTCAGAGAAACACACAGTGCATCCTGGGGCTATTTCTAAAATTATTACTTATAATTTCCCTTCCCTTCTGGGTCCTATAGTTGGACTGATGCTAGTAAGGTGCCCGGCTTTTCAGGGAGGTATTTTAGAAGAAATAGTTTAACAACACTTTTAGAATGTATTTTAAAATATCTTCTGTTTTGTTACCACACTACAATGACTCCAGTGAAACAGGGGCTGACCATATAACTGGAGGATTCTGGCCTGACTTTGGAATGGCTTTATTGCTTGTCAAATAAAAAGCAAAGTCTGAATTTTCACAGATCTTTCCAAATGCTACACTCTCCTTCCTTTCCCCTCCAGCCCCTAACACACATACACATGGAGTTTGAGGAGCCATACTCTTTCGCTCATGCCATAAGCCTGTATTCCTGTATCTTAAGTCAGACATCTTGTCTGACTGATCTTCATAGCCTTCTACTTGTAAAGTCTGATGTCCCAAATCTAATTCAAGGGATGGCCCCAAAGACATACAGGTTGCCTTTCTGTTCCCCTCCCCAAGTGATTTTTGGTAACTTCTTGAAATATAAAAGATTATAAACACATAACTCRTTATCTCTGTACTAAAGTGAGAAAAATATAAATTAGTCCAGAGGCTAACAGGAAGCCTGTCTCACTTAGGACAGCTTTGCTATGGCGGGATTTTGTGTGACACTACCTGAGTTGCAAGGGTTATATTTCACAAAAGCAGTGTAAATACCACCTCAGGCAGAACCATCACCCTTCTCCACAGCTGCCACCGATCCCTTTGGGGATCAGGTCTTTATGGAAGTGAAGATCCTACTGCTGGAGATCCCTTTGTTTCTGGGCTCAGCACGAAGTTGCCTAGATCCCAGTAATACCAAGGTCTGTAGTTGAATCTCTGTAGTGATTTCTTCCCTTGCCAATCCCCCCTCCTCTTCCTATACATGCTGCCGACCCCTAGTTGTGGAAGGGGAAGGCGAATCTCGAGGGCAATGGCAGAGAAGGACTACTTTGCACAAGAAACCACAGCACAGCCAGAGATGCTCATCTGGGAGATAYTGGTTCAGTACCTCAGTTCCAGATCTCCTGGGCAAGTGAATTAATTAATGAGCTAGGAGATGCCAGATCTTACAACTATATATACAACCAGGAGCCGCAAGACACACTACACACCTCAGCATGCCAAGAGAGGACAAGCTCCAAGAGAAGGACACCAACGGTGGTATCTCTTCAGAGACCCCSTGTTCCAGCATAGGATGGAAATGGTTCAAGGCCAAAGCCCCAATTACCACGGCAAGCTAGTGATGACGCCCTTGACAGACCCTGCTAACTCTTTCTGTCACTCTCAGGTACACAGATTAAGCAGCATCCACTACTGGACATCTTACAGCTTCATAGTATAATGAGGTCAGGCTTAGGATTGTATTTGAACTGTTAAAGAATTTAAAATCAGTAACTCTTTCTGTATTCATTTGTTCGTTCATTGTTTCATTCCTTCCTTCCTTCTCATCTCTCCGTCTGCAGCCTAGTATACAACGTACTAAATACCTTTGCTAATTTGGGCTCTAGTTACTCAATCTCTGACGTGGGGACAATAGTCCTTCTTTATCTTACAGGGTTGCTCTGAGGACCCTAAAGATTGTGAGGCATTCAGATAAGAGCTTAATGGCAAGATAAATAACAAAATAAACACAAACACTGCCAAACCCTCTTGATATGGTAGGAGCACACAATTCCCAAGGTTCTCATTTCTGTGTGCAGGTTTGAGACACATCAAAAGCTAATTCTTTCACTACTCCAATATCAAATATTGTCTTGACTGAACATGATCCCCACAGTTTTGGGGAGAGGAGGGAATCTCTGCTTTGGGGGAGAAAGGAAATAGTTCTCTCTTGGATTGTTTGAAAAATGACAGCTGCATGATGCTACCAAGAAGTAGTATGATGTCTGAGTTAATACAGGGAAAATAGATTAGTGGGTAGGGTGTGATGAGGTAGCCAAGAGTGTGTAACAAATTTCTAAACTATATAATGAAAAATGGCTACTTTGCATGTTTCTGCAATGTATATCACTACCTTTTTATACAAATACAAATATATGGGGGGAGCAGGGGGCTTTTGCAAACTAATGAAATTCATCAGAGATGATTACCTATTAGTCCAGTCAAGGACATAAAATTTCTGCCATGCCACACTGCTTGTAATTGGGTTGAACTTAATTAGAGATGTGCAGAAAATCTTTCATGTTGCTTTTCCATCATTAGAGAAATTAAGATCTTTGCAACACAGATGTTAGTATTAACGATGTTATAAATAAGTTTACAGTTGAGTCTTTCCCAACTTGCAGCAGTATTTGTCTTTTAAAGSGTGTCACAAGGGATGTGGCTCCAAAACCTGATCTGTTGTGGCACAGGGAATCCATAGCCTTTAGATTAGTTCCTTTTATAACTGCAGTTTTTAAAGTTATCACCAGATGTGTGTAATTAGTTGGGTTGCTGTAAAACCAGTCTCTGGGAAAGGAATCTATTATTATGACTGTAAATTTTGTTACAAGATATGGAAGCAAAATTGTGCTTATAAGGCTCTGCTCTTTGATTAATCTGAATGCTGACCTGTTAAACAAATTTAACATTTTTGTTTACATTAATAGTTTGATTCTGTTTGCTTGAGACAGGGCCTCGTAGACTAGATTTTACCATTTTTTTCATTTGCATGGTGCTAATATGACCGAGGTCATGATTTTGCTTCCTCACACTCAGCTTGCCAGCTCTACTAAATGATTAAGCTTTGGTACTTCACCCAAAAAGTTAACAAAAGGAATTCCTTTACAGTGAGTTTGGAAAGCAGACTGCATATTTATAGTCCTCCATGAAAGGTTTTTAGTGAAATCAGTGGATCTTAACTGTAGAAGGCTGGGAAGTCCAAGGTTTGAACTACTTTTATTATCTAAAGTTTTTCTTGATAATACCTGAAGTTGTTACGCATATAGCTCTGCTCCAAAGCACTTTCCTGGAGCACTTGGAGGGCTTTCAAAGATACTTGGAGTGGAAAGGGATAAGATACTACCAAGAGCTATTAAAAATACCCACATGTGATTATCTAAAGAGCTTCACTTGCACTAAAAAGAGATTCTCAGTATGACTATACTTCAAAAACAATCATTCGCACACAAGATAAAAACTATTGTACATATGTTTTCCCACTTTCCCTGGAAAAGTTCAACATAAAGGCATGACAAATCCTGAAATGCTGACAGAAACTCTACAGTGTTATTGCTAGGGGTGTGTGAAACAATAAAATATCAACAGAACACAAATGGTAAAACTTCAAAGTCTTTCGTATTTTGCTTCTACTTCTAAACACTGGCCTAGACTCATGAAAGCCCTGCAAATTGTCATGCCTTCCTAATCACAAATGAGCTGAAAGTTTCACTCTTTCTCCTACTTTGCTGAAAAGTTTTCAGGAATGTGTATTTCATTATAACATCCGTATGTACGACCTTGGCATTAAAATACACAAACTTTTGAAATGTTGTGCTACACATAAGCCAGAAAGTATCTCCACCTTAGATATGAAGAATGTAAGCAGCATGTTTTACATATTAAACATCACTTATCGACTGATATACATTTCCCCTTTCTATTTAACACTCTACAGTTTAATATATGACAGAAAGGGCAACAGCATTGCTTCCCTTTGCCAATCAGAGATGATAACACGGAACTTATAAAGAATATGTGAAGGCTCTAAATACAGAAGTGGATTTCAGCTAGTCATAGTGCTGCTCCCTCTGCAATAGCAGTGTGTTTTACCCCCGGTGCGCAAAAGTAGTGTGTGTGCAGTACCTTCGAAACTCGAGACAGACTTCTCAACAGCTAAACACCAGGTGCTGGGAAAGCACAGCAGCACTTCGTGGAGGCCTAGTTTGGCTATGGATGGCAGCTTTACCATTGGCTTTGACCAATATAAAAACAAAGTAGACCTCTGCAGAGTATTGCAGTCAAGCGCTCAGAATCCAATGCAATTAGGGACTATTCTAATAAAACGACAGCAATAATGAACTGCACATTTGACGTAGTGTAGGCAATAAACTCAGCGAAGTTTGAAGTAAGCTTTCAGAAATGAGGTAGCCTGAGCAAAATAAACTGACTGTTACACGGCCAAAGGAAAGGAAGCCCGCCAGGCTGTGGCCTSCAGTGCACTCAGCAGAGGGAATAATCCCAGAGGGAAGGGTCTTTTCTCTCATTCAAATGTCAGTGACCAGACCCAGGTAGCTACTGCCAATCAGAGCAAATCAGAAGCAAATGTAAAYCTCTGAGTGAAAAGTGCCCAGGAATAATAGAGACAACAGAAAGCCAAACAGGAACAGCCAGACAGTCTGCAGGAAAGCATCCTGACCCATGGTCAGTGGGCATAGTGTAAACAAAAACCTGACTAGGTAGAATAATGGGAAAATGTGAGGGTGACAAAATGCATGAAACCCAAGGAAGGTGCAGCCTGACTAACCAGCACCTGTTTCTAGATCACCCATGACACAGAAAAACTAGAAAAAGCCATGAATACAAATTGAGGACTAAGTGTGACGTTTTATTTTTTTAAATGAGTTAACTTTCCAGATAAGAAGCCCCCAGTACATGAAGGAGTGAAGAACTCATGTCAGATCAACATGGAGAAGATCAACATGAAGGGAGCTGCATGGTCTGTCACCAACACAAGCTACTGAGCTCAGCCTGGTCACCTTGACAGACCTGGTCACTTCACTGCAGTTACAGGAACCAGAGAGTGAAACTGGGGGTCTGGACTCTGCCCATTGCTATTCTGGCAGCAAATTAGATCCACTCTGCATGAGAAGCCTCTGGGCACGATTCTTTTTTATATCATTATCTGGAGACGGGCTAGGGGCTGGATCTTTGTAAGCAGAAGAAAAGAAATTGGAACCTTATTGTCTGTAGGGAATTTCGGTATGCAGCAAAAACTGAAGATCCACTAAAGCGGATATGCTAGGCTTTATTCTCATTAGAGTTTTAGTATATTTTACTTTTCCCCTGCGAAGTCCAGCTCTGTTGTTTGAGTTATGGCAATGTTCCTTCCTTGCTTTTTTCTGTTCTTTTCAATAATTTTCTTCCACATGAGAACTTCCTCTCTATAAATTCTCCTAAAATCTGATGGTAACAGCCTCTCTCTCTGAAAATACTTCCGCATCTGAATAATTTTACAATTATTTAATTATACAATGGCAATACGACTAAACTCACCTTAGCCAGGCCTGGAAACAGATTAGACAACTCAGACACAATGGGAAGCTCGTGCAAATTCTAAAATAAGAAGACAGAACAAACTATAAGAAAATCTGAATAGAACAAGGGAGGGAACTGAAAGGGGCTTATACATTTCAGTTTAGCAAATACCACATGCAGGTGATATGGGAGGGTTGGGTACCTGTCTCCATAAATATCTGTCTATATAGAAACTGATATTTGTCTTTTTGTATTTACAAAGAGCACCACTGAGACCTATGGAGCATAATAAGAAAAGAATTCTTTCATGCAACTGAGAATATTTGCATTTTTCCCCTTAGCCCAGGATCTCCTTCCCCCAGCAGCAGAGCTATTTGGGAAGTCCAGATTGCAAAAGCTTCTTGAAAGCCATTATTCAACTGCAGCTCAAAACTAGGTAGGATGGAGCTTTCTCTTCTCCCAACCTAATCCTGCTTTTTAAGTAAAGAAGGAAAATCAGTTGTGAATTAAGAGGTTGAACATTTTCATTCAGAAAGGGAAGTCTGAAAGCAGAAGAGGTGCCAGCAAAGGAGTTTAATGGAGCCAGACTCAAAGGCTCAGGAGACTAGATTCAGCCATATGTATTTCAATGCCTTCCTATAGCAGCCTGTTCTTGGTGACCAACCAAACACGGTGCTAGAACAGAGGCATGAACTGGGCACTACAACTGCCTCRTACTGCAGCAGTGATTGTACTGGGCTAGCCTGCATGTGACCGAGAAACGAAATGGAGAACACATTTTCTTGTTTCATGACCAGATTATTTATACTCGAAGTTCTTGACCAAATCCTGGCTTTTTTAGATACTTCTTGGGAAACTAAAGATTCAAATACTATTCTAGGGGGAAAAAAAAGGCATACATATCTCATGGTGTTGGGCATGACATAAAGCAGAATGGAGCATGGAGAAAGCATATGCTGCTGCYCCACTCACCCCTCACTTTCCTGCCCCTCTGAATCCCTAGAAGCACATTGGTTRTCATGCACTGAAATGTGGCAGAGACAAGGTTAAACACTAGCTCATGCTAGCTGCACACTCACTAACAAACGTTTCTTAAATTAGTAAGACCCTGTGGATGAGTGATGATGATGAAACTAATTGGCAGCAGGAACCTGATTTCCTGGAAGCAAGGGATATAAGTGAGCAACAGGGAAGATATTTGGTTCTTGGAGCCATAACCCATTCTTCTGGATCAAGTAAGGGCTATTCTTGGTATAGACTTTAGGATAAGACAGAAATTGTATCCCATTTTCATCCATATCCTCAGTCTTCAGATTAGATTTGGCTATTAGCAACAACTGAAGGTGGCTTGAGATTTGTAGGCTAGAATATTCTGCTGTTTGTTTAAGGAGAAATAATGAAAGCTGATATTTATTGCATGTTTTCTTTTCCAGGTCTCAAAATAAGCAGTTTGGTCTTTATCTCTACACAGTGACACTAACTAAGGAGCAGGACGTAATTTTGATGTCATACTACATATTTTCTAGTATAAAATATTTTTGAAAGGTCACTCAGGTGTTTTGACACATATTTTCCCTGAGCTGTGCCATGGCAGGGAGTTCTTTACTATTTTTGTATATTTTGTCAATATTATTTATTATTTTAACGATAAAGATGTATTTTGGCAATGTTGACTGCAAGACTTTGTTTAAAATAGATTTCACTGGCTTGTCGTCTGTTTCTGTACTTAATCATGAAGGTGATAGGGAAACTTTTGGCAGCTCCTTACAATTGAGATGACGATAAGAGCAACTGAGAAGTGTTTGCAGTCTTTTCAGTCACACAGAAAATTTCATCTTCTTCAAATCACTCTCCCCACCACCCTCCTCCAAAAAATCTGAAGTGTTTTAATGGAAATTAGCTCTTTTTATGAAAGTATGAGCTAGCTGAAACCCTCGGTTTCTCTCCAGAAACAAACGTGACAAAAAGCTTTCAAGCAGACCTAAGCTTCACTCTCTTCTCAAGTGTGCATGAGAGTCTGCTCTCTTGCCCTTTACACTAACCTATCAGCTTCCCATCTTTTCACTGAAGTACATGAGTTTGCACAGTGATTTCCCTTTCTCTGATAATATGATTTCCCTTTTTATGAATTTTGTTTTTTTGATGGCAGACGCAAGGAGCCCTCTGTTCCAGCACACGAGGTGTCATGCCAGTCACAGCTGTGGGAGCTGCCTCCCTGGGACCATGTGACTCAAGCAAATGGTGGCACGAAGCTCCACAGAAAATGCATCACCATAGGCATTTCTTTCGGGTAATCTACTTTCTATTTCTTCTGTCCTCCTATGCTGGATCCTCCTCCTGTAGGTTATATGCAGAACAGCTGAGCCTCTTCACCACCGTTTGTTAGCTTCTGAGGAACAGATGCACGCAGCGAGCTCTRCTCCTTTCAGTCCCGTCACGCTATTGCATTCCTGTCATTTTGCTCCTTTGAATTCYTTCTCACTAGTCTTTCATCAGTGGTGACCTCTGCACTGCTTAAGTCAGCTAACACCTCGTTTGCTTTCATGTGAAGTACCTCCTGGGTGGAGGATATTGTAAGTGGCAGGTGAGGGAACAACTGCTAGTCAACCAGTGAGCTAATGCTGTCAGTCTGCTATGCATAGCCTCTCCCTGCTCCCTCCTCACTCAATTTGGCAGAATCTGGTCTGTGCATTCTGTAAAATACACCTCAGCTTTCTGGGCAATATTATCTTGAGTGGAAAGTAGTTTTCTCGTACTAACTTCAACTGAGCCCCTTCAACTCTGTGTGTCTGGACTTTGTCAGTGTGTCTTTTGAGATCCTCAGATTATTCTTTTTTGTCTCTCAGCTCTTTTCTCCTTCAGTTCCTTTTCCTTGCGTTTCTTCTCTTTTTAGATGTATTCTATAATGTATAAATGTACAGCATATAAATGTAATAATTTCAACTTCATTGAACACGTCAACATTTGGAGATATTTTGCTTTTTTTCTCTCTTACTTTTGGCTTCAGTGAGGCCTGAATTTAATGGTTCCTTCATAATTTTTTGCCAGATGGAATTGCCTGGTGGATGTGTAGCCTTAGGGTAGGCATTGTGGGATATCTATCCTATTCCTGTGATCACTAATATCTATATTTTTGTGATCACTAATATCTATATTTTTTAAATAACTCCCTCGACCTGATTGAGGGTCTAAAGATGCCTTGGGACAAAGAATTCAATAAGGCTGTGTCTCACATAGATTAGAACAGTGCTCTTGAAATGATCTGGGGTAGTTCATGAATATACTGTTTGTCTGCAGTTGCGTCTTGCTTTCTGGAGATGATTGAACTTTCCATTGCAGTAAACTGGGAAAGTGCACATAGTCAGTTCTGCTGAGGGAAAACTGAATTTCCAACTGATAGAGGGCAATCTACTAACCTGATTGCTAGCAGCCAGCTCAGAATATGTTGACATTCTTTAGTATTACTTTTGGCTTCATATTTTCTTCTTTCATTTTAATCAGTGTTGTCCCTGAAGCTTTGGAGTGGTGTCTTCTGGAGGGGTGTTTCCCATGGAATGGAATTCAGAATATGCATTTATTTGACCTCTGCCTCCCATTCTACATAGTCATGCACTTTTTTTCTARTCAGGCTTTATTTATGGCTAATAAGTTCAAATATAAGAGAAAATGATTCATCCTTTTTTCAAGTTGGTCTTGCTTTATGCAAAGATGTCCAAGATGCCACAAAGATGATGTTTCTTTGGACAATCCTTCAGGCTTCTTGTTGGTATTTATTCTAAATATTTTCTAAATTGTATACAACTGCCCTGCAGTGTAGCATCAATTTTGAACTTCCTGTGTGTATTACACACACCTCCATGGGCCCCAGTGGGATACACCCACAAGTACTGACCGAGCTGGCAGATGTTATTGCTAGGCCACTCTCCATCATCTCTGAAAGGTCATGGAGAAATGGAGAGGTGCCTGAGGACTGGAAGAAAGCTAATGTCACTCCATTCTTCAAAAGGAGCAAGAAGGARGACCCAGGAAACTACAGGCCAGTCAGCCTCACCTCTATCCCTGGAAAGGTMATGGAACAGCATGTTCTAGACGTCATCTCCAAGCATATGCAGGAAAAGAAGGTGGTCAGGAGTAGCCAGCATGGATTCACCAAGGGGAAATCCTGCTTAACCAATCTGATGGCCTTCTCTGATGGAGTGACTGGCTGGGTAGTTGAGGGAAGAGTATGTACCTTGACTTCAGCAAGGCTTTTGACACTGTCTCCCGTAACATCCTCCTAGATAAGCTCAGGAAGTGCAGGCTAGACGAGTGGATATGGAGGTGGATTGAGAACTGGCTGAAAGGCAGAGCTCAGAGGGTTGTCATCAGCAGCACAGTCTAGTTGGAGGCCTGTGGCTAGTGGAGTTCCCTAGGACTCAGTACTGGGTCCCGTCCTGTCCAATTTATTCATCAATGACCAGGATGAGGGGACAGAGTGCCTCCTCAGCAAGTTTGCTGATGCTAGCACACTGGGAGGAGTGGCTGATAYACCTGAGGGCTGTGCTGCCATTCAGAGAGACCTGGACAGGCTGGAGAGCTAGGAGGAGAGGAACCTCCTGAGGTTCAACAAGGGCAAGTGCAGGGTCCTACACCTAGGGAAAAATAGTAGCCATGCACCAGTACAGGCTAGGGGCTGACCGGACAGAAAGCAGTTCTGCAGAGAAGGACCTGGAAGTGCTGGTGGATGACAAGTTGACCATGAGCCAGCAATGTGCCCTTGTGGCCAAGAATGCCAGTGGTATCCTGGGGTGCCTTAGGAAGAGTGTTGCTAGCAGGTCAAGGGAGGTGATTTTCCCCTCTRCTCAGCCCTGATGAGGCCTCGTCTCGAGTACTGCATCCAGTTGTGGGCTCCCCAGGACAAGAGAGACATGGACCTACTGGAGAGAGTCCAGAGAGTACAGCTACAAAGATGATTAGATGACTGGAGCATCAACCCTATGAGGGAAGGCTGCAAGAGCTGGGCATGTTTAGCCTAGAGAAGAGAAGACTGAGGGGGGATCTTGTCAATATATACAAATACTTAAAGGGAGGGTGTCAAAGGGATGTGCCAGGTGACAAGACAAGAGGTAACAGGCACAAATTAAAACACAGGAAGTTCCACCTGAATATGAGGAGGAATTTCTTCACTGTGAAAGTGACAGAGCACTGGCACAGGTTGCCCAGAGAGGCTGTGGCATCTCCTTCTCTGGAGATGTTAAAAACCCACCAGGATGCRATCCTGTCTAACTGCTCTAGGTGATCCTGCCTGAGCGGGGGGGTTGGATTAGATGATCTCCAGAGGTCCCTTCCAACCTCACACATTCTGTGGTTCTGTGATTCTGCGATCCTCTGCCTAACCCCACTTGCTGAGCATCACTGTTGTCTAAAATACTTTCAATTTGCATTGGGGCTGGATCAGATTGGTGTCCTCTTCAATATCAGTCTCTAACATCTCAGCTTGCTTGTTTATGCATCCATTATTGTATGATTGCCAGATATAACAAAATGATCCACTTTTTTCCCTCATGGTTTTCTATTTCTTCCTATTATTGGCTCATGTGTGCATATATGAATCTATAAGGATTCCTCTCCCTGTTGTTTATCCATTAAGCTGTTCTGAGAGCCCTGGTCTGCCCTCTTTAGTGAGGAAAACCTTTAGAGACTTTTTGATGGCTCATCTCTGACAGTACAAGCTCACCTGTCACTTACTTCCTGTTTAATATCACTCACAATGGCCTGACGGAGTTCTGTATTTGAGGCAAAGAAAATACTGCGGTTGACTTCAGTAGAAAAYAGATTAGGTCGTATCCTCCTTAGCTGCCTGGAAGCCTATTGAACTCTATGCAAGAGAAGATTTTCAAATATTTTAAATAGGAAATAACAATAATAAGAAGGAATTAATTTGCTAATGTCCGTTTTTTTTGTAAACGTGACAGTCTTTTTTTATATATTGTAGCTAAATTAACTCTTTGGCTATCAAATTCAGCAGAGTCTGGAATATTAAAAGCTATTCCATGAGCAGCACCGACAACAAAGCCTGGCTTTCTATGGATTTCTGTCTCAGCATGAACTGTGCCAGGACAGATTCACTGATGCTTGGTACAGTTGTACTCACATTGCAGTGAGAGGTCATTAATGGGGCTTTCTCTTCCCTATCAAACTGTCTGTGTTCACTGACTGTGTAGGAACTGAGTGTATTTGAGATCCACGTCTATGGATCTTTATTAAAAAATGGATGATTGGCTCAAAAGTTATTAAGGCAAGAGACTGGAAGATAAGCAGATAATCCTAGTGCTTACATCACATTTCCCTGGGAAAAACAGGCTAAAAACAAGAACAAGACAAAACAGCACTGCTAATTGAAATATTTTAGATGTGATTAAAAATATACTCGAAAATAATATCTTTTCCACAGATTTTCACACACCTATGTTGACTTGTTCATTGAAGATCCTCATTCTGTTAACTTCTCTTTTGCTTGTTGTCCAATTCATATTTGACAAATTGTGCAGTCTTTTAGGTAATTGACAATCTGTCTATTTTGTGTCCTACAAGCATCAAAATGATCAACTTCCATCTGGACTGCTTTTAAGAAACATTTCCCACTTCAAAGTTTACTGGCAGCATTTTCCCCATATTGCCAACAAAATTGCTATCTCATTTTACTTCTGACCTCTCCTGCTGCCCTCTAATGATGCAACAAAATAAAAATTTCCTCCAAGAAAATCTTTGGAAAGAGCTTTTTCTCTGGCTGCCAGCCTACGAGAACCCCTATGCCAGATCTTCCAGCTGGCTTCTTGACTTGCTGACAGTGTTGATAGCTGTGTCTAAAACAGACTGATATGTTCAGTGTCCTGGAGGTAAGCTGCATCAACCTGAAGTGCCACTCAGTGGCCAGGGTGTGAAGGAATTCAGTGTTGCCCTCTTATCCCAAGCTTGGCAGAGTATTGATTCTGACAAAATATCAGAAACATATAACCAGTAAAACTCACCTTTTCTTTTTGCCATATATCTCATCATAGCATTAATATGAGCACCCACAKTGGGTTATTTAAATGCTTGTATTATCAGTAAAGAACAGCCACTTTGATTGTTTTTTTTAACCCTTTTAAATACAGGCAAATTAATTTTTTAAAATGTATTAGTGCAAGACTAATGTTGTGAATTTAAATCAAGGATTGYCAGGAAATGTAAATAAAACCCCTTGATCTTCTCAGTTGTAATTTATATTCTGAGTATAGCTAAATATATAGCAAGAGTCATGCTAGGAAAAAATATAGACTGAGAATCTGAACTCTTCTGGCATTTATATTTGTAAACTCAGTGGAAAGTAATGTTTTTTAATTTCTTTCTTAAGAGGAAAAAAATACTTAGAAGCACTGAATTCTGCATGAGCAATGCATCTCTGTCTCAGGGCAAGACATACAAWGGCAGAAAGGGTCTGTTAGGTGGCTAACTTCTGAGAACTTCAGTAGGATTTGGGCACATCTCCTAAAATTTCTCTCTATATACATAGCCTGCAGTACCTCCCTTACTGAGAATGCTCTGCTGCCTTCTACTAGTAAAGTCTGGTCAACCAAAGGGTCTCTGCTATGCAATGAGAAGCTTGCAYGATGCTATTTATAGCATAAATAACTGTTCCCAGAAGGCAGTTTGTACCTTACACTTTCCAGGGACCACAGGCTGCCAGAGAAAAGTTGGCTGGCCAAGGTGCACATAAGTGCAGGAGTGTGCCCACTTTCTTCTGGGCACTCTCAGTAATAGCAGCTGCTTCAAGTGAGCCTCAGAGGTAAAGGGAACTGAAGTAACCTTTGAGAAATGCTAAGAGAAGTATGGGCATCCTGTTTTTGGAAAGGAAGTGATGCATTTGTTTGAACTACATAAGGTGTATTTCCTTTCTTCTTGACCTAAAAATTTATGTGGTTTTGCTGATCAATTTAGTTGGCTAGAATACTTATTAAAAGCTCACGTTTTTGAAACAAAAGAGAAGAAAACCAACTCATAAAGCTTGAAAGTATGAATTCCTCCCTGTTTGCCACTAGAGAACACATGACTCATTTTTGCAGCTCTCCTGAGCCTGCCGCTGCTGCATACCTGTTATGATGCAGAGGACTTTTAACCTTACCTGAAAGCAAAATGGATAGTCAAAATCTCTGTAATAAATGAGAGGACTGAGGGTATAAATCAAAGACTTTTGACTCTTGTTGTGGTGAAGTGGGAAACAGAATTGTCCAACTTGAAAACAGATAAAAAAACAACAGAGTTTGGGATATAAAGGAACTAGACAACAGTTTAGCTTAAGGACTTACAGACTCACAGCAGGAGTTCATACTTCARGCTTCTTGGTACACCTAAGGGTGTCGGTGGTATATTCAGCTACCTGAGTACCCTCCACCCCCAARCATGGTAACAATTCAGTGATTCAGATTTGAAGACAAGAAGCTGGTGCTGAGAGAAGTAAACAGTATTCTTCCCAAAGTGCTAATTTCTCCTTCTGCCTTTCTATCAGTCAAGAAACAGACATCTTGTGCAGCCTTTAACCTCATTAAAAACAGCATTGTATGAAGAATACAAAATATGCACTTCACAGTAAAAAAAAAAAAAAGTGTGTAACAGCAAAAATATCTCTTTTATATAACATCAACACTGATATTAGCTTTTAAAACTTACTGAAAAAGCTGTGAAGTTTTGCAAAAGCTACTGTTAAACAGTTATGCTGTTATTCTGAATACAGTTATTCTTACCTGCATAGAAGGAACAGTGATAGCTTGATAACACCACCACAATTATAGCAGAAATGTATTTTCCTTTGGTCCAGCAGTATTATTCTGATGGGCTTATGGTAGATATAACTAATACATTGTCAGTCCTGTCTCTGCCTACACACATTCATGCTGATCTTTTTTCTTTTTTTTTTTTTTTTTTTTTGAATCATATTATTTCTGAACCTCCCAAAGGAGAACAGATAGCAAGGTAGAAGGTAGGAAGTCTTTCTGTGCCTCCTTTGGCTGCTGATCTCATGTCTTTGTACCAGGTATTTTGAATGGTATAAATCTGCCTGCCACCAGTTTTTTGTCTCTATTAATCCTTGAAGTTATGTGAAAATATGCATTATTAACTGATTGTATCAGGGTGATTCATTTGGCCAATTCATACATATTGGTAGAAGTAGCCTTTGGTCTGAAGCTTAAAAAAAAAAAACTATAAGGGGTATGGAATAAATATGTTATGGATATGAACATGTACATATTAGACATGAAGCTCAGCAGTCCCCAAAGCTTAGATGCTGATTTTTTATAGATACCATGGTAAAAGTATTCCAGAAAGAAAGATACAAAATCATCTGAACAAACTTAGACAGAATTTCTTTCTGTTCAAGATTTTTCTTCCTCAGGCATCACTTATCACTACTGAAATATTACTTATAACTATTAAACCTGTAAAGCGCTCTGAATCTCCATTGTCAGCAGAAGTCATGTTTCATTGGGAAAATAGCTCTGTTCTTAATAACTAGTCAGTTTGCTCCCTYATTTTTCCCTCCTTTTAGAAGTCCYGGTAATGCTTTCCTTGAAGTCCACGTGTGAGGCCACAGGAGGTGGAAAAATTCCAGTACCATGACTCAAAAATTGATTGCAAGCCTCATGATAGCTGTTGTTGCAGCCAAAGTACTRCACAGCTTACTCACTTTTCTTAACATGTTATGGCTGTCATACTTGTGAAGAAACTTTGAAAAAATAACCAAAGTCTATCCTAAACTGTGACAAGTTAAAAAAAAATAATAAAGTTTAAAGTGATTGAAAATGAGGACACAAAAATTGCCTGTCTTCAAAAACCTTTTTTACATTTTAAGAAATAGAGCATTACAGAGAGGTTAGAGAGGAAGAGGGTTTTAACTCCATCTGATACAAGCGAAAGGCCACTGAAGGCCTCAGACAGCCCCTTATCAAGCTGAGCTGGCTTCGGATCTGGCCTACAATGGTGTATTGGGACGTGGCTCTAGATTCTTACCTGGACATGCAAGACCATAACAAAAAACAGAATATACTTGAGTATATAAAGGATGCTTGCAGACATCAAACTTTCCTTTGCTGAATATCAATGACCTAGTAAGGAATTTCTTCTCTTGTTAAATTAATGTTTAATGTTTTAGTGCAGGATTTTAAATGGTTCTCTGAAATTACAATGTATCCTCAGGATAAACACACATTGGCCRCTTCTAAAATACATTTCTGTGAAGCTTTAGGCTTGACTATCACTTGGAGGAAAATAATGCTTTCAGCACATAACACCATTTTTATACTACCCAATATCAATCTAGTTCTGGGATGGCGTTTTTTATTCAGTCTCCAAGGAACTGAGCTAGAAGGTTTTTTTCTRGCTCAATTGTCAATATAATGGTGCTCAACCATGCTGTAATGCATCTGGAGATTAATTTATTGCTATTAGCAGATCCACCAAGGAAACACAGGTGGCAAGAAAAAAAATTTACCTATCAATCAGAAAAGGAGGAGTTTCAAAACCATTTCAAATAATGAAAAAGGAAAATAGATTGTAACTGAAAACGACAATACCGCTACAGAAGACTCAGTGTTATGGGTGACTGCTGATGAGCAGGAGCATGATCGAGCCAGCAAAACCAGACAGAGATATATCTCTGATTTGAGGGATGAAATCATATCACTACAATTCAAGAAAGCCCTAGGGAGAGTAAATATGTCTGTAGTGGAGTGACTTCAACTTGTGTAAGCATACATAGGCTAAATTTAAGCTAACTAGGGCAGGTATTTCTAGCAATGTAACCATGGCAGCATAAAACTCAACTGAGGCTAAAAAAACCCCACCTGCACAAGGAGTTGCATAAATACTTGCCAGTTGGCCCCACAAAGCCCTGTACAGGCCACAGTTACACTTCTAATAATATCCATGTTAGATATGCTACACATAATAACTGCAGTGTAGACTCTTCTTTCAACTAAAATCCTCTTTAAARGACCTAAAGTCCTTTGGTGTCACCAGCACACTTTCCATTGATTTCAGTGAACTTTAGCTCAGGCCTTTTAATGGTAAAGATAAATGTAACATATTAAATTATAGAACAGAGTACTTGGTCTTAATAAGAGCAAATTATTTCTTCAGGGTAATAAAACTGATCCAGTTGTAGTGAGACAACTGAGAAAACAGATTCAGGGAAAACTAATTAAAGCATCTTGAGTACAAGGACTAAGTTTCACCCTCCCTGACATAAAAAATTACTTTCAGAACTTTTATATAACATTTATTCCCATATAAAGGAGGTAATAGAAGTGATATACTGTAGCCTTCTCTCTAAGATCAAACTACCTACCTTCTATGAAAGGGAACAAATTGCCCAGGATGTGCCTCTTGAACATAAAAAAAAAAAAATGTTTGCTATTGAAATGTGAAAGCCCGTTACGTGCTGGGCTGTGATTGCTTTTCAATTAGCTTTTACAAAGTTTCTAAGGAAAAGGGAAAAAGAGGCGTATAAGACAGCTATTAGATTTCTACTCAAAAAAAGGATCACCAGAAGACTGTGGTCTGTACAGGCACATTTTTCTACCGAAGTGATAAAATTCTAGCAGGAAAGTTAGAGAAGGTGAGTTATTCTTTCATTTGCMAAAGGCAGGCTGGATTTATTGAGGGTCAGCTCTCCCCAGCAATGGGGACAGACCTCTGCGGTAAGTGTGTTTGGGTCCTGAGAAGGTGTTTGATTGGGTTGAGTGRGGCTGTTCAGATTCAGGATTGACAGGGAAGAGTTTGGGCCATCAGAGCTTTTGAGCCTAAGCTAGAGCACTGTGTGGTAAGCCAAATGCCCAGCTATTTGCCCAAAGGGAAGGTGATGATCAGAAACATAGAGCAAGGCCTTTCCTTACAATGACTACCATGGGGTCTTCAAATCTTGAGACAGAGGTTAGCTTTAGATAATCATTTGTCTGAGTATTTAACTGCAGGTACACGAAAAATCCTGTTGACATCACCAAGCCAATTTCAAAGTGAAGAACGCAGGTAAGTGCTCTGCTGGATGAAGGCCAGAGGCAGGGAAAGTTAGCATTAAGACTACTTTGGAGCCTTCTTTTTATCTCTGAATATTCAGAGCACCCAGACCTCTTCCTGAAGAGTCTTGGAAAGGTTTATGAATGCAAAGCAGATCTCAAATAGTCAGTTTTGAAATCRCCTGGAACAAAATTCGAGACACTAGCTGAACCCCTTTCCATATGAAACAGCTAATTTTCCATTAGCYCTTAACAGAAATGTTATACTGGGCTTTCAAACAGCTTTAGAGGCTTTCTATATTTGTTGATTGAGACTTAGAAAAAAAAATCTGGTCAGTTTTTATCTCCCTCATTGGAATTGCTTTATAGTCTTCCTGGTCTTATTTTGCAGGTCAGAAACAGGACTATGTTCAGGAGSCTTTGCTCAGGAACTGGCTTGTAATAATAAATGTCAGCCAGATATACCAGATCCTCCTTTTTCTGGATGCCATCCTACAGTGTTTTCAGATGGTATTTGAAATCAATTATCAGGCTGGGAAGGACTGTAAAATACGTCAGAAGGCAGGCTCCAATTCAACAAAATTGGCTCCAGTGATTTCTAATCCCTGAAAGAGAAATTTTCTCTTTAGCTTAATAAAAATTTCTATCAGGCTGCTGATATTTGCTTCTAGCTGATCAGGGTCATATTGTTTTTTCCAATACTGTAATTTCCCAGCCCATGGGTCAAACTGATAGAAAAGGAAGAATGCCAGAACTCCAGAGATGTCTGAATTATTATGGATAAACAGTTCAGAAACAAGCAGCCTGTCATGTGTCATTACAGTCATTTTTGACCATGGCAGAACAARCACATTGCATATTTAAAATTTGTTTTTACACCTGTAGAGGTCTGTGATGATGCACATTTCCAGCCTACTAATTTTCGCAATTTAAGAATATAATGTAGTGCTAGAATATCTTTGTTATCATCATAATTACTTCAAAGTGCAGCATGCCTTTCTTGGTAAGAAGTAAGRATTATATGTATTCTGCCCCTTTCTCCTCTATTTCTGAAAAAATAGGCTTCCACATGCTTCTACTGAAATACAAGGACTCAATGCAGGCTTCACAAATCAATTGCTGTTTATGAGTTAAATGGCCTTTTGGAATATTTTACAAAACTTTAATGGCCCATCCTTTGTTTGCTTCTATAGTTTATTGAGAGTTTGGGACATGCATGGCATATACACTCAAATCAAAATCTTAGACAGAAAAGTGCAGTACTGTTCTGTAGCACAGACTCAGAGTAGGTTGAAGTTTATCCTTCACCAGTTCTTAGCTGGGGCTTCAAGAATCCTTAGCTAAATGATATTGAAGATTAGAAAGGATTTACTTAGTTTCCTGTACTGCAGAGTGATAGAAATCTAGGAAGTATACTGCAGTATTTCTGATACCTGTATGARGAAAAAAAAAGGCTACAGTCTAAGCATTGCTCTGGCACTTACTCTGAATGTTTTTCCCACCGACTATGTGGAGGGCTTGGAATGAATAATGCAGTGTCGATGTGTCTTGGTCAAGTGCGTTCCCACCAGACAGAGCAAAACACACACACACACACACAGACACACACACACACAGACACACGCACACACACACACACACCATGTCAGGCAAATAGTCTTAGCAGACAAAACTGGCAGAGAAGCCAGAAAATGAGTAAGGATGCTAGTATGGCTTCGGTAGGCCTTAGAATGCTTTCTAGATAAAGCTTCATCATAAACTATGCTTTGTAAATTTAGCAAACTTGAGGATAGATAAGGCTGAAAAATAATGTCAAAGAAGCAGCATTAAAGTAAGTGACTGTAGGCAGGAAGCTGCAGAAGCAATGAACTTTTCATGTCTGGTAGCTAGAACTAGTCACAGGATTCAAGATCATACTGAGTGAAGTAGCCACAGGTATGGCTATGTAGACATAGGCTACCTAGAAGAAGTTCTACCTAGTTTGCCCAAAGATGGAGTTATAAATTAAGATAAAGCTGCTGGCCATATTTGTATTAATATGGTGTTGTGTTAGCAATCAGGTTATAAAAGACTTTGCTCTGAGGAGGTGTTTCTCTGGCAGGCCACCAGGATGCAAAAACTTTGTATCCTGCCAAAGTTCTCAGCTGCAGACGCAATGAAGCCCGTGCTGCTTCCTGACTTAATATCTGAAGCCTGGGCATGATTATTCCCAACAGACTCAATGCCTGTTAGTATTTCCTACTACCCTGGAATTTATAAATGTTTCTGCTGAAGATTGTTTTCTCTCTCTGAAATATGCAAACATTATACTAGATAGAGATTTATTTTAATAAATATTTTTAATGTATAATTTTTAATTAATTTGTTGTGCTACTTGGTTAGTATTTTCAGTGAATTTCTATTGAAACTATTCATTTAGAATACTTTACTCCTCTGGAGTGGGTTCCCTGCACTTTTATGGCTCTCAGTTCACATCTATGGGCTGCAGCAACGTGCACACGTCCTGATTCCTTAGGAGACAGGCTTACACAATCATCTTTCACCAGTGAGWTCAGTTTTCCAAAGGCGGTTTCTAAACTAATTCTGGTTCCACGATTTTCCTTCCTCACGTGCCTTCTCTAGGCCTGGGCCACTTCAGCTTTTATGTTCTTTAAAAAATTAAAGAATGCATTTTTWAAAAAGATTAAGGTTTTGGTTGAAAGTGAATGATTTGATAAATGCAGAGTTCAATATGTTGCAACAATCTTTGTGAGGTGTTGTAACCTACACTGAGTCATTATTTGAAAATATAAAACAAACCCATTTAATTTTCAGAAGTTCAGGGCACTCCTGGATTCCAGCAGCTTTGATGGGAACATTGGGTCTTCTCTGGCCTCCATTGCAGTCAGTAGGATTTTTACTGGCAAAGGAATTTTGACTAAAAGCAGTGCATTTAAGCAGTGCTGAACAAATCACTTTCTTTTGGGGCTAAGTAAGGTTTTAAGCTCCTCAGTTTAATATATACAAGCCTGAAACATCTGAGTTTTGCAACTGTGAAAGAAAGGAAATGTTCAGGAGAAAGTTTTACTTTATGCTGAAGTTGAACTTGAAGTGATCTCCTGAGATGTCTTTTATTTGTCTGTTAAGCAGAATGCACATTTATGGTGCTGTATAAATAATAATAATAATGTTATCACCTCTCTGTTTCCTGTTTATTGTAATCTGTTTATTCTGCAAAACTCAGCAATGAAAGTAAAAATAGCCTCCATATATATTTCAGTGAAGACCCATAGCCATTTTTATTTCATACAAACTTGTGCTCTCTTCCTCAGTTATAAGACACTTTGTGTTTAAAACTATCAAAGGAAAACAAAACCAAAAAAAGAGCAAGCCACCAAAAAATATGTTCTGATAACATTAAGTAACTAGACTCCATAAAAGCATGAGGCCATATCATTCAATCTTTTTTTTAAGTATGCCTCAATCAAATCAGTGAAGAGTTCTGCCTAAAAATCRGTGGTGGTCGATGGTCCAAGGACTTTAAAAAGTGAAGTGGATCCATACAACTCAAGGAATTAACCATAGGACAGGGTGCTTTTTACCTATAAATCACAATTTGAAACCATTTCAGCTTCAGTAAGTAGTAACACTAGTTATGGATTGATGGCCTATAGGGATCAACATTAAAAGCARTAGCTACCACAATGTGGTATCCAAGATATTAAAGCTATTTCCCGTACCTAAAAGAGGAAATCGAGACCATATTCAGATATTAATGTTGGCCASAGTTTGTGAAATGAATAGGCTTGACCTCAGTCCCCCCTCTTTTCTAGCAAATACACATCGACATTACGGAAACATTGCAAAAAGTGTCTCCTTATTTGTGACCTTGAAATCATCAGCCCAGTGGATGATTCACTGAGTAGGAAGAGAGAAGGAAGATATATACATTGGTAAAGAGAAGAAACATACCGGCTTTCTGCAAAATGTGGTTCTCAGATTATGACCTTTCTATGGATAGTTTTTCAAGATCTTAGGCTGCCGATCCTGCTCTGTTATCAGCTACAAATATACTTATGGCATATAAAAAAAAGTCCTGTAAAAATTAAGGCAGAAAATACAAACTGACAGTCTAGGCATTAATCATGCTATTTGATACTATCTACTAGGAAAGTCACCACCTTTAGAAAATTTCATTTATCAGACTTCTCCATTTAAACAGTTCCCAAGAAATTTGCAATAGTTTCCTCATTCCAAGGCTAGGGAATTACTACAAATGCAATAACCAGTGTGGCAAGCCCCAAACAGCACAACTTTAAAAGCAGTAAATGTATACTGCTGTTTGAGATTTCAGGGTATTTTAACACTCACAGCTACCAGTGGGCCAGCTCTCACTGAGCAGTGAGTGAGGCAGAGGAGGAAAGTGCTGTCTGGAAGAAAGGAGGATCAGGCAAGTCATTTTAAACGTGACCACAGAGAAAATTGATTTCTTTCAAAATAAAATAGAGAAAACTCAGCTCTACACTGCTTTCACACCTCACTTGCATCAGACTCCTACAGACTGAGAGGAAAGAAGGCTAGCTGGAGGCATGGCTTTCCTAGTCGGACCACATCTCTCCCTCTTGCAAGAGGTGGCCAGTGCAGGGAGGATTCTAATGTTTGTTGGAAAATTAATGGGGTATCTGTTTTCAAAAAGGAAAGTCCCCAACGCACATCTCAGCRTATGTCAGTCATTCATCGGTGACATAGGAATATAGAGTGGCCTAAACGTGCACTGCCCCAGGACGGGGGTGCTGGGACAAGACACTGGTCCATGCTTGAGCACATTTCTGCAGTGGCCAAGGTGGTGGGCCATTTTCATAAAAGTTTGGGTCTTACAAGCCCTGCTTGCATGTAATGCTGCAACTCACCTGCAGAGCCTTATTTTGCTTCTTTATTTTTCTGCTGTAGTCTAAACATAGTGAAACCACATCCTCCCACATGACCGGGGCTACATACAGCATCTTCTGTCATCCATCGAAGCCTGATACCTGCATCAACCTCTGACAGGTTTTGCTTCAGAGCTCTATGAGACCTTTCTATCCCATTTAAGTTCAGTCAGGCCTTTGCTTTAGTTCAGCTCTCTCCAATCCTGGGTGGAAATAGCTTATTAAATATTCCTTACAGACTTACTTTAGTATAAATTAGGAGGCAGAGAACATTATCCTTCATAGAGTGTGAATTTTTATTCAAATAATTCTATTTGCATAATTATCTTTTTGAGAAATTAAATGTACATTATTACACTTGATGTGCTACAAATTATAAAAGCAAAATTTCACTTGTAAGGTTACACAGTTCTCAAACAATTAGCCATATTGCACCCAGCAAACCAAAATTAAACACATAAATTAAAACAGCAGGGGGGGATAATAATGTTAGGAAGGGGGCGTAGACTTTATGCAGTTTGTTGCTTCCAAAGCTCAAACTAAAGATAGTTCTGGCAGGAACAGGTCAGACAAATGAGGTTAACAGGTTTCCCCACATTCTTCTAACTTGTGATGTAAAAAACTTACTTGACAGAACAATTATGTGAACTACTTTCACCAGTGATAATAATATAACCTAAGCAAATAGTTTATTTATRTGCTCTGTTATATAACCTTGCAGTATAACTCTGATTTTTACAATACATAGCCATATTGGCATTTTAATCAATAGTCACACTGAGCCTGAATTTACCATTCATCCTCTTTTATGATTATTCAGTGCCTGTGGTTGTATCTATRTACAGCTACCTACACAAAACCTACAGCACTCTATGCATGCACTTTTTATCCAGCAGGAATTAATTATCACYGCCACAAAAATTTATCAATACACAAATATATTTCCAGGAAGACTAAAGCATTTAGATAAAAGCAATAAATCGAATAGCATGGAGAAACGTATGAGTGCTGTTGAATGGGCTCCAAAGTCTTCCTGCATTCACTGCTTCTTCAAATTCTTCTAGACAAGCTTCAGGACACAAAATGTCCCATGTTTGGAAAATACGTATTTGCTTTGCCAGACAAAGCTGAGTACGACCGAGGAAATGCTGGAAACTGAAGATAAAATAGCGGTGGTTGTTCTAGACCTGTCTGCTGTGCAAGCGTGCTATAACAGTACCATGGAGCAATTCTCTACTGCTAGCCAGGAGGTCGCAGACAGCAGGGACCAAGAACGTATTCTTCTATCTGTGTCAGAGAAAMTTTTTCTTTTGGATCAACTTTGTGGGTTGATTATCTTCTGCATTTTATATGCTTCTTCCCTGACCTACGCTAAAAATTCCCTCACTTTGTGTCTCTTTTCATGGTGCTTCTAAGTGGATGCAGATTATGTGTATGTACCATGAAATGTTCTGGAGTTTGGACAGTCTTCTAGCAGAATTCAACTTATTGCTACAGCCTAAAATATCCTGAACTGCTTAGATGCTGACTGCTTTAGAGGGTCTGTCCCTTCATGGTAGTGTAGTACTGCAGTAATATAGAAAGGACTCACCTATTAGGAGAGATTTCTGGAGGGAGGTCTTTGACTTGCCTTTTCCTCACTCCCCCATATTTCAGCATGTCAGAGATTTTATTTATTCAGTGTCCAAGTTCAATTTCCACTCTTTTCTCTTTATTGGAGAAACTATTCTAATGTTCAAGAAGAATCAAATGCATAGGGACTCTTTCACATAGGAAAATTGTATTGTAATTATTTGTCTAATCTGTAGTAAGTGCATGTGGTTTTGTATGGAATTGCTTGTGTATGCATCTGGAGAGGAGAAGAAGAGCTTCTGATAAATCCCGAGAGATATATTTAAAATAACTGAAAGAGTCTTGGTTGTAGTTGATGGGAAAAGGGGTCAGAGATAATTCTTACCTGTGTCAGCTGTGATGAAATTGAACACAGGAAGAAAAAAGGAAAAATAATACAAAATGTCTCTCAAAGTTCTTATCAGTGAGGTTAAATTCAAGATTATACAAAGTAATTGAATCAGATTGCTCCAATATCATTTGCATTGTTTCTTTTTTTCCAGCATAGGAAGGTATACCTTTTCAGAAACAGAACTGATTTATTCGGTTGTACAGATACATGTTTTGAAGCACTGGCAAAGAAAGATAGAGTTCAGTAGTAGGACCAATCTGTGCCAGGTCAGWCTACCTTTGCAAGAGAGATGCTTGGAGAGCTCAGCACATACCATCATTTCAAATCCCGCTGATTCACTCACACCATTAGTTTAAGTAGTTCTTCACCTAGACATGATAAGACTGTAGCACTGTTCAGTGACTATTTCTCCCCCTCCTCAGTRTTTGGCCCTCTGTCAGTACTGGTCACACCCCCTTGCAGCGTTTCCCCTGGATTCCCCTTCATCCCAAGGCTGGACATGCCACTCCAGCACAGAGATCTCCAGTTCTTAGAGTTTATAAGATCCAACATCTCTGAACCTTTTAGTATACATAGGTGACAAYTGACTATTCTTTTCAGTCTTGAGAAAAGTAGATATCTGTCTATAAACAATGGTCCCCAAATGAGAAGTTTCAGACTGGACTGGGCAGGTTCCTTAAAATACTTGAAGGGTCCTATTTTCCCCAAGACTGTCAGCAGTTCCCTTCCAGTCTCTGTACCGGTGTAATGGGCTTCCCAGGGCCACAGAGTCTTGATGGCCATTTCCAAGACACACTAATTCCTCTTTATGTTTCCCTAGAAATCCCACGTCTTCTCAGCAGATAGCAYTTGGTCTCTCAGGAAGGGTCTGGGGCTGCCTGGAGTCAGTCCTGGGGCACTGATGAAAGCTCAGCTGGATAGGAGAAGTGCCTCTGCAGCAGCCTTGCAAAGAAACAGCAGCGGTAATGGGAAAACAGAGCAGGTGTGATTTGTTTAAGGAGAGTTATGTATATCCAGACAAAATCATCATCAGAACTCAAATGAATCAGTCCTAAAATCTTCACCTTCCTGTGCTGTTTTTTGCTTTGGTAAAGCCAGAACTTTCATACTTTTCCTYATTCTTTTGCAAAGAAACTCATGCAATCTCCTGGTTTCATCTATGCATTGAAGAACATAGGGTTAAATATTCAGGAGTTCTTTCTCCTCTCACTATTCAGAAAGGGAGCTTTTTAAAGTCAGTCTGAAAACTGTATGAAAACTATGGTTCTGGCTATTAAAGCACTAGTGTGACTAGGTACCAAAAGTTCAGTACAACAGGATTTCTGTGTTCCTCCAATCTTTTTTATTTATCTAGTGAAGGAAAGGAAGAATATGACAATCAAGAGTGGGTGAATATGGAAACACACAAGGGAACTCACTGAAACCATGAGTCTAAGTCATGTGACTAGTATTTAGGAGCTCTGATAAGGAAATGGAGAACTTTAAAATAATGCATGCCATACATAGATGTCTCATAACACCTTGTCAGGTATAAATCCTATGTTTCATATAGGGAGGCTGAGAGAGAGCTTACATGATTTTCTCAGGGAATATTTATCAGACACAGATTTTCCTGGCTTCTATTCTAGTACTTTAACCACGAGATAATGCTAAGTTAAAGATGATCATAGTCTTCTGAGCTTTCACTAAGCTTTATAAGTCTTTCTTTTTTCTAATTTTAAATAAATAAATGGAGTATCTTAGCGAAATGCTAATGCAATTGTTGCCCAAGGCAGCTGGAACTGGAGCAGGAATCAAGAGAGACTTTCAGGGTAAAGATAGAGGTGAAATAAAAATGAAAAAGATTAAAAACAAAAGCCTCGGATAATCATATGGTTGGTAAAATGCCAGAGAACTGGAGATGAGGGGCAGTCTTCTAATGGCTTGTCTCCAGTATGTAATGAAAACGCAAGGGCAGGAGGCAGGGCAGTTGGGATAAGACTGCAGGGGCCTGCAAAGATCACACCTGCTAAGCCACCTTTGGTTATGAACTAGAGAAAAATAGGAGAGAGTGTGTTACAGTCTGAGGTTGGTATCCTACTTAAAGTGGCTGAAAAGTTTTCAGGTATACCAACGAGGTAAAGTAGGTCATGATTACAGCATGGAGAGCTGATATGGACAGCTGGAAGCACCTGAAAGCAGTGATGCCACTACCATGCTCCCTGTGTCMCTGCAGGGCTCTGCTACTCTCAACTCTTATGGTTTTGTATGGTTTGTATGGTTTTGTAGTTTGCTGCTGCTTCAGCTACCTGAGTGAGCCAACCACGGTCAGACAAGCACAACTAGAGGAAAAGAGAAAATGTGGAATGGCTTCTTTCARTCACCAGAAGGTACCTATCAGGTTGGTTAGTCTGAACCTTATGGTCACTGCTTTAGCTCTTGGAAAGCTCTTATCTTCCTTAGGACCTGTTTTATACACCGTGGTCATTGGTGCATGAGGTGTATCGAATGGCTCCAGCACCAAATGCTGGATTATTGTCTTATTCTTGACTGAGTGGAGGTGAGGAAGACACTGAGACAGACTGAGATGTATGTGGAGGCACTGCTGTGAGTCAGGTGCCTATTTCCACAAGAGSATCTGGGCCTTCTGTCCTTGTTTCTAGGGCTCAGGCACAAGACTGAGTTAAAAAGATTTAACTAGTTGCGGCTGATGTTCCTGAGAAGGAAGAGTAAATATAAGGAATAAACAAGAAGAATCTTTTTAAACAAAAAGGAAGGCCTGCATCATATATTCTCCCTGAGGCACTTATTTTAGGGAGGAGAAATATATGAAATCCTGCGGTCTTGTATCTGTGATTTCAGAGCAAATTGTGTCTCAACAAAAATAGTATATAATGTCTCTGGTGTATCCATCTTTCTTTGCCATTATTTGGCATCAGTTTAGAATTGTTAAGGTGAAGTGATCAGGATAGAGTTTTCTAATCTGTGTGTCATTCGACCTTCAGAAGGCAACTCACAAATAAGGCTACCTTGGAGGACATATTAATTTTCAAAAAAATTCAATGTTGAGGAGATGGTGGAAGTATAAGGCTAGCCGGAAGAAAGTAAGGTGTTTCCTGCAACTTGGTAAAGTTATTTTAAAAGTAATCTAAGGTGTTTTCTCAATATATAGATTCAGGAGACTTTTTTAATTATTGCTTCTAAAACAATGAAAATCAGTATTATATGAATGATGGGACTCCCTTATTAGCTAATTATTGTTCCTATAATTAACTGGAAGCAACTAATCACACTGATGCATCCTTTGAATAATTGACTGATTGAGGTAATGATTAGCTTTCAAACATGTTTGTCACTAATTTGTAACTCACATAGGTGGAAATATGCAATAATATCAATGGCTGCTTGGAATCCAAAGTAAGAGAACAAACCTCTGTCTGTGTCCATGTCAGTTGTGACGAAGAAGCTTTTTAAGGGCTCCTTAAGGGAGTCTCCACGTGTGCCATTTTGTCATTAGTGCAGTCAGCTCTCTTCCCCTACAGGAGATCAGCAGAAGGAGAGATTGAGGAAGGTGGAGTCAGCACCCTGAAGGGGGGAAGATAGTCCTCCATTTATTCATAATGTTACTCACATGCTTTCTGCGTTAGACACWGGTGAGAGGTGCCAGGTTATAACAACAGCCTGGGAGACTAGAACTCGTGTTTATCCAAAGACTACAGGAAAAATAGAGGCTATCTGCTTTAATCTATAACTGGCTTTAACCTCAAATGTTTTTTTCKGAAGAATGGTTACTTTGCTAGAAAACACTGTTCCAAGGAAACAAAAGCCCTTCACAAATTTGAATCAAATGCAGCAAATAATTTTGGCCAGAGAACAGAGGAAAAAATAGAGGAGAATTGTGCAGAAAAAAATGAAATATTGTGTGGCAGTATTTCTGAACCACCATGGCTTGTTTTTCCTTTTGACAAAAATGTTAGAAAAGGCTGGAAAAATGTCAAATAACTGGAACAAAAAGGGGTTTAGACTGGTGAGCTGGAGATACTCCAGTGGCGACCTGAAGAGGCCCATGTTCGTAAGCCTCAGCATAGCACGGAAGGACAGCTCCTTCACGAGGTGACCCAGCTTCAGGTGCAGAAGCCTCTCTGCCTCCATTAACTGTTCAGAAGGACTCTGTAGACAGGCCAGCTAAATGAGGTGTCTCTCTCAGTTTTGAGAGAGATCTGGGCTCCTCATCTCAGTTTCCTCATCTCAGTGGTTGAAATTTAGTGGTGTGAATAGCTCTCAAGACACATATTTTCATTTGAATTAAACAGTTTAGGCTAAAAAATGATTTTTGTCTCACTGAAGAATATTTATTAAAGCCTATTTCTGATCAACACAAACCTTATTTTCTTTAGGCTAGGCTTAAGCTTAGCCTGAACAGGGTATATTCAGGTTGTTAAATCGAGAACAGTAAAGAGAATTTTCTTTTTCAAGTCATGCAAACATGGAGCTTATTCTATGTCTGACTTATGACAAGCAAGGGCCAACAACTCACTTGGGGAGACAGGATCTTGTCACACATTTCAGATTTGAATTTGCAACTGGTAAGTTAGAGGCTATTCTTTGAGATGGTGAAAGGAAAAAGTGGGGTGTATAGGAGATTATTTTGATATGTCTCCCCAAAGGGGAGTGCAATGTCACAACATAAATACCACTTGAGGAGATGTCTTCGAAAACTGGCTGAAAGGGAAAGATGAAGGAGTCAGACATGAGATCCAGCTAACTCTCACCACAAGACCAGCTTGAATGGTATGCTTGTGAGTAACATCAGCAACTAGGACTTGGCCTGGAAATAGTTTCCTTATTTGCTCCACAGGCTCTAATTTGGGACTGCAGATATGCCACCTACCTAGAAATCAGTGCTAATATCCTCCTCCCCTTCCTGCAGCCACCAGGATGGTCCCTCGCCACAATGTCAGAGCAGATGTTGAAGCTGTCACTYGTGCTGCCTGAGCACAGGCAGGCTGCAGACCCATCAGCTCCTGCTGTTGCTCCTGGAGTAACCAGACACAACTCTGACTCCCACAGGCTGTTGTGTCCTGTTACCCAAAACCAGGCACCTTTAACTACCCAGTCACCCATATGGCTGAGGTTAAACCCAGTTTAACCATATGCTAGCAAGAAATAAAGCCATAATTTGCTCTGATTTAATTACGTCTCAGAGACAGCAGTACAAGGGAATGCCCCCTCTCAAATAGACAGAAGCATCATGTATCTTTGTTACAGCCCCTGCACACATCATTATTAAAGCCGAAGCCCGCGAGATAGTGCTTGCACACTGTTCCTTATTCTTCTCCTGCACTAATTTTACCATTTTCCCTGAGAAATATCCTTGTAAAAGGTGCTCCTGTAGAGGGAACTCATTCCTGGACTTTTGCTGGTGCCTTGCTGCAAAAGGTAAAGAGCAGCCTTGGATCAGCCGTACCTATGTGGGGGCACAAACCCTTCCTGGTGGTTGCCACATTATCAGTTGTTCAGGAATTTGCATATATAAAGTCTAACTTCTATTGAAGATTACATGAAGGTGGGCAAATTGTGTGGACTTTCATTTTCAGCCCAGACAGGACATTTTCATCACAGATCTGATCTGGATTTTGTATACAATTCCCCATTCCCCATTCCCCATTCCAAGTGCAGTTTAGCCCTCACTGCTCTTCTGTGCTTTGCCTTTGTAACACTGGAAAAGCATAACCTCTCTCAAGTCTGCATCATTTGAGCAGTCCTGCCTGATGTGAAATCAGTTTTTGAAAGGTAAGATTCAGCTGTCTAAAGGAACAGGGAGAAATAATAAAAATTCTTCTGTCTAACCAGGCACTCACTAATCACTGTGTTATCTGAACACCTCACAAATAAAGCATGTCATACAGAACACTTATTGCCTTTATCTCAGAGGTGTTGTTTGCATCTCAGTCTTTATCTTAGGATTTTGCAGAATACCTAAAGGCATTAGAATCAAAGCAGGGAGAACAAGGTGAGCAGTAATTGCCGTTTTTTCAGGCTTTGTGACACTTTCCACAGCTGTCAAACAACAGATTTGACTCACAAGACAGCCCATACCTGCAGAAAGGGCTCGTAAAGAAAAAGGACTCTGCCCTTCTTTCTTACCCTAAGCTTTCAGTTAATTGCTGAAAGGCTCCAGCTGACCACCACAGAGAGCCAAATCTGTGCATGTTAGAGTACCTAAAGCAGAAAAAGCCCACCTCCCATGAAGACAAGATTTATGCTTGCAACAGAGGCTAGACATGTGTCTGTCGGTGTAATATGCCTCAGTAGAATGCAGGGACACACAGCCATCCCCAGTCCTGACACAGCCTTGCATTCACAGGAGCCTGGTTGCACCTCTTCTTTCCCCCACCTTGAAAACAGAGATAACCACAGTCTCTTGATTCACTTACATACTGTAAAGATGTTTTAAAATCACTTTCAGAACTTAATAGAAGACATTTCTGAGGTTTTAATGGATTAGAAGCATTTTTTTTTCAAACAGGACAACAACGATGCAAATGCAGTAGGTGGCAGAAAATGTTTCAGGCTTAGATTAAATGTATGTAGGATGTAGACCACTAGGATGAGCCCTCCCGCAGGAGGTGTTGCAGAAATATTTCCACTTCCAGGGAACATACAGAATTACTGCAGAGTGTTTCATTCCTTACTGAAACACTGACCCTTTTTTGTTTTTCTCTGACTAAGTTGCACCCCAAGGGGCTAGAAGTCTAAGTGTTTTTTTCAAGCAATTATACATAATTACATAGTGATGCAAAGTGCCATAAAATGAGTGAGGGAAGACATTTGCAAAGAACTGCTTTTCTTATCTTTGTCATGGTGTATACGGAACACTTTATTCACATTCARTCCTCACATTTCTCAAATTTACCTTATACATCACATTGACATTACAGGCAATATGCTTGGCTGAAGTGTGCATTAATTGACTTCATTCTAGTTTTAAACAGAGGTCATATAGCTAAATACTAAGCAGTTGAAGGAGTCAGAAAAAGTCCTTTCTTACCAGGTTCTGCTTCCAGAAAGGTGTAAGGACTAGTCTTAAAGGAAACAGAGAGGCATATCATTATTCTCCAAAAATTACTATCTAGGTTTTGCAGCTGTGAGTCAAGGAAGTCTACAAATAACAAGGCCTAAATCTGCAGAGAACTTGCAACTGTATCATCTATTTAAAGGAGTGTTAATTCCTATGATATCAATGATATTTTATATGGCAATGTTGTTCTGCTACACAAAAAATGGACAAAAGTGTGGAAATATCATCATACGTAGGAGTTGCATTACCTGTCTTATGGTTTTGGCGACCTATAAAAGCAGAAAAGTAAGTTAGGAGATTGATTTATTTAGCCTGAGCTATTTCACATTAGCTATATAACCACATTTTCTTATTTGTGGTATAAATGATGTAATCTCCACTCCCTATAAATTAATATGGATCAGTTAACATGCAGTAATTTCACAGCCTGTCATAAGTGATGGCATCTTGCTTATAACAAAGCCTCAAATGCCTTTTCCTTAGAGGAGTCCCCTCATCCTACATAGTAAGGGAGCAGGATTTGTGGCTCTTTGGGGGGTTTCTCCTATGCAGCAAAGATATTCACATGCCACAAATTTAGAAAAACATACCCTGCTACAGACAGAAATTTATATTTTGTTCAGAAAGTAAAAGAAAAGGACAAATCAACATGTGATTCACAATTTATGGCTTGTTAAACATTTTGCTTCACAACTATTATCTGTTTACATGAATTGCTTTAGCAGAAGAGTCAGAAAGCTAATTGCTCAGTTACAGGAATCTTAGATAAAAGCTTGTTCAGCAACTATAATTCACTATGGCCTACCAGAAGTCTGGAAGTAAATAACTTTTTACCAAAGTAATTGTGCTGCCCCTTGATGACTCTCAAGTAACAGAAGCAGTCTGAATCCAAAGAAGAGGAGAGTGTCTTATGAGAGGGTTCTTTACTGGCTGCAATTTATTATAATCAAAGCTCCCAAGTAGCGTAATGTCTGTGCTCTTTCCTATCTCAAAGTATCCCTTTCAAGAAYACCCTATAAGCTTGGGTCAAGGTTTTCAAAAACCAGTGTCTATGCTAAGCTCCTGCGTCTGTAGTTAGCACCCTTACATCAGAAAAGAAATAATCTCCACCAGGTCTGGGCACCAGACCTCTCCCACTGTGGAAAAGTGCCCCTGAAAGTGAAAAGCCTGAAAAAACAGCACCTTTATTTCAAAGCCTCATAAGGACTATGGAAAGAAACTGAAGAGACCTCTTTTCATAAGGACCCATGGGACCCATTTAAGGACCCATGTCCTTATGAGGGACAGTGATGCATTAATTTGCTTTAAAATTTGACCAAATAWGGAAACATGCTTTTGATACGCTGTTAGGGAATGACACTTCAACTAAGCCAGTGATTTGCCCTAAATGCCGCGGCTGTACTCCTAACAGCTTGCATTTTTCTATAGTTAGCTGAAGTCCCGCAGCCTTTAAGATAATGCCCAGAGGCGATTACATTATTTCCTTCCTCATACTTCCCATAAACCGAAATGTCATCTCTATAAACTTCCACTGCCTCTGGGCAGCATCTCACTGACTTTCTGTCTGACCAAGGGACTGCAAAAGCAGGGGCTCCAGATGGCCCCATGCATGGAGGGCTGAGCCTTGGATTAATGGGTTACCAAGACGTCACTCACATTTTCTTTGCTTTTGTGGCCGATGTGGGCTTTGAATGGATCCAGACAGACGACTTACCACCTCGAGCTGGTACGGTTTTGTCCCTTTATACATCTCAGTCATCTCTTCGCTGGAATTGATGTGAAATCCAACAGCAGTATTGCAGGGCTTAAAAATAACACTCTAGGCTTGCTCATRAATGCTGGCTTTGGACATTGAACTCAGAAAATAGACAACTCTCACTTGTGTTTGCCCTTTCTCCCCAGCTCCTTTGCTTTGAGAGACACATTCCCAATATCCTATTATCTTACGTGTTTGTACTACAGTAAGTACGCACAACTGGTTTACCTTTTCTCTAGCATTCATTGCTTTCTATACTTCGTTCCTGCCCCTTCTTATTCATCTCTTCTTCTGAACTGAAGAAGGGATTTTGTTAGAAAAGGCGAACAAGATTATCACTGAAAACTRCCACGAAACTTTCTTACCTTCACTGCACTGGCTCTTCCTGAAACCTTTCCTCTGATTTCTGTCTCCTATTCAAAGAAACAGCCACTTCCTAAACAAGGACTTTCTCTTTTTCTTCCCCAACATAGGCCTCCTCTGAGCACAGACCCAGGTGACCTTCCAGAGCCTTCACCTTCATGGTGACACCTCACACCAGTCCTGCCCCTGGTGACTGTGCAACAGCCCTGGGCTAAGTGGAGCAACCAACTGCACAACCAAGTTGTAGCAGAGAATTATTCACCGTATGCTTTTCATCTTTTTAATGCACTTTAGCTGCTAAAAATCAGGAAAAGTGTCCGTATCCAGGAATCAGCAAGGTCTACCATGTATCCCACCCAACCCATCGATTGGTTATCAGGCCACAGCTTTAGGAAGCCACATGTCAGAGAAGAGCTCTCACTATGCACATAATACTTCCTTTTTGAYAGCAAATATAAAAAAATATATATTTTTCTTTGACTTTCCCAAAGAAGTGAAATTACCAAGCAGGAAGCAAACAGGGTTAAGAGATAAACAGAGTTATAATCACAGGCTTAGTACCAGCACAGAACTCTTTAAGAGCAACTGCACTCAGAAAAAATTACTCAGTAAACATCCAAATGTCTGCTAAACCCAAGAATATGACTCATTAGGTACCAACTGACTGTCAGTGACTACTGTTTGTTTGTTCTCAATTTTTATTTATTTCTTTTAACTCAGATAAATAAATCCTGCTCCAGCCCTAATGGATGACTCACTGTTCCACCAAAAAAGCAGATTAGTGGCAGCAGTTTCCTTAGCTGCGAAGTATCAAGCATGTCTCTCTCTCTCTCTCACCTCCTTTATAGCAATAACTASTTGGTGCAGCAAAGATAAGAGAAGCACCATTCAAGGATTCAAATGCTCCCAATGAGACTAAAAAATAGTGCCAAGAACAGCCCCAAGTTGAAGAGCAGATGTCCCCCTCAGATTATCCGAAGGGGTGGGAAAGAGGCAGAGGAAATGAGAGGTAGGAGAAAATGACCTGCTTTCTCTGTGCTGTTCCACAGAATGATTCCTATAAACCTAAAGCTTTTCTTTTTAACAGTATATATGAAGTTACTTAGTTGTATCAATGAAGCCCATCCTCTACAGCCCAGAATTCATTTCCTTTTTCCCCAAAAAAGAGGGGAAAAAAAAGTTACCTCTTCCTTTTGCCAGTCTGCATAAGCGGAGAAAATTATTTACAGGGATTAAGGCTGCCGTGCCGTCTCTGTGTTCGTTCAGCTCCCGACTGAACTTCAGCTGTGCTGCAGGCACTGCTCTGGGTGGAAAGAGGAGCTTACTGGGCTGGGGGCACAGCACCCATGGGCAGCACGGCGCTGGAAAGGGCACCTGCACTGTTCACGGTGACCAGAGATGAAAGCRTTAAGAGCCTGTTGGGGAAGATGGCATTGCCCACTTGTATTTGCCTGACATAAACTTACACTTTAAGAGTCTTGCAAATGTTCCCCATGCACCCAGAGGAGGATGCTGGGGGAGGGGGGGGTACAAATTCCTGCCATTATGGCAGGGTTTCTGTTTTCCAACACCGATACCAGCTCTGCAGAGATCTCCACTCCTGAAGTCCGGTGCCCAGCAGATACTTGAATTTCAGCCCTATCCCAGTGAGAGTGTAATGAAGGAAATAATACTTAGACTACAGCATCTAGTGAGGGATGCAACATCTTTTAGGGTTTAAAATCAACTTAGTTAATGATGTGAATCTGTGTATATGCACATATATATATACATTTATATATAAATAGTCTTTTTTTCAGGTCAGATATGACTTCTTTCAGTTTAGTTTAAACTTCTCATTTGTATATATATATGTAACTGAAGAAAACTACTCTTAAACAGAAATAATACGTCCTCACAGAAGATGAAAGCTATTCAGTTGGTTGAAGAGGAACAAATAACGAACAGAGACAGTACAGCTTTCCACATAGGCAAGGCTTTTGTATTTTACGGTCTTGACACCAGATTTTCATTGGTGATATACTTGGAAATTTCTGAAATACATCTATAACTTTTCCATCGAAAAGTTCTTGAGGGGCTTTTCTTATTTTCATATTATCCATAACACTGCACATAAAAACAGAATATGCAAAAATGTGTTGGGTGGGAAGAGGCAGGTGCTTCAGGCYGTGCACCTGAGCCACACTTGAGGCCAATATTCACTTGTTTTTCTTTTCTGGTGGTTCATTTCCTACCTGTCTTTACGATGCAAAGGTACAATACATAAGCATTTCTAGACTGGTCCTTCTTCTAGGTGACCTGGGGAAGCATCAGCTATTTTAAAGCACCAGGCTGTGTTTATATTGCTTGCAGGTTTGTGAGACAACTCTGCAATGTAGTATCCTCTGCTCCTTTCTTGTTGCTGCTGATTATTCTTTTTCTTTATTTTGGGGAAATGTAATTACTCTTCGTCTGAAAATGAAGTCAGGTAAAACAGAGTTTTCTCTTCTTTTCCCTTTTTCTTTTGATACTTTCTCCTGACCTTCACACTGGAAAGTTCCAGCACCCTCACATTTCAAAGAAGCCATGGCTTTCTTGTTATGACCATAYCTTTTCCTGTCCCCATGAATAAAACTCCCAAATTTCAGTTCATTATAGTCCACTGGGAGAAGGAAGGGAATCTCAGATTTCAGAACTTCATTTCTTGGACTCCAGTGCCACTGGCTATGCACCAGCCCAGGACYGTCTTGAGCTCTTGCAAGTGCATTTCTGAGAAAGAAATGTAATTCAACCATCAAAAAGACCACAGCCAAATCTTAGCCGAATTGCTGTTTGGGGAAGGGTGGCTGTACCATAAAAGAGAACTGAAACTGAGGGCCATAATGTCCCTTTAGGACCATAGGATAACTCAGGAGAATAGAGACCCCAGCAGCTCCCTAGTCCAATCACCTGCTAAAAACAGCAGGTCAGAATGATTGTTCAGGGCTCAATTCAGTCAGGTCTTGAAGAACTCCAAAAACTGGAGCCTGTTCAACCTTGCCAGATAACCTGCTCCACTGCTCGGCTGTCCTTCTGGGGAAAGTTTTTCCTCATACCTGGATATGAGGATCCCTCTTTTTTCAACTTGTGCCTACAGCCTCCCWTCCTTTCGCCATGCAACGCTGTGAAGAGCCTGGAGCCGTCTTTACGACKCCCTCCTCAACTGGCGTGGGTCAAGTTCTCACAAACAGTCCCTGGCTCAACCCTCATCCGCTGCTGGTCATTCTCTTCCTCTTCCTCAAATCCTTTCTGTTAGCCTGAGAGACAGTCTTGGTGAAGACTGCAGGGGCTGAGCATGGGACTGGCTGGATGAGGGGRCTGGGACACGAACTGAGGTCTGGAAGGCTGAGAACAAGCTTATGAGGAGGCTAGATCTAGGGTGAGAAGTTGGAGGAGGAGATGGAGACTGGATTAAAAGACTGGAGAGRGAGTCACGAAAACAAATGGGCTAGACAAGGAGTCAGAAACTGCAAAAAGACGACTTTCTATTGGTAGAGTTTAATTCTGCACTTTTTATTTTCTGGATATCTTTGTACCCTGGGGCCTGATTTGTGGAAATGCTGAGTACTGCACCTGCAACTGAGCTCAACAGGACTGAGCGCTGCTTTGAACACATGAAGCTGAGCACACTGGAAAAATCTAGCCCTAGGTGGCTCAGACTGGAAACCCCAATTTTTTTGTGTGAATTTGTAGATTGGGGCTAATAATATCCCTTATTTTCACAAGGATCTTGTATAAATAAATTTCTTCATTGCGAATTGTTCAGATACCACAGGGATGAGCTCAATCAAAAAGCCCAGGAGGCAACTAAAAATTCTGTCTTTAGAGAAGGATTTGAATAGTGTGCAGTAAATAAGGCTTGGGGCCTCTCATTCTATAATGAGGAGTAAAGAAGAGACTGAATAGCTGCTGATTAAGTGAGCAGCATCCATCCTGTGTGCTGAATGAGGTATGGTCCTTTAGAAAAAAATATATATGACTATGTCATTACAGACTATGTCATAATACGTAGATAGAATGTAAGGGACAAATTTGTCTTCTACACGACTTTATTTCTGACATTTCCTAGCTTTTTGGTAGTGACTTTGCAACCATAAAACTGCTCTTTTAACATCTTTTGAGTGGGTGTGCACACTCTTGTATGTATGTGTATTTAAAACAGTGTATTTTAATACAGCTCAAAAACGGATTTATTTTTGACATATGCTTTTATTCCCATAATGTTGTTAAAGCAAGAAATATTGTCACAGCTTACATTTTCTTTGCTGTACTCATTCTTCTTGGTGCACATGAATCCTTCTAGCATTACCAGTGACTGCAAATTCATTTCTTGCATGTTTTTTTAGTCCCCATATTTAATCCATTGCATCAGTAATTGTATTACAAATGTATGTGTTAAATGTGTATCTAGCATAAAATGGGCAATCCCATTAGTTAAGGAAGGTGTATTCATGTCTCCATATACAGAAAAATTCTGGCTGATGTGTTTGTCATAAGCATTTGTAATAAGAAAGGAAAATTGGGTTCTGACTTGCTAGAAAGAGTTTAAATAAATTGTTTCCTTGCTATAGAAAATTGCAAAAATAAGAAGATTCTTTCTAAAGCAAGGTGCAGCAGTGTTCTCAGGAAGTAAGTTTTTTCCTCCTTTAAGCCAAAATACATATTTTTTTCAATTCTATTTTAGTTTAGTGAGGCAGCTGCATTCAGAATGTGTCCTGCTACAGAAATAGAGGCATTATGGGTTGCTTGCTGTCTGACTTGGCTTAGTATTAGATTTTCTTCAGAATGTCAGTTTACCATCTTTATTCAACTTTCTTTTTTAGAAGGCTACACACAGCTAGGGATTTGCCCATCCATTCCTGAGCCAGCTTCTCTAAGCACATTAGCTAGCTTTAAGTTTTAGGTTTAAGGCCTCTCTCCTCTTTCTATATGCAGCTGCCAAAATTAAATCTTGCTTGCTTTGTCTATCACTTGAGAACAAGGCAAACTGCACCTGAGAACTAGGCATCAGTTAAACAGTTAAAGCTGCATAAATCTTTTTAAGAGCGTGGGTCCATCAAAAACCTTCCAGAAAGCAAATGAAAACCCAGGCCAGCCTGCAGTGTCTGCTGCCATGTGTTAATTACAACATTATTAAAGCAAATGGGTTTCTACGAAAGAAAAGAAAAACATGTTTACATGAAGGTAAAATGTCTGAGAATGCAAATAAGCTTCGTGTACACAAAGAGTTTTAAAGTTCCTATCTGGTCATGCCTAGTATGAAGAGCAGATGGTCTGTTAGCACCAGAGATTGCATCAATATTTTGTGATTAACCTGGTTTCTCTGTGGCTAGTGATGTGCAAGGGTTATTTGCTTTCAAGATTTTGGTTTCCTCTCTGTGCTTTAGTGTCGCATAATTTTGCAGCCACCGAATATGACAGATGATGCTTCTATCCCTCCTTCATACTGGAAGGCTACTACAAAACTTCAGGAAGAGCCAAAGGGCTTAAGCTTTCGCCACTGTCCGTGTGGTAAGCCTAAGAACTTGGGCTGGCACAAGGGAGAAAGAAACACTACAATTATGGGGGAATCAATGTAAAAAACTTTGCCTGGCCTGTAACTGGAAGGCTTTAAGGACCTTCATATGCATTTGCTGTCAGATTAAAATCCTGCTGCTGAAGTGAGCTCTGCTTTCCTGTTTTCTCCTGAAAGCTGCTGCCCCTATAGCGAAGGTGACTGGGTAGCTTGTGAGTCACCTCTTGACCATCACATTTTGCAGCATCAGAGGCTAGCGTGGATCAAACCAGATTCCAATTCACCTTAATAAGCCCACTTGTAAACTGCACTGGTTTAAGAGAGGTCMCAGAGTCTGTACTGTGGGGGCAGAAGTTTCCCAGAGAGGGATAGGGCAGCAAGCTAGAGATGAAAATTGCTTTGTCTGTCACCGTTTAATCCGCTGCCGAATGTATGTCAAAGCCGTCAGTGGATATGATGAAAACATAAAAAAAAGATGAGGAACTTACTCAGAATAATAAGAGTCATGTGGTAACTTGAGACTCATATAACCTAACCTACAAGCTCTCATCCCACCCAAGAATTATGTCACTTTTCCCCATGTCATGGATCACATAAGAAATCATCACTTTTGTGAACAGAGAAACTGTCATTTARACCTAAGTGTTTAGTGTGATGTGGTGAATTCCCAGGAGCTGGATGAAATTAAAAAGGGGAAAGGGAGGCTTGAATGACTCTTGTTTCACTAAACCTACAAGTAATCTTGGGCAGTGTTATTATTAATTGCCAGTTAAGTAAATAAGAGATAGAACAAACAGAACACAAAACAAGGAAGTGAACCAACCCCAGATTACATCCTTTCTTCCTTACCCCTGCCTGTGTCTTAAAACTGGATCATTGTGCAGAAAAGAGAGAGAAATATTTAAAATAATTGGAGATAATTATAGCTGTCAAGCTTTCTCACACTCCCATTTAACCCCCCCCCCCGCCCCAGGCGTATTTACCATGCAGACATTAGCAGGCAAGAGACAACATCCGCTGCTCCCGTAGCCATACAGGGCGGTGGGACGGTGCCTTTCGCAGGAGCCCCTCACAGGAAGCAATTCCCTGTCCCTACGGTGGGCTGGAAAGCACCCTCTAGACTCGCTGTCTCATCCCACCTTTGCGTTTTTCTAGACATATCCCAGTGCCTGGGCTGTAGCAAGCAGAGCTTGTATGAACTTTGGCAGTCTGGGGACCACCGATGCCCAGGCAGATCCTGCACCCCCAGCCATTCGGGGGAACTCGGCACTGACCAGGCTGCACCCTTGCTGCGAGCCACCGAGACCCGGRCAACGAGCAGGAGCATGCACCTGCATGCTGGATGCCTTAATGTGGACTGTCAAGATATATGCCRCAGGGAACTTGTTTGTGTTGTAAGAAAAAGCAGTAAAACTCATGAGAATAACGAGCAGATGGTTTCAACTTTGTTTTCTCCAGCCATATATTGCCCTGTTGCACGAACTGCAGGCAGTGAAAAGTAAATGTTGACTACTAAGTAGCTGCTTTTAAAAAATATGTTATACAAATACTTTTGAGTAATATGAGTACTTCAGCTGACATATTATTCTAAAAGGCAGTACACTTTTTTTCCCCTTGCGTTGTAGGGAATCTGACTAAACGCTCCTCTTATCAGGTCTATTGTTCCTAAAGTAAGGGACATCTAGAGCCACAGAATTGCATAAGAATATTGGAATGGAAAATGGCTGCTACTTTCAGAAAATACACATCTTTGTTGTTGCGTGTTTGTATGAGGAACAGCATTTGGAACCCCTATCGTTGTGGCGAAGTCTAAAAGTAAGCTTTATTTCTTCAGTATTGAGAGGCAAAGCCGTGGAGCTTTCAAGCTCCTGCAAGTTTTGTGTGCCCTGTTCAGAGRCCGCTTTAGGAAGTCACTCTGCCTGTACCAACTGCTGCCATGGGGCAACATCACCCACTGCCCCTTCAGCACCCCTCTGGCTGCCCAGCACGAGGTTCAGTGAGCAAAAATGCAAGCCAATAACAAGAAGGAAATTGCTCTTATTTATTTTCTCCTGATCTCTAGGGTCTCAGTGACTCTCAGAACRTACCTCCCAAATGAACAATTTAAATCTTTATGGCTCACTCAACTTCAGTTTACACAGTGCATTTTATCCAGCTCAGGCTATGTCAGTATAATGCAAGAGATAGCCAAGCAAGATATTGAGTTACTATTCTCCATACATGTAACATTGGCCAATATTCAAGCCTGGAGACAGAGGCTTTTGTGCAGATATTTTTGGCTGATATTGAGAACTGCTATGATAAATAAGGATGGAAGCYATCTGCAAAACACACACACACACACAAACACAGAGAAGCAGTTTTACTAGTCAAGAATTCAGGATCAATGCTATACGTGAATTCTGGATATTATCAGAGCTATGCAGGAGGCAGAATTTCTTTCTCAGAGACACTCCAGGATTTGGAAACTTTCCATATTAACTCAGATTTTCAGAATTTGCCCCAGAAATGTTTTCAATTAAAACATTACTTTCCAGTTTGACATGTCTTTTATAATTTTTCATTGAAAATCAAAATTTGAAGTGAAAAGCTGCTCCAAAACAGAAACGAAGGGTTCCAGTCTGATTAGCTTCAGTCTTTCCAAACTTTGCATGACAGAAAGCAAGGAGGTGGCTTCATTCTTCTTCATTTTCTTCAAAATGAAATATCATTAAAATCAATACCTTCTGAAAAATGTCTCAGGCATAATAAGTTGATATCATCTAACACAAAATTGCTTCCACTGAACATGTTTAACCATATTTACTGGAGGTGCTTATATACATAGGGACAAGTCAGACACCTAATACCCTTTCTACGCAATGATTCTTACTCCTATCTCAACCTCATTTCTTATTAAAGTCGCAAAAAGCAAGATAGAAAAGCTGGAGGGAAG
>NW_028185239.1:1383169-1408287 GCF_003343005.1 Rhea americana | reverse complement strand
AGACCTAGCAGAAGAAGCAACAGCTGATAGAGTGGAAGGAGATGCCCTTTTCAGGACAACACAACAGTGAGCAAGCATTCGCTTGCACGCATATTCCTGCTGCCAAAGGATAGCTCACGTGGGGTGGGAACTGAGCCGAGCCTGCCATCTCACTCAAACATACAATGTTCAGGGGCTCCAGAGTCAGTTTGATTGAGCCCCAAACTTGGTTCATATTAAATATGTGGTAGAAGAGCTGAGAGGATTGTCTCTGAACTGGGCACAAACTCCAGAGCCTCAGACATCACTTCACTGCACACTACTAGAAGAGGAAGCAGAGGCACTGCTTCAATAATAGTTTCCTCAGGACATCTCCAGCCAAGGCACCATGAGGCGTTTCAGGGGAGACTCTTCCCTGGTGAGAACCACCCTGATACTTGGTTTGCAGCATGGTGAGGGCTCAGCTCTTTGACAGCAATTCTGCATGTGACCATTTCCTGCTTCCCCAGGGCACCAGCAGCAGTACTGAAAGGGTCACATGTCTAGAAGGTACCTCTTAAAATTAATGAAGATGTAGGCTCAAGTCTTCACAAGAAACATGGGAAAATCAGGCACTTACTAGGTGCCCTATAAAAAAAAAGGCAATATGCTGAAGTGGTCAGCCTACATGTCTAAAACCAGAAATGTTACTGTAGGAGAAAGAGCAAAACATTAATTTTAGAAATAATGACAGATCAAAGGATTTGTTTCCTGGTAAAGCAAAAGACAGCCCACACACCGCAGGTGGATTTTAGCATAGCTTACCTCCTGCTGCTATGTCCCTTGGCACTTGACTTCCTCTCCCATTACTTTGCCCCAAAGTACCATCCCTGGCAGGCTGCTCTGAGGGCTGGGAGCTCTGGGAGCCACAGGACAAACCCTTCAGCCCTTCCCTGCTTGTAGTGCAAGCTCTGTCTGGTCTCTCTGCCCAGATGTGCAGACATGGATTGAGGATTGAGGCATGGCTGGGTTGAAGTGACTTTGCTGCTGCTTCCACCCACCTTCTGTCCCTCTCCTCTCCATCTTTCTCACCCCTTCTGTTAGTACTGCAAAGGTGGCACCATGCTGTGGTCCATGTATGTGGCAATAGATACTCTCAGGACAGCTCCTGGGAGGTGGGCTGCCAGTTCAGTGTTGCCTCCTGCTGCCCCAGTGCCTCTCTGTACAGCAGCATGGCAGCAACCATTTGATTTGACCTTGTACAGCGCAATTGTTTTTTAATTTCTGCATCTCTATGATGTCTCAGAGAAGTTCATTCTCCTCTGTAGCAGTCTCAGAGAAACTCAAGGATGGCTCACACCTTTTCTCACTAAAGATACCACTTCCAGCTCCAGCATTACACCACAGCAATGCAATCTGACCTTAACTTGCAATTCATGCTGCATGTATTCATGACCCTTTCAAGTTTGGACCTCTCCACTGTTTATTCAGGACATATTTAGTGCTCTTTGGTGGCACAAGAAGAGTAAGATAATGGAGAATCTGGCACAATGTTGTCTTTGGCTTTGTTTTTAAATGGAAGATTTMTTTTTCCTTTTAAAACAAAACATGAAGACCATTTCCTCTCTGTCTTAGGCTTGTTTTGCAATGTTTCAGAACAGACTAGGACTTGCATGGTGTATTATTAATACTAGTTATTAATGGGAGTTAATAATGGAAGCACAGACACTTTAGGGAATGAGATCATTACAATTAAGAACAAGAGGAGTCTACACGATAAAATGAAACCTTACATTGCTTAAACAACTTTAATAATAACCACCAGGTTTCCACTCATTAAGATTACTTCAAGTGTCTGCATCAGAGAGATGGCCAAAGAAAATGTATTCAGAGATAAACTGAAGGATAAAACAGGGCAATGAATGGAGAATGAGATCACACTTCTTTCTAAGTATGCAAATAGATAAACATCAGAACAATAGATTTTCTTCCACTCCTTTTACAAAGGTGCAGTTTCCTTATCTGCAATCATAGTGAGGCTGGTAAGAATACAAGGCTTCATACAAAAATCTCCCAGAGGCAGATAAACACTTTGGCCAGGCTGGCTTTAATATACTGGAACTCTTTAAATAAATATATATATGGGGGGTTATGTATATTAATATGTATGCATACACATATGTATATATGTGTATATACTCATTTATTTATGCTTACATATAGACATTTGTATGTGCATGCATGTGTAAAAAAGCAGTTATTTTTCCCTTTGTATATTGTTCTATTTATATAGAAATATGGCTCTATAATTAGAATAATGGGCTCAAGAAAATAATTTTTCTTTAACTTACTGTGATCTACACAGACATATAAGGAATTTTTTTGTGTGACATGCTTGCATAAATACTTTTAGAGACCTATATCTTCAAGCATCTTTCATGTGTCATATTACCCTGCGGTGACGATAATGAAACACCTTGGTCAGTTGAAAGAATGGAGCAAGTCCATATTTCTTTGCAAACTCAAGAATATCTAGTACAGTCAGTAACTAAACTGAACAGAAAGAGCATCCGTCTGCTATAAGTTTTAATACACTCACTTTGTGTTTCCCCTACCGTATTGCCCTCTCTTACCAGTTCCATACAGAATGAGTCTAGCAAGGGAGAAAGAAATTACGCACTTCCAAACATGCTGACCATATCCTGTGTTTTGAAAAGGAGGCCTGAAACCTTTGTTAGGAGAACTTTGATGGAAAACCGTGTTCCTAGTCCTTTCTGTTTGCTAATGTTTCCAAATCTGAATGTCAGGCTGGTTGGTTGCAGAGTAAGTGATGGCTCAGGCCTGCTATCTCCTTTTCCCTTCCATCTCCTCTTTCTCCCCACGGTCCTTTCCTTTCATTTAGAAGGGTTTCTGGCCCTGATTACCCCTGCAAGCCTGGCCCACAGCTCACTGCAAGTCCAGGAGCTCCTTCCTCTTGGTTTAGGGGGATTTGGCTCAGGCACTGAGTTTATTTCAAGGAAAACTCCAGCAGCAGCATCAAACCAGCAGTGCCTTAGAGAGGCACTCACTCCTTAGAGAGGAGTGACAGACAAAGGTCTCAGCAAAGGTCTTCTCATGGTGGATCCTGAGCGACCTGCCAAATAAGCAGCACCCGCTGCACCACTGCGCAAAGACTGTGGCATCAAAATAAGCTCAGCTGTTTTTTCAACTGGACTGTAAAGCTTCTTATTTTTTGTTAAAATGTGATGGAAGTCAGGTGCTTAGTTTCTTGCATGCCTTTGAAAATCCCCATCATGGCTATTTCTTGCTGTCACTCTTGCAGACATGTAGTGCTCTGGCAGAAGCAGGGCCTAGTGCACCCAGCATGCACTTAGTATTGGGTGGCAGAGATGCTATGTCACTTCCCTGCCTCTGAGGGGGAGGACAAAATCCACACTGGGCCTGGCCAGGCCACTTAGGCATCCCATCTCGTGATTACAGCCCATCATTGTTTCTCCCCTCAGTCTAGTCATTGCCAGGACCCTTGCTGTGAAGACAAGGTAACAGGAGCTTCACTGGGGGCTGGAGAAGATTGCTGGGTATCCAGTTGGTGCCAAAGTTGGGGTATCTTTGCATCTTCATTAATATCTACCCCAGCACTAGCTAGACTGAAGTTTATTCAAGTGCACTTGCCCATTCTGGGATCATCCCTTCAATTACAACATTAAAAAAAAAAAAAAAAAAAAAAAAAAAGCTAATTTAACGTTCACGTTAATGAGATGGGACAGACGCTCCCTACTACATACCTGTACTTATTATAATAATACTCCTTCCATAGAAAGTTTACTTTGGAAATTTTTCATAGTACATACCACATTCATTCAGAACTTGCAGTACCCTAACATACAGCCATATAGCATCCCTGTGGTTCTCCTTTAAAGCTCCATTTACCTGTGTGTTGCCCTGCAGATGCTGAAGGCAGGAGTTACTTGCCTTACTTCTTTCCTCATTACACCAGCTTCCCTAACAAGAACAGGGAAATGGAGGAAGTTGCAAGACAAACCAATATGTGTCACACCTTTTGAAACAGTAAAGATAACTTATCAAGGATCTCAGATTTTCATTATATTTTACTGCTGTTAGTTAAATCTATTTCTGAGACAGGTGTATTTTATAATCCAATTTGTTTAATGAAGAGTCCAAACCCACAGACTGTGTTAGCGTCAGGGACTGGAATAGGAACTGGTGACTCTGTGTCTGTCTGACACAAGCAAATTCATAGAAGTCACCTGAGTGAAAGAGAAAACTACAACTGTGCTCATAAAACACACTATCCATGAACAAACTACATGGCAAATGTAGCCTGAATGAGTTTTCATCACCACTGTTTCCTTAGAAAGATATGTCATTCCCTGAAAGGTATGCTTGGTAAGTGGTGCTGAGAGCTGAAGAGCAAATGCACAGTGACTAGGTGCCAACAGTTCTACAAARATAATATTCCCCAGATGAAAGAGAGATTGTCATCTAGAAAGCTGCAGTCAGTAAAGATAAAAAGATTGTTTTAACAAGGGAACCAACGTCATAAGAAAACAGTGTTAAAAATGAGCAAATATATAAATATAAATGTGAAAAATGTGTATTACATCACSCTATGTTATTAGAGCAATAACATATGTGATTACAGGGGAAAAAATGACCAAAGGTACCAAGAGGGCAGAACTGTGTTCAATTTGAAAATGTCAATAGTGAAAGAAGGCATAAGAACCTGAGCCTGAAGGGGGCTTACATAAATTAGCATCTTTAATATTTCACCTATATGCTTTTTTCTTCTTTTCCTATAGTTACCTGTAACCTTTATACTAATTAAAAATTTCATTTACATGTACTTTGTCTCCCTCTTTCTCCTTGCTGCTTCACTCTGTTCTGTTCTTTTTCTCTCTGTCACTTTTATCTTTGCAGATATCTTTCTTAATTAATTTTTCCTTAAGGTCATTTTTTTCTATACAGTGCAGTAGTGGATGCCCTTTGTTCATCTTCTTTCTTTTCCTAACTTATGTCCTTTCTTTCTTCCCTGTGTTTTTCAATATTTCTTCTTCCTCCTTCTAGCTAGTCCTTTTCTTCCTTTCACATTTCCTGTTTTCTGGCACCCTGTGCTCTTTCTCTGCCCCATCCCATCTTCTTTCTCCCCTTATCTTCTCTACCATCAAAATTCTCACTTATTCCCTTTCCATAGCCACAGGAACACTGATTGCAGCCTCTCATCAGGCACACAGTTCTCTCTTGGCAGCTTTTTCTCCTTTAAATGTCTCCTAAATGCATTACTACCTCATCCCAGAATCTACACACTATTGTAAACTGCCTTTCCACTAAATTTACTCATGACCTGTGTGTATGCAGACGACTGGTATTCTTTTTCCCTCTGGTTAGAAATAGAAACAATGATGAACCATCCTCTGCTATTGCAATACTGGAGCCAGGCTAGATCCTCAAAACTTGAAGTTTCTTGTTCGGACCATCTGCTGCCTGGAATACAAGCTCCACATCTCACCTCTGTGCCCTGCTCCTCTTCAGAGAAAGGTGTTGAACAGACATTACAGGGACAGGCAAACTGATGAGTTGTGCCCATGTTGCTAAATTTGTGAGTCTTATCACCAAAGCATTTTGAGGACCTCATAACCTTGAATTGATTTTGATTGCACCAAAAACTCCACTAAACAGAGAAGTCAGAAGTGGGAAACTAATGAGAAGGAGAAGACAAACCAATGTATCTGGGACAATGACCTTGTAACAGAGCCAGGAATTTAGTTTAGCTCTGTTCCAGGTGGTCCTTCCTCAGCCTTCCCTACCAGGCCATGCAAACCTTCCCAGCTCTCTCCATGTAGTCCTGATGTTTGGAACAACATAAGCATTCTTCTGTTTTTCTTGGGAAGACATGTAGCTCTCTTCAAACACACGTAGACCTGTTTACTTGTTTCTCTCTACCCTTAGTAAACTCTTTCTTTCCTTCCTCTTGTTCTTTTCTGCATTCATGTTCCTGCATGTTTTGAGAACTCCTAGTCTCATGCTTCTCCTCTTACTTCCRGCTTTCTCATACCATCGACAGCATCCAACGTCAATGTGGCCTAGTAAAGAGAACTTGTTCTGGGACCAAATGGAAAAGCATAAGTGAAGTCTGTAGCTTTTCCTGGCTCTGTGATCGTTAGGAGATCGGTAAAGGTGGACAACCATTGGCAACAGCCACCAAGAGTAAGGAAGAGTGACAGAAATTGAATTAAAAGGAAGAAATTAGAGATGCTCCAGGATGATTTTTAACTACTCAAGGTTGTGGCTCAAGGTACCTGTTTCACCGGAGAGAGGAAAAACACAAGACAGGAACATCACTGGGTCACTATCAGTAAATGTTACAGGTGCAAGGGAAGTCATGTGCTGAGGCCAGGTCACCACTCCTTGACATAAGAATGCTTCTACAAGTCCCATTATTGATGTTCTTTTAACACGGTTTCCTAGGTCATCTAAATATACTTTCTTACATATCATAACCTTCTGTAGTCAGTTTTCAATGGGATATTTTTAATACAGAAGTAGCATATTGAATAGTCAGTCTGAAATATTTTTTGCCTCTTTTCATGACACACCTCCACTCTCTCACTTTATTCATCTGTGCTCAGCAGCTCTCTAAATACCAAAAAACTGAAAGTCCAAGGGAGCGATTAAGAAGATTTATGACAATTTATAACCTACCCTTCTTAAGTCTATAATGAATTTGGATTATTTGATGAACTCAGGTCATAATGATTGTTTTTAAGTCAATTCACCATACAGAAATACTTGCAGAATTGGCACCATGATAGAGCATCAGATAGCCATGTGACGTGGTGCTTGCCTGGCAGCATCACTTAGTAATGTCATGGTCTCACAGATGAAGCACCCACTGGGTGGTGGTTGCTCCCCGTCAGTTGCCTGGAGGAACAATTATTTGCAAGAGGAGAGATCTGTGTCCATTATAAATGGCAAATTAGTCCTATTCCTCCTTTTACAATGCTGTTGGTTTAATGCTTCAGGTGGATGCCCAGATAATGCAGGCCTTTTAACTGGTTAGATAACATGAACATTTATTTTCCTTGTTTGTTTTTTTTTCCTCTCCTCAGTGCTTTGATCTGCAGAGGACTACTTTGTTCCATTTCAAATAACAGCAGCTAAGTGACAACCTGGCTAATAAAGACCACACTACTAATTGACTTAACATGTTGTTTCACCTGTCTCTCTTGTGCTCTCTGTTTCTTTTTTCCTTTTCCAGTGAAATGTTTGCTTAATTCACGGACACGAGGTTAATTCAAGCTGCCTATTTCCCCTAGAGAAATCTTCTTCATCCACGGCAACAGAGCTGCAAAGAGGGAGGAAGCAAAAGGAGATGCAGTACATAAGCTGGGACATCAGCAAAGTAGCCAGGATTTGTTTGCTCTTTCTTGTTAGTATTCCGTCCCCACTGGTTCAAAAGTGAATTTTAGCTGATTGGTTCCTTTTGAGATGAGGCCCCCAAAGCCTTCTCTCCTTCGACTGTCACATTACTTTCCGAGCCTTTTTCTTCTGCTTATTTCAGCTGCTTTCAAAATGTTTTTTTGATTGAGTGATCAGCAACCCCTCAAGCCAGCTCTCTCTCACATGTCGTCTTTATTTTCGTGTTCATTCATACCTAAACTTCATCCTTAGGGAGAAGAAATATTTATTAGCTCAAGGAAAATATATATGTGTATAAAATCAGTCCGAGTGTTAAATGGAACCTGACCACAGGGGAGTAGGAGCTATGGAAGCACGCTCCTGCCTACACTAAAACTAATTCCTGTTGCCACTCTGCTTTTTTTTTTTTTTTTTTTTTCCTTTCTTTTTGCGCTTACAATTGTTATTATTCTGTATTTACACTGTGGGAGAGTTTAAAACACAAATCAAGGAGAGGGGCACTGCTGTGCAAGGCCCTTGCAGACAAACAACTAGAGCTAGTAGAAAATGTCCTGAGGGAACATGTCAATTCCTTGAGCTTAACATGTTCTGCAGAGGAGCGCTGATTTTGAAAAAAAAACTCATTTTTTGGCACAGTGAAAGCAGAGAGTTTCAATTTCCCAAGAAATGAACATTTTGATGGTTGGTTTGAAAACAAGTTTGTATTTCAAATTGTGTTAGATATTACCACGTGTTAAAAAAAGTGTGTAACACAAAGTAAAATAAAAAACTGTCCAAATTCCCGCACAGGGTTTCATTTATAACAAAAGGAACAGTGCCAGTAACTAAATAGTAACTAAAAGCTACCTATTATGCAAAAATCTGCTTTTATGGAGGATTTTGAATCTTCAGCATTTCACTGCCATTTGGTACAGAATTGTAAAAATTCAGGCTTTTGGATGTAAGGAAGTAGTTTCTGTGTTTTAGGAAGTGGAAAATGCTATGTATTCTTGAATGACATTTACAAGTCAGRAAAAAAAATATTGTAAAGTTAGAAAGGAACCAGTTACTACTCAACTGATGTGCTATCTTACATTATGTTTGCTGAATTAATAGTTTGTTCCTATGCATATGTTTGATTTGAAGAGTTCCTTGCTCTGGAGGTTTCATAATTGTTCAGAAATAATAATGCAGACTGAAAAATGACATTGCTAAAGGCTCAGTCGCATTCAAGCAGAGTTTGTCATTAGCCACGGGGAACATAGCCTCTTGCAAAGGTGTCATTAGTCAGTGAAGTTTTTTAAAAAAAAGCAAAAAGCGGAGAACTAACCTTTTAAGGTGTTTTTTTCTTAAATAAGGATTCCTATTTAATCCTACAAAATGCTACTATATTTTAGCTGAATTAACCAAGCAATGTGATCAAAATACCTGTAAATCCTATATTACACATTTTCTCTATTGCAAACACCACCCAGAACCGGGGTCTGTTTAACAGCAAACAGAATTATTGATTGCTTCTGTTTTGTATTTAAAAATAAGAAAACATCCATTTTGAGTTCTTTAACAAAATATCCAAAGTTAATGAGTACATAAATGTTCCAAAGAAGGAAAGAAAACGAAAAAGTAGCCTAGTATTCCTGGAAATAAAGATACTTCCCTGCTGCTTTCAGCAGCAGCACTTGGAGAATAACTTTTTTAGCTGGTTGTTCTTGTAAGTTTGATGACAACTTGACATGATTTTAAAAATAAAATTTTTCACTAAACAAAATGTTTCATTTTACCAAAACAATTAAACTTCAATTTGAGAACTTTATAAAGGATTTTTATTGGCTTTTTCTAAATCAGAAAACCATTCCTAAGTGAAAAAAATAATGGAAATTAAAGTTTTCTAAATGAAAAATGGAAACATTGGTCACAAATAAATATTCAGACTTTTCCAGTAGGCTTGTTTTCATTATTTTAAATGAAAAAGTATGGGAGTAAGTTTGCCATATAAGACTCTTCAATTTCCCCCCCCCCAAGAAGAAAAGGAAAAAAAAATAAAAAATATAGCCTTTTCCCCGCTTTTTAATTTCAAAATTTCCCAGACTGAAAGCATATCTTTCATTCGACAGTTCTCAAATTCAGTATTCCTTAGCCACAGAAGCATAGAGGAAGTATTTTAAAATTACCATCTTTCTCATTCTTTGAAAACTGTAGGAAAATACAACCTAGCTTAGCAGAATAGTGAACTCAGTTTGAGTTAGYAGGCTGACAACTGAAAAATCCAAGCTAGGCTTTTTGACTGGTTCTCTTGAGGAGAAAGGCAGGGTACTGAAGGATGCCATCTAAGTTTCCATATGCCTATATGCAGCATGTGTTCAGAGGTCAACCATAACTGACCTTTAGGTTGGGACTTCCAGTGGGATTCAAGGGAGTAGACTGCCTTTTACTTCATTATTTATAGCTTTGACATGTTTTCACTACCTGTAGAAGGGTTCAGCTGCCACCGGCAGAAATTACTGCTATTCTTCTGCCTGACAGTTGGGGTATCTAAAGCAGCCAGAGTGCTACAGGAAAGCTGGACAAACAAGTGGAAACAACAGCAAGCAAATAATYGCATAAACATTATGAAGTCCCTATAGAAAAGTTTTTAAATTACATGGAAATCTTACAGGATCAGAGGATTTCTACAGGCTAAATCAGGATTCATACAAAGGGATCCAAGTTATTTTTAAAAGCTACGTAATTCATTCTCTTATGGGAAAGCTATATAATGGAGTGGGCACTACATCTGTGGGATGCACGAACACTGAAGTTATGCTTGGAGATGCTCATAATCTCTAATGATGGGCTGTATGTCATTAGTGTCTAAGASAGGAGAGCTGAGGAACCTGCTGGACTTCATTGTCTCTCTGCACCGAATATAGAGACGACCTAAGGGACCTAAATGACTAACAGTGACTGAGATGAATCCCAGTGTGTTGTTTMTGCAGTCATTTTCTCCGTGGCCATAAACCAAGGTCATTACCACAGTCTAATTAATGCCATAGGATTTGCCTGAAAGGATTAAGACAAGGAAGCACAACAGAARAAAAAAGAAAAAAGAAAAAAGAAAAGGTGTTTGTTGTGTTTGTTTATATAAATTCTCCTATTTTCTTCCTTTGGACAATGTCTATGTACAGGTGAGCACCTGTACAGATAAGTCTACCATGTAGCTAATATTAAAATACTGTGAAATTATCTACTGTGKCTAATATGGCTGTATAAAGCATGTAACTTTTTACCATATAAGAGTATTTTTCACCTGGATTACTTCTRAGCCTGAATGATTCCAAACAGGTTCTAAGAAGAGTTTAAAATTGTCGCCAGTTGTAAATGTACCGTCTCCAGTTGTATATGTAGTCTTTTAGTAAGTTTTCAAACAATAAGATGGTAATTTTCAAATATTTCCTCTATGCTTCTGTGGCTTAGGAAGACTAAATTTGAGAACTGTCGAATGAAAGATATGCTTTCAGTCTGGGAAAATTTGAAATTAGAAAGTGGGAAAAGACACATACAAACAGCAGATTATTTGCTAGCAGTACATGTTTTCCTTTGATCTTACTGTGGTTGTAGCTTCTAGAAAGAAATAAGATTATTTTCCCACCTTAYGCTTAGTGTGGAGTTCTCACCAAAGTCACGCTCCAGAGTTTACAACAGAGCCCAACAACACAGAATTGATGCCACGAGCCAAATCTCTTCTCCTATAGAAAAAACCTTGAGAGATGGAGATGTAAAATAGTAAATGGAAGATGAAGGAAAGCACTGAGAAGAATAAATGCTCCAGAGGTGATTCCCTTTACCAGCACAGAAGTTGCCGCAGCCCTCACAACATCACACATAGGCAAACAAAGCCTTTTAAGAAGAAAGAGCCTGTTTTCTTTCAAAACCTTCAATGGAAAACAGCGTGCATTTGTGCACACCTATGGAGGTGCCATAGGCTCCAGGCAGCACCGGTAGGACAATTTTGATGATTTTTGTTTGAGGAATAGATTTATTTAATGCATTCTATGTTTAACTAATTAAAACCCCCTACTGTGGGTTCTTTTGTGTTCAGTTTTACCTAAAAAAATAATCCTCTTTCCTTCTTTGTCCTTGAAAAAAGTAGCCTTCGCATCTCCCTTGTTTTCCTGAGTACCAGAGATCTCAGTCCGAGGTAATTCAGACCTCCAGTGTCCTCCTTGCCTAGCTCTGCAGACCCCTTATCTCTCGCAAACTTCCTGCTCACCATTCATCACCAGCCAGAACTTAGCAGCAGCTTTGTAGTGGCTATGGCATAAATTTCAAGGCAGCGGAGCATGACTAGCAAAGGAACAGCTGTCAAGCCGATGAAAGGCAGACGGGGTAACAGGACAAGGTGAAAGCTGACGTGCTTGCCTGAGCTGGCCCAAAAGCTTGTGCAGAACCCATGGACCAAGTCAGCCACTGGGAGGTGAGGCAGACAGTTTAGATCAAGACACAAGACTGACCGTTCCAAAAAATATTGGCAGTTTTAGCTTTTTCAGGTGAAGAATGAGTTCCCTTTTCCAGAATTCTTTTCTCTTTCCTTTCTTTCTTTTTTCCTTTTCTCATTTCCCATGTGCTGGCAATTACCCCACTACGCCTTCTGGAGCTGCATAGGTACTGCCTCACTTCCACTGCTCACTTCTTAAGAACCTTTTGCTCAGGAGAGTGTCTCAGCCCACCTTTAGTGAATGCTAAGGAAGAAACTTTCTTGTGAAATAGCATCAGTTTCAAATAGCTGCATGAAAGTTGAATGTTCTTATAAAATCAACATTATCCAATAGAAAAATTATGCTAGTCAACGTAAGATACCTAAGCTTCACCACATCTTATCTAAGGGTTATCTTCTCAGAGGCTAGTAGAATAGGAGAAAAAAATTAAAATGAAGCATATGTAATGTTCTCTAAAAAGTCACTAGATAATTGTTGCCACCTTAGTGCTTTATTAAGGGAAGGTTGCTCCTGTTCATCATCAGTAATAAGCAATGTACCACCTAGACACTAATGCTCAGAAACCTCAGGGAAGTGAATAAACATAGAGGGGAGAAATGCCATATGAAAGTGGTCAATTTATAACACTGACTTTCAGTATTAGCGGGTTTAATTAATTGAATGTTCAATTACCAAAACGCTTTGCCTTCTGCAGTAATGTTTCAAATAATAGGTTAAAAAAAAATATATATCCAGCAAAGGCTAGGAAGTAAAAGGAAGAAAAATACCTTTCAGGATAACAGATTAAAAAAAATATCAGCCATTTAGTAAGGAAATAGTTGCCTGAGCAACATTTCGTTTTGCAGATGATTATTCACAGGAGACGGAAGGTGGCAGTTCAAGTGTGCACATTGTTTTTCATCATTGCTTTAGACAATGATGGCGCTATCATTAAATCAAAATGGACTCTATCTGCAGGCTGCTCTTATGTTAAATAGCAGCAAACAATTTCTGTATAGTCTGCCCCCAGCTTTAGGAAGAGATTGTTTGTTGACTTTGAACCTCAGCATGAGGCATTGCTTTTTAACATTTTAAAATAACACCAGCTTTATTATTTTTGTCTTAATATTTAAACAGGTTGAATAATTTAGCAAAGAGAATAATCTTCTAATTTCACTTTAATGAGGGCTTTGTAAAGTCAAACTCTGCAGACATTTCAAAACTCTATCACAAAAAACCTAGACATTAAAAACAGAGGCCAAGCACTAAATGGAGCAACAGTACGGCTGTCGATTCCATTCACATCCAGTTATCTGACTCACAGGCAAGTCGCAACAAGGACTGTAATGGAACAGGACTCCAAAGTCAACTGGATCTATGTAAGACTATGCCTAAAGAGTGACAGCACCCAAATCGCTAAAACACTGGGGCCAAAACCACCAGGAGACTAAGCACTCACTGTGTGATAGCTGGATGGAAGCCTTCACTGAAGCCAGGGCAAGTCTGTTCAAGGAGAGCTGTAGGGAGGCTTCTGGTCCTGGGCTAACACAGTATCTCATCATAAGCATAACACATGAATTGAAGTCAGTAGACTCCAGTTTTAGATTAACACTAAGCATATACCAAAATGCTCTAAGCTCATATTCTGTCAGCTAATAAAATAACCACATACACCTTGAATGCTGGACCTGATCATAGGTAACTTTCCTAAGCATAATCTGAACCAAAAAAAACCCTGAACCAACCAAACCGAACCACCAAACCCCCCAAAACCTACTTTCAAAGACAATATAATGACCTGCATTCCAGCATAGCTCTACAAATCTGTTATGCAAAAGCCATGTTCCCAAAAACAGCCTCTGGTTATAGCAGCACTGAAAATATGTTGTTGTCTTTTTAATCAATGAAAACAAGAGGAAAAAAGCTTTATTTTTGAAAATAAATGTCCAGGTTTTCATTTATACAGGAATGACTTTGTTGTGTGGTATGCCCTTCAATAAAATTATAGCTTAAGACCAGGAGTGTGTGCATGTTTTGAGGTCTTATATTTAGTTTTTATCCTTTCTTCATTTTGAAAGGTATTCAGTATCATTAACAACTAGGACTGTAAGTTATATACACACGTGAATATTGCCTACCTAATTTTACAACTCCTATTAAATGTTTTAATTACATGCAAGAGGTTATAAATAATAAGCTGCAAATGTATCTAATATTTTTTACAGCAACACTAGAAGCTATGAAGCATTTTAGAATACGTAAGGTCCTTTCTGAAAAGTAGTTTCAAAATTTACAACTGAAAAGTCTTTGAGAATTCAGACCCTAAGGTAGGATTTTAATTTTTTTCTAACCTTTAATCCACTTTACACTACATTAACAGAATTTTTTAAAGTCCTTTTGTTTTAAGGCCCTTGCTGTTATGCTAGTGTGCTCACATATTAAAAACTACACTAGAAAGCCATTTCTTTCACTTCATTATGAAAAAAATGAAATTAATATACTTCCTCATAATAACTCAGCATTTCCCCAAATGCACATATTTTCATTATTTGATTGTACAATACTTATTTCTACCCCTTCGACCTTATTCCTTATAAATATGCTCTAAACTTATACAAGAATGTGGAAAGAATACTTAATACAAAGTGAAGTAATTATAGTCTGAAGGTTCTGAAATATAACTGAAGTGTATCCCTGGGGCTATTTCCTGATAATTAGGTATGACATAAATAATCATGATTAATTATGTTTCTGGATAGTCATCTGCCTCCAGTGAAATATTGTTGTTACTGATAATACTTAAAAAAAAAAAAACTTAAGTGTGTTTAAATGGAATATTTTCTTAAACATCATATGCAACTCAGCCACATGGGCTATAAGTGACTTTGATGCTCGTCTGATATATAGTGCTACTGGAATTCCAATTCTTCATTTCTGAGCACATTAAATAATACTGTCTCGCAATAAATCAAAATCCAGGAGACCACAATTACAGCAAATAATTTTATTTGATGAGTTTTAGTTTAATAGGTTTTGAACATGATCATGGTTTTTTTTTTTTTTTTTTTTGTCTTGCCCAGTTTATGAAAGATGTGATAAATTGTTTGCCAGTTATTTTTATAGTATACTTCTAGTTACGGATGTATTAGTAGACATCACAGGCAGGTATGTGAATCAGAGCTGGGACAAGCCAAGATGATTTTAAAATAAACTGTTGATTTTTTTTTGTTGATGATTTTCTACCAGCTGGGATTCTGGATCAAGAACAGAATTTTCCTTCTTTCAAAGAAATCTATGGTCTTTTCTGCTTATGTCCAGCATTTTAATGCATTATTTATATACTGTGAGTGCCTTGAGGCTCATCCTAAACAGGACAACACAGTGCCACGCCAAAGGAGTTCAGAGGTAGAAAGCAGACTTGAGAAGTGAAGAACACAATCAGCAGTATTTTACACATGAAAAATTAAGATACACGATACACAGGGTGCCTCAGAGCTTGACCTTCAGGACCAGACTTCCAGGTGAGCACTAACCCTACAGACTGCACTGGCAGGCACCTTCCTGGCTGTCCCCGTGTTGAGACCATAAGCAGGAGGCAGGTAGCGCTACACAGCTGGTGGTGGCTCCAGATAGCCCTCTTCCAGAGAAGCAGAGCCTCTGCCACGGTGCCAACAAGCACATTTTCTGGGGACAGCCAGGGACCACACAAGCCCAGTGGCGGGATGGGATTCTTCTGAGTTCCTTAGGCGGGACACCACCATGCCACATACTCAGAGAAACATCAGGAGACCTCAGCAAAGCCCAAGAGCAAAGTGAGTGCCCATTCTAGAGGTTGGCCAGGCCCTCTTTGCTTCTTTGTGCTGGCTGTTTTCACTACTACTAAGTTACAGCCCTACTTGGCAGGGAAATGTAGACAACGTCACCTTTGAGCCATAAGGAGCACAGCTGCAATGAGAAAATGTGAAGATGCCTGTTAATGTAGCAGGGTGACCGCTGGAGATTCATGGCTTCAGCAGCCCTGCCCCTGGACTTGTGGACCTCAAGTTAATGCAGAGGAGATGGGGGAGAAATTAAAAGTGTCCAGGTTTAAAGCAGCCTTTTTAACAAGGTACAGGGTGGAAGCAGAAATGCTAGAGGGAACAACAGCTGTCAAGATGAGAAACAAAATGACTAAACAAGATGCTCARTTGCAAAAAACAGTAGGAAAGGAAGGGGCATATTCTTAAAATACTACTGTGGACCTAAGAAGGAGAAGCAAGGAGTAAAAGCAGATAAAACAATAGTAAGCTAATAAAGTCCCCACCTGCCAAGACTGTCAATAAAAATGATAGGAGCAAAAGGAAAGGAATTTTTTTCCACAGCAAGAAGTACAGATGGGCAAATACATAAAAGAAAAGACTATATGATTTTCTCAGCTGTGTTACCCTCCCCATGAATGAGTGCACAGGTAAAATGTTTACCTGAATTACGTTAACTGTGAGCAAACTATGGGTTTGTATTCATGAATATTCTCACCATAAAGCCACATTAAAGATTTTCAAATCCTATTCAGTTAGTTTCTGATGGAAGTATCATAGAGTAGCAGTATATTTGGTGAGCTGCTTTAGTGCAAGATGGGAATGCAATCATGAAGAATGCTGAAAGATTTATTTTAAACTTATTCGCGCTTGCCAGTTCTTCATTTCAGGAGCTAGGTAAAGTAAAAGCTTAGCTTAGTTTGCAGCAAATCACAGAATTAGAAGGCATTACGAGTCACACTATCATTTCTTTAGAATGTGTTCCTGTATTTAATATACAGATTTGCACTACTGTCACTGACATAAAGCCTGCTTGTACAAACATTCAATATTGTAGAAAGCTTCTGCCAACATTCAGTTGCTGAGCTGCAACTGAACTCTGTCCATGTTCTCAATTACTATGATCATGCTATTCTTAAAACTAATCGAAAAAATAATTTACGTGGCAGATATAAATAAGCTGTATAAAAATCCCTGACTTCTGCAACTACACGGTTACTTCATTTGAAGAAGCATCTTTCAGAGAGACAATATTCTAAGGGCAATAGAATCTCAGTAGAATAAAGACTGTGGAAGGGACCAGTTCTGCAGTCTCTAAAAGCTGGAAGCATTGGAGAGTCTGTACTGCCTTTGGGAAGTGCAGAAGTTAGTAGGCTCCAGCCCCCGGGTCAGCTGGTGAGACCAGACTTGCGTTCTTACTTGTAAAGGCTGACTCTTTTGGCAAGATGCCCACCGCAGGTCTTATCTTGACTCCAGAACAGATTATGTACTCAGTTTTGCTCAGGTTTCTTCTCTAGAGGAATTAGTTGTTTTGGAGCTGGGAAGACAATGAGGAAAACCACAGCTCAGGACTGAAGTGAATCAAACCGACAGTGCAGATGAACAAATATGGGCCCAAACAAGGTAAGAAAAGGAAATACCAGAACCTGTCTCAGTTCCATTCTTGATGGGTTATTACATGCAAGCCATATGCTTTTTTAGCCATGGGCCAAATTCAGCCTTCCGATATGTTTAAGAATTGTACATTAATTACAAAAGAAGTTGTGCATGTGTACCTATGCACTTGAAGACAGTCTGAGCTTTCTTTTCAGTGTAGAAGCTTCTCTGATTATTTTTCCAGTTTGTGGTTCTGTGCTAGTTAGCTTGGTCAGCAYACACTTGCTTCTTTCTTTGTCATGTTGCTTTGTAATGAACACTTATTTCAGCATGGGGCCTCTTCTCATTCTGCCTTATAACACAGGCATGTGGTAATTGGCTCCAGGAAGGAGCCAAAGCATATGTTTCCTTATGGCACTAATTAATTGTTTACTCATATGCACACTTGATTCTTAATTGCTGTTGAACACTCTGACCTGTGAGACTTAGGTGAAAATATCTAACTTTACACCAGTCTCAATTAGAAATACATGCAAAAGTGAAAAGTGCCTGTAGTCACAATGAGTAAGAGAAGCAAAACTTTGCTAGTCACACCAAGAGTTCCCAGCACATCACTTATCTCAGAAAAAGAAATCCTCTGCACAGTTCTCAATACATTTTTCTAATGTTACCAGCCCTGGAAGTGTAAAGCATCTGTGCTCTACTTAAAACTGCTGATATGACAAAGAAAAACCTCTTCCTCAGGACTACTACTTCTCTCCTGTAGCATAACAGGTGCTAGTCARCCACAAGTGCTCCTACGAATGACTACTTTTAGTGCTTCTTACAATAACAGGCAGAGGTTTTGCCCACTAAGGGTTTTATTTTCCATTTTACAATAGTGGTGACTATTTGGAGTTTTGCCCATACATCTCTGTGCTGAATTTTCAGGTATTTATAACATTTCTATGGTACTTACTGCCATATTACCAGAGCCCCTCACACTCATTAATCTCCAATATAAATTGTTCCTTTGTTCATTTCTTAGTAGATGACTTAGATTAAGACCACAGCCTCTTAAGCAGATCTAGTAGGAAAAAGAAATTGAGTGTAAATTAAATATTCTTGTTTTCTCATTACTCTTCCACTTTACATGTTCCTGAAATAACAAGAATGATTAAAACAAAAAGAAGCCACAAGGCTACTCTTAAAAATGTACAAGTGACAGTGAATTCCATAGGATCCAGGTCTGAATATGTCTCAAAGACAGAACATAGATCATTTTAAAACTAGGGTAAAACATTACATATCTTTCAAAGCACTGTACTGGCTTACTCTGAGCAGTTCAGTACTAAAGATAAAGGCTCAGAACATTCCTTGAGCAATTATAAGTTACTCAGTGTAATAATTCTACCAATAAACTAATATTAAACCAAAACKTTAACAAGTGCTGGATTTGTAAGTGATGGGAAGCCTGGATAAATGGACAGAGTAACTAACACTGTGGTGGTCCCTATCCTCAACTGTCCTCCATGGTAGGGAAACCTAAGCTGCGCATGAAGCAGTAGATGGATGACCTCAGTTGCTAAACTAGCATATTAAACAGGCTCCTGCTTTTTCTTAATACATCAGTCAGTTATTTTCATAGTTCAGAAGCTGGCATGTGAGCAAATGAACATCCTTCTAATGAGGGCAGAACGGCCAGCTGAGGTGTGAACTACATGCCAACGATAGTAACTATGCTAGAGATCCTATGGGACACTGAACTGTTTACAAGCGAACAAATATGTAGAGTAACATGAATTGTTTGCAGCAAAATCTGGTATCTCAAAGACAATATTGCCCAGGCCATAGGTTGTACACTTCAATCTGAAGTCAGATTTGCATGAAGTTTGCTACTGTACATAAGTATTTAGAGTGACTGTGGACCAAAGCAAGATTTTTTGCTCTCCCATACTATTGCACCACTGCGCTAGATGGAAATTGACAGCCCCGAGTATTCTCTGCATCTCAGATTGCAAGCATACCTCAGTGCTTGAGTAGTTTGAGTTAGGTCTAATTCCTGACCAAATGGGGACCAACAACCAYGTGAATGGAGCAACCTATTTTCCCCTTGTCAATACACCTCACAGATGTAGCTGCTGAAATGAATGTAGCCTATAGCAGGTTGCATTTCTCTACAGGCATCTGATTGCAGTATTTCTTTTGCTTACTAGATAGAAATTGGAAGCATATTATGTACTATTGAAATTATTAACGTCTAAAGAAGAGACATCCTTGAAAAATACACATAGGAAACCTGAATATCAAAAGTGCTGGGAGAAGAGACTTACAGATAATCTTAAGTGATACTGATTTCACATAATAATCTGTCATCATGAGTCTGGCCACTCTATCCCTTTCTTGAGCCAAGAAATAAAACCAAAGTAAAGTTGTAGAACGTTTGTGYTCTAAAAAAAAGCAATCTGATGAGGATTGGAAAGACTTTGGTTTCATCATGCCAAAAACCAGCACAATCTAGAATTTCATTTTACATCTCTGGCACCCACAGCCCAAAATGGGATACTCAGACTACTGATTGATGTTAGTCTGGTAACATCAGGGGTGATATGCCAGTTTACATCATATCATATAAGAGAAGGATTTGAACTGAGACAGAGACTTTTTTTTAATGTTACTTTAGATCATATTTGAAGACCCCTCTGTGCAAGCTTTTGTTTTGATTTTTCAGCAGATCTTGAAGGCAATGGATCTACAACGCCTGAGTATCTCGGCCTCTGTGTATACTTTCATTGTTCTTATATTGAACAAGCCATAATAAAAACACAGGGATAGATCTGTTATTACACAAAGGAGAAGTTAAGTAGCTAGTTCCAGTCGAAATGGGTCAGACACTTAGCTTTCCGATGTATCTTGGAAAACCCTCCTCCCCAAAAGCCTAACTATTCCCATGTGCTAAGTAACTTCTGTGGAATAGTCAGGTCTCATAGTCCTATCTGACCTCAACCACTTAGTTTATTGCAGATTTGGGGGATAAAATACCATCCACGCTGCAAGACAACCACAGAACTCCCATTCACTATAAAGAGGCCAAGGTTTCGTGAATGAGAAATGCACTGCTCTTAACTTGATCAAGAGAACTTGCTTCTCAGCAGGACTCTAAGTGGAGTCAGACTCTCTCCTGTGGGCACAGGTCTGTAGAACACTCTCACAGGACAGCAGCAGAATAGGAGACGTCTTGGGGACCACCACCATCCTCCAAATCTAGGGGAGCTGTTGAATTAGTGCATTCTCCAAACACCAGTATTTCAATCCTTTCCAAGGGGATAGGGCTCTGCCCAGCTCAGGAACGTCTGCTGGAGATGCTAATTGTCCCAATGCAAAATGTTCGTGCGCTGAAGGCCTTTTAGCACTAAAACTCAGCGTTCTAAAATACATCCACATTCACAGAGGAAAAAATTATAGCTACTTATGATTCACAGTGACTCAGTGCTGAGTGGAAAGATCCAGTCCCCTTCTTGAGTTCATTTGCCCTGGGAGCTAAATCAGAGTTCTCAGAAGTGGTACATAAGGAGGGACTGATACTGGATTGAGGAATAAGCCCTCCATCTCCCACCCTTGCTGCATTTCCTTACTTCCACATCAGCAACATACGTGCTTGGAGGCTACAGGTGATAGATACTTAACACAGCCTTTCTTACTTCACTGTGGAATAGATGACAAAGGCCAAAATTATTTTCTTTTATAATAACGATAATTAATTCACTTCACAAGAATTTAGCTCCAAATATTGTGAGGCTAACAGAACTAGAAAACAACTGCCTAGGGTCCTACTTTGAGCATTTTTGAAAGTTTATTGGTTTAGTTTCTTAGCAAACTTTCAAGTTTCATTAAAATAATACAAACCTACCTGCTGTTCAAGCAGAACTATCTCTCTYTATTCTTCTTCTATTGAATCAGCCTCACAATAATTATGTGCAGAGACGCAAAGTGAAATTACTGTAGCAAAGGTGCAAATTCAGCCCAGAATRAAAAGGGGCATCAATTTCAAAGTCTATAACTACATATGCTTCAATATCAAATGCTCAGCAGGAGGCCAAGAACTTCAATATTTATTGAGCACATTATGCTTTCTCATTACATAAATACAGTCCTGTGCTACAACACAAATGTATTGCTTTTACAAAAGACTTTAGATGGTATTATTTGAAATGTTGCATTAACATTCATTTTAGCTTTAGTTGTTGGAACAAATGTATTAATTTGTGAACTCTGAGGTCACAAGTTCTTCTAGGAAAAAACATATTTATTATAGATGGATATATATATATATATATATATATATAAAAAAATTGTAACAAAAAATAATTTAATATTGACACTTCAAATGTGGATAAATTGGTAAAATAAATGCTCTCAGATGATCTGCTAACCTCTGACGATTGTGCCAGCTACCCTTTGCAGAAGTAATTAAAATGATTTGCAACAATGGAGAATGCAGATGAAATTCATCTGTTCTGCTTGATCATTGATCAGTAGTAAAGTAGTCACACTTCAATAAGATATTCAGAATATGGCAAAAAATGAGAATTTTCATCACATGGAACAGTTCACTTTTCTGGTACGTTAAATTGATCAATTAATGTTAAATGTAACATTTTTACACTTACCTGAACTTGACAAGGAATTTACAGTAAGCCAGCACATCATTTGCAGATTTCAATTGCTCTCATCACTATTTAAAAAAAAAAAGAATTTGTGACTGCAAAAAAATGAAAAGGAAGATTACTTCATTTTCAGTCCATATAAAAATATTATTGACCAGCTCTTCAGCATTGCTGGCTGTTTATCTCATATGTTGTTTACGTTATTTGTTCAGAAATTTTTTGTTATTGCTGTGGCATCTCTCTGGAGTTAAAAATGCAACAGAGGGAACATCATTTTCCTTTATGTTTCTTACTAAAGAAAGTAATGCTTTAATGTATATATCTTTGACTCGCAAGAACATCTGATAGCAGCAACTAATAAACCTTTCACACTGATTCAAGCAGAAGTCAGGCCACCACAGTCATAGTGCCAAGTTATACCAGCTCAGTAACAAACTTCTGCGAYAACCATGGGGATCTGTGATATCATTGCAGGCAAACAAGTTTCATTCTTCCTGTGAATGGGGCTATGAGCCAGATATGAGTCAGCTCTGAACGAGAAGCCATTTAATTACAGTAAACACAGTGCTGAACCCAAATTAGCAAGGCTTACCAAGAGGCAGCCTACGGTAACTTGAGCTCAGTAGGGTGATACAGCTACATGCTTCCAGCCATGTCTGCATGAACACAGTCTCCTAGAGTTCAATGTCTTTCAGAGGACCCAGAAGAGCATGCAAGGCTGAAGGAGTTAAAAGGAAGGCTCTGTCATCCCTTTTCTAGTATACCACACCTGAAGAAGAGAAAGTGGGGAAGGTGTAGCGCAGTGGTTACATGCAGTATTTCATATTCCAGCACTGTTGTATTTAGAAACATGGTTTTAATTTTACTGTATCAAGTTATGCAGACAGAGATCAAAGGAGCAACAAACTCATCRAATTTCTTGTCAAAGCCCAGGCTTTACTAGGGATACCAGTGATTCTCCCAGTGGGCTGAACTCACTGCCCATCAGGCTCTAGATCTGGTTGTCACAGAAAGAGAGCTATCTCATTTCGGGATATCTTTATACCCACGAACTCCACTATATTGCAGCTCCATATACAAGCTCTTCTAAGCTTGCCCAAGCAGAGGAAAGGAAACTGGTTGGGGCAAGGAGGGGAAGAAGAAAAAAAGAAAAAGAAAAAAGAAGAAAACGTGTTTTCTTGTTCCARATGACGCACATAAACATTGTGGTCTTACACTGTGTTAATATGCAGCCCCAGATAGTAATATCACAGTATCATGTGTGGGTGAAATGCTTAGCACATAGGCAGTCCTAATTATCTGCTTACAGCAGAAACCACCATGATATTCCCAATTTCCAAAGTAGTAAATCAAGTTTTTTTTTAAAAAAAAAAAAAAAAAAAAAAGTTATTACTACTCTAATATAACACGGAACTATTTAGCTTTCAGCTCCTTTTCTTAACCATTCTCTTTTGGTTTATTTCTATGTTTTGTAACTTAGTTAGGGAAGAACTAGATCTAGATATCACTTCACAAGTCCCAACAATTTCATTCACATTAGCAATCCAAATTTGAAAACGCAGTCCAAATTGGAAGATAAACCATGAAAAGAGAACAGTGGCCTTCATAGATTCATTTACCACTTCTACTAAGGACCAATGTCAGACTGTCCCATTATAAATATATATACATATATTTCTATATTTTCAATCATTTGTAGTTGTGCTTTCTTTTTAATGAAAGTTGAATTTCTCCTCAGCAGGTTTATGTCAATAAAACAAACAAAACCCTATGAATAACCTAATTTTCCATGGAAAAAAATGGATTTTTTTAATCATCACTCCATTAGCATGCATGGAGTGAGCACATACGCAAGTCTTCTGTGGTATCAGAAAGGAATCAGCCTACTTACTGTAGGCCCAGTAAGTGTTTTTCCATAAACCATTTTATTAAAAAAAATAGATGATTCGAAACAAAATTCATGCAAATACTATTTTATCTATGGAAAAAAGAGTTTGAAAATTCAAGGTTTGAAGTACCATATTTAAGTCACATTAACATAGAAAATGGAATAGCTCAGGGAGTGACATGCCACATCACAACCTGCATCACTGAAGGTAATAAGAAATGATTTCATTAAATTCAGATAATATATTCAGATAATATAATAATTCAGTATGTCTAGGAGAGGTACTGTAGCATATAGATAGCATATAGATAAAACTGCACATGGATGTATTACCCAAGAAGGAAAGCATGATCATTCAACTAAGGACTGGAAAATTCATAGGACCTGAGTTATGATTACATGACATTCACCCTGAAGTTAAGCATTTTGAAACTAAGGTATAACAATGAAGCCAAAATGTTGTGTCACACGCATTTCCATATTTAATGTTATATCAAAGAATATGTGTATGCATAAATTGTATGCAATTCCTCCTCCGTATTTACACACACATGAGAATTCATATGCAATGCCTTRTTCACACGCACTAATAAAACAATGAGGTCGGACTAGAGAAGTACTTGCAAAATGTTTAGCAAGAATGAGCTTTTTATCTTCAAGTTTCCTGAAACATTTTGTCATTCAAATTTCTAAAGTGAAATGGAAAATACGCATCAGGCTCACAGCTTTCAAAATGATTTGTGGAATCAAATAGCTTGCTATTTGAATTTCCAGAGGAGAAGAGGGAGAGGGAGAGGGAAAAAAAAAAAAAAAAAAAAAAGGCAACAATTGCACACAGAATTAGTTTGCCTCAAAAGAGGCTTAAAGGTTTTCATAACAATGACATAAAGGACGCAATTTTTATGTCGCAAAGGCAACCAAAAGGCATCAGATTAGCAAGAAATTTAAAATAGCATCTTCTCAAAACGAGTCGAACTGAATATTTAAGACTACAATACATTGGGACTGTTACTTCAACAAGGTCAAGTCTTCAATCTTAACCCAAGCTGGGTGAGGAGACATAATAGCTACCAATATTAAAAATAAAATATGAGGAAATAGGTTAAATTCTACTATTCAGTACTGTAAATTCATTATTTTTTTCCAGAGGACCAGTGATGCACATAAAAAAAAAGGTTGCTAGTTTTCAGTGATAATAATTACACATTTAACAAGTTACCATTATCCTTCAAAAAGTTCACACTAATGCATGAATAATTATTGGCCCAATTAAGCATCCAATATTGCATCTACAGACAAAAATGAAACATTAGTTAAGAGTGTGACAATGTTTTTTTTTTTTTTTTTTTTTTTTTTTTTTTTG
>NW_028185239.1:1313566-1382881 GCF_003343005.1 Rhea americana | reverse complement strand
GTGCAGGTGTGTTTCCCCTCTGCAATGAAAATGTGTAAGTTCTTGCACGCTAGAGCACAGGGTGCTCTTTGGTATTTCCAAGGCTGTAGGAAGCAGATGAAGTCGTACAGTAAATGATAATATCCAGTCAAAGAGAAATAGCGCGTCTCTCTCATAAACACAGAGGTAGGTACAAGATTACTAAAAATTTTGCAAAACACAACTGTGAATATGGCACCCCACAAAGAATAGCCACTATTGCAATGGCTTTCATCAGGTTACTGCTTCTGTATTAGTTTTCCTCATGCTATTGCACCAGGCGTATAAAGCCTGGTCTTGCAATAACACTTATTCTTATTGTTTGCTTCTCAGTAACAGAGCAGGGTAAATTGCAGAAGAAAGACGAAGCCTCACTACTAACGTGGCAGCACCAGGATTTCAGTTTTCCATTGTTATGAATGAATTTCCTGGGTCAAGACCAAACACAGCTAGGTCATCTCTGCTTGAACCTGCCGCTATCCCTGTCCACTGGTCTATGGCAGGGAATTGTACCTGCCTAAGGAGCAGCCTATTCCCATGGTATTTCTCCCCTGCTGGGGTTGCTGTCATAGGTGGAGAGAAAAGCAGGGGATTTCCTCTACACTAAACAGGCTGCATATGCAGTTCTCCCACAGAGCCACGGATCCTGTGGAAAATACACTGTCCCTTTTACTGTAGTTTCTCAGTGATGCCTGAAGCCTTAAGGGAATTTATTGGAACAGAAATGCAAAATAGTATATAAATCCACTCCTGAGGCTGCCAAATCCTAGTCAGGCTGCCTGGCTTTGTATCAGTCTGTACGTCTCCTGTCTGCCTCTGTGCACGAGAGGTTGAGGCACATCAGAATTTGCAACGTTCTAGTGGGAAACCACTTAAAACGTGCCACTGTTTAACTCCTTGTGGCTTGCTTCAAAACACACCACCTATGTCATAGCTCTGCATCCCAGAATCTCCTGTCATTCCCACCTATACTCAGCAACAAGGCTCCAACACACGTGTGTTCAGAAGTCTGCTTTAAAGCCCCTTTGAGAAGTCAACGGGAAGCTTTATAATGTTTCCACCTTAAGGTTTTCAAGACCAATACTGAGACAACATATATTCTCAGACACACTCACTACAAAAATCCCTAAATACATGCACTCCCCTCATACCCTGTTCCAGCATCCAATAGCAATCTTTCCTTATCTGTTCTTAAAATGGAAGGGCTTTGGAAAGACTGAAAACCAGACTCCTCCTTCCAATCATGACAGATCTTGTTACATTCCTGATAACTGAAATGAACTTTAATAACTGAAACTGAACCCTTCAGTTCTTGTACATGTAGATCTTGTCAATAAAGAAAAAATATATTTTAAAAGATCCTGCTCTTCCTATAGCCACCTTTCATCTCCTGGATTATTCAGTACCTCTCATGCACCCCAAGGATGCTCTTGAAATTGAGGAGTCCCTGTTTTCTTTTAACTCCACTTGAGGAGAAGTTCATTAATGGCAGCAGTTAGGGATGCATGGAAAGAGTCTCCTGAAAAGCAGAGGACCTAGACAGAAACAATACTGTCAGTATTACCATGACCAATAAATGGGAAAGAAATGCCAGATACGTACTTCAGATGTTTCTGCAGCCCCTGTCCAACATCTAAAGTCAGGTAGAACAAAGACCATATTCCCTCTTTTTGTTTTACCTGAACATCTTCCCCCCCATTACGGTTAGGAGTGCATTAGGGCACTGTGGAAGGAACAATTAATGCCTTATTTCAGCAAACTCTCTAAATAGGGGTGCGATCCACCTCCTCTGAAATCAGTGGGACATCAGCCCCATCTGCATCATGCTAATCAGCTGGGATGCACCTTTTCCATTAACCTCAGTTAATGGAAACCACAGCTTTAAGGCTGAGCAGAAGCTGAAGTGTTTTATATTGGGACAGACTTAATTAAGTGCATGCTTTCAGTTTAAGCCCAGATTCATAAATTTTTTTTTGGAATCAAAGAATAAACAATCCTGGAGATATGTTACCCAGTCCACTATGGGTACTCCTACCTTCATTTCTGTCATATAGCCCTCTGTCTTTTGAATGCGCTATTTCTTGTTTCCATAGTTTTAGGCTGAAGTGAGGATAATGCCGGAAACATGCACAAATTACAATTACACTTTTTAGATATTAAAAACATAACAACAGATTATATTGTGTTTTCAAGTAAMAGCTTAAGGTTAGTATGCTGTAAATTGTTTATCTGTAGAAGCCACTCTTGGTTAAGGGACTTTTCACTAGTCTTTCAAAGTTAAACAGATTACTGGAAGAAATATCCTCTCTGAACTGCAGAATGAGTCAGTAACACCTACAGGATTGTGGGACTGGGCATTGCTGGACTTATTTTTGCTTAAAGCTTTTAGCAACTATTAAATTAATTCTTTTAATTTCAGATTGCATGCAGCTGATAGAAAATGGGAAGGGGCAGGGAGATGAGGTCTTTAAGGCATTAACCCCTTCACTCCCAAGGATCTTTTTTATGCTTGGAAAGAATTTGATGATCTCTGTTTTCTTCTCCTTCTCAACTTTSTCTTCATTAGGATTACTTGCATGAATAAGAGGTTGTAGAGACTGGCCCTTATATTGTAATGTAATCACAGATTGATTCAGTTCTGCAATCAGCCACTCATCTGTGATGATCATTTCAGGACCTGGCAAGAGTTTCTGGAAGGCTCTGTGTTAGCTCTGTACTGATCACATAAACCACTAAAAAAGTTCCTTATATATTACTGTATACTAATTCATACATCCTGTTTTGAGAGAAGGGAGGARGAATCACGAAGCCTGCTTCTTCTCAACATTAATAAAATAACCGTGCATGCTATCCACAACAAAAATAACCCCTCCCAAACTTGTACACACAAAGAAAATCTGCTGTTCACTAAAAAAAAAATAAAGGAGGAAGACTGAAAAAATGAGATTTAAAGAAAGGAAATGATTTGTGATTTGGAATGTGCATGTGAGGAGAAAAGGGATATCCAAAGATCAGCATCCCTGAGAATAGCCCATTTACCAATGTCTAAACAGCTAATAACTGAATGTAAAACTGTCTACTCAATCTAATAAAAATGTACTATTACATTATTTACTACGGTATAAACTTCAAAATATTAACATGAAAAAGGTAAATAGAAAACTGAATATTTACTGTGTCAAAGACTAACCTTGCTTTCCAAAGTTTGAGTCAAATATTGCTATTAATAATACTGACAAGAATAATTCCCCTGACACGACTGGAATTAATCTGAGTTAAAGGGAGTATACAGAACTGCTGAATTTGGTCTTTTGTCTCTTGCTTTGTAATATCCATCTCTACTGAGTCCCTTGTGCTTTGGACACCTGGAAGGAGCCCTAGATTCTGTTATTAGCTAATGGCTAGGACTCTCACTTCTGTGCATGTGGTGACACAAATTCATTTTATTTCTGGCAGGCAGTAGGTATACCTCCCCCTCTGGAACTGTCACTGCTATCGTCTCATTCAACAGCTTATATCTGGTACTTTCAACAAACGTTGCCTTCACTCTCTATAGCCTAAAATGATAAATACTTCACCTGGAGGCTGTATCTACCAGCTCCTGCTAACACTTCTTTCTCAAAAGGTGACATAACGCTTCAGAAGTGGAAAATAAACATCCATAAGGAATGCTGAAGAGGGAAGGGCATGTGCAAGTGCATCCATGCAGTGAATTAATCTTTAACCACAAAATGTCAATGTCCTCTTAAAAAACAGAACAGCCCTGCGCTGAAGTATCAGCTAAACAACTACAAATAAACCACACAAAGCTAGTGGTAGTAGACACTCCTCGTATCTGCACGGTCGTTAATAAGGTCTCTGCATGCCAGTGTGACAGGAGAGGAAGCAGGCTTAATATTTTTTCTCTACAGTGCAGTAGTTTTTCATCGTGTTAATGAGAATTTTGCTAACATGTTTTCCAGATTCTTGAAGCCAGCCACAGGCTGCATTGCTAAAGGTACCCACCTCAAACAGCGGTCCATGGCCCTCAAACCTTGTGATGCACCTGGCTGTCATCTGCTTTGCAGGTGGCATTCCCCTCTAGAGCCAACTGGCTCTCTCTAGAGCCARCTGGCTGTATTCAGGCTTCAGGGCACTCCACCTGGAAGTGTTCAGAAAGATARTGTAACCCACAGCAATTTCGTCCAGGACTAAAATGCCGGACAGGAGAGCTCTGTAACGCACCCTGAACTGCTGATTCTTCACTATCTACAGAGCAGAGAATCCTTTGCAGTGCATATTAGTTCTCCTCCAGCACAAATATCCAGATCTTTTTCCCCTGGAAATCAGAATATGGTTCAGAGATGGCGCAGTCCCAGGTGATGTCCTGCAACACATTCAGTGGACAGTCAGAGTATGCCAGCCCCAGAACTTCCCTATCTGCAGCACAGACAAGGCAGTGTGGCTTGATCCTCCCATGTCAGTGCCCACAATCCAGTCACTTTTACACTCCCTGTCTGTCTTTCCTAGGAAACCTCTATCACATCTGAGTATAATTTGACCCTTTTGCAGTGTAGAAAAGGATTTTCTGCCTTGTTCCTTGCTATTCAACTTTTGTTATTAACTTCATTGAACRTTAGATATCTTGTTAGTGGGAATTAGAAAAATCACAATATAGTTTTCTCAGATTATAATGCAATTTTCTGGCCAGGTTAGTGTCATTTTTCAGGCCAGAGAATCTAGACTGGCATTCAACCTGGAAGGCCAGAAATTCCCTGCAAGACTGGTTGGGTTTTCCATGCCTAGAACAGGCCAGAAAAGTCTTTCTGAAGACTAATACAATCATATTTATTTCTTACAAGAACTCACTAAAGCAGTTGGAAGCTAAATTTCATACCACCAGTCAGCAGYGTACCTCCTGCAACAAGAAGATCCTCTTTAGATCCAGGGGCACAATATGACCTATAATTATTAAGACCAGAAGAGGATYTGACTCTCTTTTGCGAGCAGTATCACTATTCACATGACTATTCACATGAGTTATTGCTTTTCAGTAAAGGAGGTAAAAGACTTGCAATCCCTTTTCATTCCCAAAGCAAATAGGAAGCTTTTCATATCCAGCAAAGAGTGTCAACCATATTTTCATTATGAATAATTCTATCTGTTTCTCCTCAAAATGCAGAATATCAATAATTCTTAAATGCTGGAACATTTTTCAGATGAACCCATTTTATTGCAGTAAGGCCAGACTTTGAAACTCTAAGTAACATTTTACTGCACATGTATTTCTACTGACCTTATGGGACTACTCTTAGCATATGTTATCATTTGGTTCGAATAAATCAATATCCCATAAATTGGCCATAAATTATAGTAATAGATCTGATTTTGCAGTGGTAGTTCAGAAGTGAACTGCATAGTGAAGTTCATCCAGTTTAAAAAAAAAACTAAGGCTCCTTCTTATTATCTTAAAAAAAGGACTGAAATTTGGAAAACTTTCAATAATTTCCCATTATTTCTGTACATGGCTCATAATCAGATCCAAGAATAAAGTGAAAAAAAAATCAAACCAGTGCTTAACTTGAAGTACTTTTTAACTACACATTGTTCTCCTGAATGCATTCAACAGATCTCTTCTTGTTAAAATTATAGCAAATTGGAACAGTAGTTCCCTTCTGAATCAGCATTCATTTTTCTCCCCTTTCCCCTTGAAGACTGTTACATTTTGAAGCCACAAATGATTATTTATTTATTCCCCTATAAAATGCATACATAGTCCCAAAAGCCAGAATATAATGTTCTATAGTACTCACAAATGCAGTACTCGTTATTACAAATTATTAGATCACTTAATCTTCTTTGCCAGTTCCTTCTCTGAAAAAAATATTCACAGTCCCTCAATACCAGCCTAACATACAAAACAGTAAAAATAGTAGTAATAATAATGATATGTTTGCTTGGTCTTTTATGGCACAGAAAACAAATGCCTGCTGACTTGTATTGTAGGGATTTACACATTGCAACCTGATACATGGCTGAGTCAATTTAATTCCTTACTCAGAGGATGCTCAGGCTGGTTATAGAACATTCAATGTTTTTTATCTGGAAAGTACTATGGGAATCAGAAGATGAAGTCACATTGTTCCTGCTTTGAATATTTCCCTTTAAAACGAAATAAGATTCTCTCAGATCTTTCAGTTAAAAGGTCTCTGTATTGAGAGCGTGCTCATTTGGCTGGACTTGTTCTCCTTGTTCCCACAAGCACAAGACAAGTTGCCTGGCAGTGGAGCAATGCAGCAGCAACCTCCAGGCTGATGCACAGTCCCACCTGGAATGCTCTCCTTGCCTTGGCTTTGTAGCTTGCTTTATCCTGTTTTTCATACCCAGCCTCTGCTCCAAAGAGTTATTCATTCACCTKATCTTTCTCATTAGTCCCATCTTCCATGCAAGGGCTGTTTTTCTTCCTTTACAGTCAATGAGAGTAAGTGTCTGATTACAAAGGGACTTTCCTAGCAAGAACAGACAAAAGCAAAGGCATGCTTCGCACTTCCAATCATCCAAATCATGATACAAGTAACATAACAAAATACAAATTCTGCTTATTCTCCTGGAAAGTGATTACTGAGAGAGGTGATGCAAAAAAAAATAAGGGCAGTTCATGTCYTCAGAAGTCCTTACTTCAATCAAATTAATCTCCTAAAACCTCCTGGAGTAAAATCAGTTTATCTACTTAAACTACCAGTCAACTGGAGTTGAATCAGGTGAGCTCTGAAGACTCATAGGATAGACTCATATAGGATTTCAGTCCTATATTCTGACCGAAAGTAAAAAATTCCTGGTAGTCATAGAGAGTATATGCCAACCCTTTTTCCCAATCTGGACATCTGAGACTTCCTTTCATGTAAGGAAAGAGTAATCAAATTAAGAGAAATTGTGCATTTTCACATCCTAAGGAACTCTACCACAACTGATACAGTGAAGCTGGAACCTAATACACTTAAAATCCAGTTGATTCTTGGGTGTCTTTGGAAAAAAATGACAACTGGAAACAGAAAATTCTGATCTTCCATCTACTTGTAAAAGAATTGTAGAGYCCTGTGATTTTGCCAGTATTAACACTGAATATAACGAGATCAAACATTCACAGAGTTTGTTATTATTTAATTGAGTCATAGCAACAGGGATATATCCATAAAAAATATCCATGCGGCAGCAGTAATCATTGGATGCATACTTCTCATTGGAGCTGGGGGAACAAAGGTCAAGACTGAGACCTAATTTGACAACACAAATCTATAGTTTTATACAGTATAGGAAATGCAGACAGGGATTCCAAGTCTTTGGACTTAAATTCTTGAATGAGATCCTGTGAGGAGCAATGCTGATATTTGTGACAKTTTCTATAATATTTTTAAAACAAGCCTTTAATTAGTCAGCCACTGTGTCTTTATTTTACTAYCAGATGGAGTAAACTTAAATATTTCAGCTGTGCTGCAGAATTACATATGAAAAATAGGTAAATCTATTCTGAAAGCTAGAAGCTGAAACATTGGATTAGTCTGATGAAACCAGGAACAAGGTAGATGGCTTGATCCTCTCAGGAAGCAGTTGTGATACAGCTTCACTTTCTACTGCATTTTTGCAGCAAAGACAAAAGCAACTTGTTAAATAMACGGAAATTTCTTACCCATTCTTCCACTCCCACTCTTCTAATACTTGTTAGTGCATCAAACAATCATGCAGAGACTGTAACTCATGCTACGTGACATATGCTCAGAACATAAAGTAAAAGAATCTTATTAGCTGTCTTTATTAGCTGAAATAAGCAAGAATAAAGTAGCAAGTTGAGTTCTAGGTGTGGGGTATTACACATCCTGCTGAGATGAACAGAGAAAATTCACGCTTCTTTTGAATGCTGTCAGAGTGTAGGCTGGGGAGGATAATACAGCACTGRATTACACAAAATGCAGGTACTGTGTAGCCAGAAAAGCTGCAAACTTAAGGAAAAACACAAAAGYTTATATGCTGAAGCCAAATTTTGCAACAGGGGTTGATTCCCAAGTCGTGGGGTAGCTGAAGAATCTCAAAAGTTAGGCAGCCTTGCATAAGCAGAAGCACTCAGCAGGTCTTTGCAGGCTTCCCACATAAATCTGCACTAATCAGGAAGAYTTCAGCCCATGCACACCTATTCATTTCTTGTACGCATTCCTCATTTCCACRTAGGCCAGAAAGAAATAGTAACAGTGACGAAGGACTAGTCATAGAGATGGCATCGCTYCTTGTCCCATCCGTCATCTCAGTCCAAGTCACATTCAGATCCAGAGATGCCACAGACTTCCCTTTGTGTTTAAAGACAACAGAAAGAAAGAATTAAAAACTGAGCTGTGGAATAAGACTTTCCTGAAGATTGCATAGGAGCTGGGAAGGAAATCTTGAAAATTGTAAGATTTGAGGAACAGATGACTCTGTTCATACTGTGAAGCTGAAACAAGTAAGTCAGTCACGCAGCACAATGGATAAGCTCACTGTCCTAAACTCTAAAACTCAACATAAACCATAAAAGTTATTTGCAGCAGTTAAGCCTATATGTATTAATTTCTAGCAAGTAACAGTAAAACTCAGTTACCACCTCTCACACATGTGCAATTGCTCCAACATCTCTTTTACCAGGAATAAGCAAAAGGAACGAATTTGACACTCTGGGCTGGACTGGCACCTCTGTCAAACCTCCTAAACCACGAAATGACTTCCCCCAGAGGTTCTCAGGTATTTTTAAATCATCTGACTTAAATTGACAACATCAGATGCAGTGCTCAGGGACTTGCCTGCAAAAAGTCATAGAGTGTCTAGTCTTGCAGTCATCTACCAGAATCTCAGAAATGGCTTTTTCAGAAATGAATAAGAGTTGGATGAGGATGAACTTCAGATTGCACTAATTTTTCCTGCCTAGGAAATCTAAAACTTAATTGTATGTTAGCCTACYGCTGCTTTATTGTTGTAAGCAAACAAGATGCTGGAGTCCACATTCCCTCTCACACAGAAAAATGTATCGACAGGTCTGCAGACAAGAGACAAGCGTGGATATTTTTTTCTATTCCATCAGCAAGTCTCTGCACACTCATTAGGTCCTTCATGAAAGGGCTTGACTAAAATTCTACTCGACAAATATATTCTTAGAAGTGTCCTTAGGGGCTTGTCTCATCATCATTAGCAGTTCAACCATTTTTAATACCAATTTGGGGGGCAGGTGAGGAGGGAGGGAATCTGTTGCTGGCAATTACTGTTGACAATGATTTTTTTTTTTTCATTTTGGTATGGAACTAGCTTAACATGGACCAAAGTATATCCGAAGCAGTTAGGAGGAAATGAGATGTCTCCGTACAGACATCTGCGCTTGCCACTTAGAAAAAAAAAAATTAGTCTTCACTAGTTAGTACTGGAGACTTATCTAAGAATAAGTGCAATGTGGCAGCAACAACTGTCAGGCCCTTTATCTGACAACTCAAAGGAGAGAAAAAAATGTTGCATCTTTTTTCCTGGGAAAAGAATGAATGAGCTATATTGTGGTTATAGGAAGCAGAGATATTTTAGTCGTATCCTATTTATGGGGCCAGATCCTCCTCCTTTGAGCACACTTTGAACTTGGTAGGAGATTTCCTGACTGTATAAAGTCAGTATTGATGACCTGACCCCATGTGCCACTTGACAGGACCAYGTGCACCTGAATTCTCTTCTGCCATTTCAAAGTATGAGGGAAGCTCTGGCAGTCTGGGTCAGTCAGGAGCCCCTCTGAGACCCAGTCATCACTGTTACAGATAAAGCAGCTCAGAGACTAGACACATCTGTTCTAGGAGCCAAAACAGAAGAAGGATTGAAAGGTGACAGAAATTCACTTTTGTCCATCCCACAAAAAGGTAGGCATATGTCCTACATACTCTTGGAAAAGGAAATGCATATGGTATATATCCATGTATTTTAGACTGCAAAGTCCAGTGACATTTATGTCATGTCTGTTAAGGACCCTGATRTATCTTAACGGAGAGGGTGACTATACAAAGATATGAAGGGTGATTTTGCTCTTGAGTAGTTTTTACATTGTGGAGCGCACTGCAGAGGATTCAGATTCAAGAGTAGCCAAGTTACCTCCAGAACCAAAATACTCACAGCCACCAAGGGCTTGAATGTGAGCTGACAACTCTTTCAAGAGATTAAGGTTGTTATTTCATGCACAGTATGGCAGCTTGCTTTTAGAAGCAAAATTACAGTACCTTCACCTGACTCTTTGCCAATCCTTACAGAAGGACCAGCTTCACTAATACTGTGTCTTACTGGTATGGTCTTTGTAAAAATGTTGCTTCACTGGTCTCTGTGGAATTGCTTTTAATTCACTTGTTTAAGAACAGAACTAGATCRGCATTGGGTACCTACTCCCTGGAAATAACCAAATTTCTCTTTCTTTGTACAGAGAGGTAATCATTTTATTTTCCTTTTATTTTCTAATTAACGATGTCTATAATTCACATCAGTGAATTAAGTTTTATGTGAAGATACAAGTGTATCTAGTTTACTTATTAATGTATTTAGTTTGCACCACTCTGTTTATAAATATTGATCTGTTTGGATCATTAGCTGCAGTACAGTTTTAAAAATAGAATGATTAAATTCAATAAAACCTAAATTTAAGAATAGCAGTTTTAGGCTTTTAATACAGTAACAATCAGTTAAAGGGCAACCTAGCTGGATGACAGTAGAAATAGCAAGTCATGAGGCTGTTGCCACAGCTTCTAAAATAGAGATTAAAAACGCATCATTCAGTTGTTAATGAGAACAACTCTTATTCCTACTAGAGACTGGCTTGACAGAGTCACCCTAAATGGTCAATATTGGGTAGTCCATGCTAAATGTGTTTATTATATTATACAATAGCGTTAATCTCAAAGGTGAAGTGTGCTTAGTTCTTACTCACATTACAGAGCAATTCACCAGTGTGAATGGCATTTGGTGCTACAACTGGGCTGGATCTCAGAAAACTCTGTATTCTGTATCATTTCAGCCTTGTAGGCACTACACGCTGACCACAGCCAACCAAACCCTTAAAGCTGATAAGAGGATTGAAAGGGTAACAACTACCTTTTCATCATAATCTCACAAAGAAGGTGGAAACTCAGCTGGCAAAGAAGGCACAGAAAATCAAAGGTGGAATTCTTCTTCTTCAGAGCAAAGGAAAACCCACCCTTGCCCAGTGAGGAGAATGGGGCAGAGGAAAAGGCCTTTTTGTACTACCCTGGAGTGAACGGAGTAAGGTATGCTCCCTGAGGGAAAGGGCTCTCCATCCAGAAAGGGGCAGCTTGAAGACTCCTGTGTCTCCTTCCACCTTCCAGCCTCCGTTGTGCGGGTCCATGCAGGACATAGCCTGGAAGATGTGACCTGGCACACATTAGGTGGATATTGGAAATGTAAATTTAAAGAAGGACATCATCAGAGAAATATCTATCTGGATGCGTAAATATGCTTCTTGGCTTGACCAAAACTTACTGACTTTGAGCCGACTCTAGTATCTGGAAAGTGAATACACAGTTCGACRTTTCACACATTATTCTCCTTCCTCTCCTTGCTAACTGAGTTTCCCACCTATTATTGTCGGAGTTCTATTGATACACTGTAATTAACATGTTCATTCCCCGTGTTCTCATGAAGGCTTTGGTTGGCCTTGATCTGAGTGCAGTGCCTGCAAGGTCCAGATGACACAGCATGCAGAGTTGCTGCAGAATTAGAGGTGAAAACAAGAAGGAAGTACGTTTGCTCAAATTCTGCCTGCAGTAGAAATGTTATTGATGTTAATGGTARATGGCAGAGAAGACAAGAAGAAAGYATTGTCCATGATACATAGGGTAAATGGTCCAGAATTATAGAAGTGAGCAGCTTCCAGCTCACATGTGCATAAAGATAAAGAAATAAAGCAGCATAAAGAGCAACTTGCACTGATTCTTCCTTGTCTGGGAGATAAAGGGTGCTGGGGAGCACCCTCCCAGTTATGACTCCCACATCAGACTCATGCCAGATCTGCTTCTCAACACTTCCTTTTACTCAGGCTGGAACGAGAAAAACCAGTGCAGTCCTTGGTGGTCTGACATTCACCAATTAGCAAGCAGAGGCTCAAAAGCTTCCCTACTTGCTGAGCTACTGTCCCCTTAAAACAATCTGATGTGAACAAACACTGTTTAAATCGATAGCGTGCATTCACAGACAAAATTGGTTTAAAATTTATTATGTGTTGTAGCTCACCTTGACATGACAGAACACATCATACATTTTAAAAAACAAGCAGGTTTTCTTAAGATAATCAAACATTCAATAAAAAGGTTTACTGATGCTTTCTTTGTTGGGGGACATGGATTTTTTTTATCTTTTTTCGGCAAATTCAGCATCATTGAATAAGCCTGGAAAGGTTACGGGAATTTGCTTTACTGACTGCAGTAATAATTTGAATAGTGTCTAAATTTATTTTGATCTTTATTTAAATGTGTACTGCAGTGTATTCATTTCTGCAATTCTTGAATTTCCCACTTACATAAGAAAATATAGCCCAGAATATACTAAAAAAAGAATATAATGATTTTGAGGGATTTTTAAAAGCAAAGAYGCATTAAAATCTTTTTCCTCTGTACTAGATGTGTGCTTCAAGTGTAGACAATATTTACTTTACAGTTATTAATTATTATGGCTATCAGATACAATTAAAGAACAGCTTGTGCTCTTCCTATGGCTCCCTTCAAATATTCACCACATAAGATGTTATTTAAATGGCTAAAATAAGAAATACTGAAGGCTAGTACTTATATGATCTTTACTCCTCAAAACCTTAAATTGGTTTTCAAAAGAAGGTCATTATTGGRCTACATTTTTGTGAAAAGGAGAAGTGAAGGAGAGAGAGATTTGGGCAAAAGTGTTTGCTCATTGAGATGGTTCCACTTGCAGGTTTTGTACTTGTGACAGTTCAAGCCTTTTCAAAAGCCTTTCACACCACAATCAAAGGACTTTTAAAAAGCTTTCAACAAGCACCCTCACAAAGGGCTTTCAAACAAATGTATTCAAAAATGTCCCAGAAAAAGGAGGGAAGAGTGAGAGGACAAATTTGTTAATGACACTAAATTATTCAGGGCAATAAAAACAAAAGACTGCTGTAAAGACATACAGAAATGGGAAACAGGAATTAAGATGAYAGAAATTATCGGGCAAGAAAGAGAGAACAAATCTGAAAACATCATTATGTCATTTTATGAACCCCTATTGTGCCACAGCCGAAAATGCCTGTAGTTCTTGTTTTTTGGTCAAAAGGGGTGTAGTAGGACGAGAAAACATAGCAAAAGGTGAAAAAAAAAAAAACAGGAAAGAAAGAAAAAGGGTCCATATGAGAAATAACTATGATTGAGACTCTTTTGCCCAGAACAGAGACAACTGAGAACAGATATAGCACAGAAGAATAGAATCCTCAATGACATTGAAAGGATTAATAAGAAATGACTACTTAGATTTTTTGTCATACAAAAAGTAGGGTCAACAAAYGAAATTATCAGATGGTAGGCTGAAAAAAAAACAGAGGAGATGCTTTTTCAAGCAGCATGTAGTTAAACTGGGAAATCCTTGCCTGAGGATATTCTAAATACTGCAAATTTGTGTGGGTTTAAAAGGCAATAGGACCAATTCATGAAAGAAATCCATCAAGGCTGTTAAACACAAAAAGAACATTTCTAGCGAACGCAGTTGCTATGCTGTGGATTGTTGGAAGCTGGAAGAATATGTCAGGGAAGTACCACTGTATGCTCACTCTGCTCTTATAAATATTCCCTAGGCATCCATTACTTGACTACTGTTAAAAACAGGATACAAGCTGGATGGATTTTATCACCCCTCAGAAAATGTCACAGCGGTGTCAAGATGTGCCTCTTACAAATAAAAGTATTTGTATTGATGCAGGCAGTGGTGCTGTTTATGGTGGTCAGCGGGCTTGCCCAAAGAAGCCCAAYGGGTCCCGAGCAGATTTCAGTGTTATAGACAAGAAAGGATGAAATCTTCACCATGTTGAAATCAATGAGAATTTGGGCACCAACTGTAATGGAAATGGGATGTCACCTTCTGCTGCCTGAGTCCCGAGGCTCAGCATATCCTGCTACGTGATGGTTCCTCCTGGTGACTGCCTGAATATTTAGTATGAAATGACAAAGAGATTTTCAAAGCTCAGAACTCCATAGCATGCTCTTCGGCACAAATAGGGAGGAAGAGTTTAAGAACTACAAGAACTTTTTACTTTGACAGCATACAAAAATGCACTAGCACAGTCATGGTGGAATTGGTCTGTACTACAGTTGTTCTTATCAATGCATCAGCTCTGTTTTAACATTCAGATAACTGAGATTGGAAAGCAAACCTGCTTTTGCATCTTAAACAGGGAAATGGGAATGTTTTATAGGCTTTCATGTTTTATTTGAAGATTATCATAAAGTGAGATTTTTCATATTGCAAAGGCTCTAAACCATAAACCCTTAAGACTGCTGACAGCTATTGCAAATTTTTCAGGGAATGATCTGGTGTGTACTTTCATGAGAACTGAAAGAATCAGAATTTAGGTAAAAATTCAACCTATCTTTTAAAATGAAGAATTACCCCTAATTGAACAAAGCCTCCCTGAAAAGACTGTATTTATATGGATTCTGTCAGCACATTTTCTTTGGCCCTTTAAAAAACATTTGATTCTAAAGATTATTTGATTTTTAAAAATGAACATGATAGTGAATTTCAAAAAGATTTGATATAATACTGCTTAGGAGCCGAAATGTGGAATTATGAGCTGCAGAACAAGTAATCRGCACTGTGCATCAATATATATTTTCTGTATTAATATTTACTTGATCCATATAAACACAATAAAAGAATGAAAACAGAATCTCAGCTTGTTAGGAAAACCTTTCCGTAAAGCAGTGTTTTCTGCACATGTTTCGCTTGGCCCCAYTTATTAACAAGAGTCATTTTAATATTTCTTTAGAAACAGTAATTTCCTTAATTGTAGCTGAACAAGATGTCTGGAAAGTGCTGAGATACACAGAGAGATTTTTATCCATGACAATTCATGAGGTAAACTAATCTCTCCTTGATGGATGAATCAGATTTTTAGAGTTCTGTTCTAAATCCAACAGATGAAGTTAGTCCACTGAGGGCTTTAATAATAAGAAATGGGGAGGCAGAAGAATATATAGCTAAATCATTGTAACTAGACAGTTGGAAAGGCAGAGACAGTTAGCACTTGTAACAACTTAGATCTCATGAAATCATGTAATGGAATAAAAACCTTAACAAAGAATTAAAACAAAGATGGAGGACTTTAATTGAAAACTTGATCAATTAGCAGAAAGACCATAAGAAGGAGGCAGTAGAGCATGAAAATTGATTAAATAGAACCATACGTCCTGCTTCATTCCAGTGATGTTGCAAAACTGATGACCTTGAAAAGAGAAGACATTAGAAGAGTGTAAAACAGCGGTTATCTCAATGCTGGTTAAAACAGAGAACTGATAATAAATATTGTACAGTAAGGAAGCCTTAAATTAAAATCACATACATATTCAGAACTGAGAGATGGATAGTCATAAATTTCAGTAATTGACATGCAATCTAAATTTATTACAATGGATATAGGCAGAGGGAATGTGAGAAAGTGCCCTAACTTCACAAATTTGACAAACGGAGCAGATCACACTATAGGTTGCTGACTAGCCAGATTATTTTTGACAGCTGGCATGACTCTACTGCATTGGATGATCCTTTGGTAGTAGGTAAAGTATATTAAATTCTACAGATAATGCTCAGCATCTACAGCAGCATGGCACTAGAGTCGTGTTGTGATTCTTCCCAGTTTTGCCTCAAAATTAAATCATGAAAGGACATTCCTTCACCCATGCAATGCTACCATAAACCTATGAAAACCTCCCTGTTTTTGATAGGTAAGGCAACAAGTGAACTTGACACACTGCTGCAATGTCTTTGTTGTTGTCGCAAACAGTTGTGGCTCCGTGGTCATGGTTCAAGCTTATGACAGTACATGCTCACCCAGCAATCTGTATTCTCCCAGGACTAGATGCAGGCACTTAATCGTATTTCTACCAGTTATCCAGAATGTACAACATGAGGCTTATGTCTTGAGCTGCATTTCAGGTTTACACGGACCGTGAGAAGACAAATAGTGCCTTTCCAGTATAAAACCAAAGGGACAAAGTTTCCCCTTTAACGTTTGAACGGTTTGGACTGACAGAGTTCAGGTTCAGTGCAGTATGTCATGCGGCCATAGCATTTTGATTCTCTATTGTGCACCTTAAAATTAGATTTACTGCAGGTGGAAATACAGCTTAAGTGATTTGAGGGGGATCTTTTCTGAAGTGGCATGTCCTTGCAGTCACTTAAAGTCAGTAGGGTTTGAATGAGATCAACAGAGAGTGCTTTTGAAAAGCCTACTTGTGAATTCTAAAATAATACAATAGCAAATGTATAAACACAGTGTGATAGTTTTGTCATGAGTATTCCTCTGGGGAAAAGTTTAATGGGTAAAGGTTACTTATAAGAAATTCAAAAACCTTGATTAGCTGTAAGAGGGCTTGCCTTGCCTATTTATACGCACTGCTGATCTGCTCATTGTGAAATAAACTGATTGCAGAAGGATGGTATAAGTATCATTTCATTTGGTCATTTTGTCAGTGGTATCATTTTCTGCTAATAYGCTAAAAAGCCAACTAAAGAATATTTGATTTTATTTAGTTAATGGCAGGAAATTGATGGAATTTGTGCATGCAGTATAGCAGGAAAAGTTGCACTGTGCTCACTGAATAGGACTAAATCAGTTAAATACAACAGACTGGATTCACCAATGCATATTGGTGCTGCTTGCTATATTGCAGCACCTCCCTCCACTTAAGTTCCCTGTAAAATAGGAAGGGACAAACATGGTGTTAACACTGGTTTGCAGCCACCAGGGCTCCAGTATGTTCAGTCCTGGAGAAACAGTGCAGAGCACATGGAACACTTACAAGTRCAAGGCACGATGAACTCTGTGCAAATCGGTCATGAACAGTTTTGATCTATTCTCTTATTTTTATTTCTCTGCTGAACAAGTTACTGAGTATTTTTGGCTGCAGACTTCTCAGTTTGACCTTCTAAAGTCCTTCCTATCCCACTTCTCTCTARTTCTGAGAGAAACAGAGATAGAAAGCTTGCAAACCCTGTGCATTTGTTACAGTACATTTGCTTACACTTTGCTTGGGCTGGGAGAGTACTAGCAGAGGCCYTGATATTATGCTAACGTTGCTTTATTTTTTATCTTCTGTTCTTGTGYAGTGTGTTCAAAACCTTCCTTCTCCAAAACATACTGCCACCCAGTCCCATAAATACTCATCTAAACTATTTCAATATGCAAGGAAAGGAGTATTATTTATGTAAGCTAAATTTTCTTCCCTTTTGTTCCAATGAAGCTTACACCGAATTGCATCAATTTGGCTTCTGGGTGTCCATTGCTATTTGCTTCTTTCCCCCCACACACACACTTTCTTTCTAGCATCTGGCTCCTTTCTAAATTTCATATCATGCATGAGAGGCATAATGTATTTATTCAGAGATAGTACTATTTTAATACATTGCACAAATGAAGTGTGCTCCTAAACACTGCYTTTTTGACAGTCAAGTTGGATATGGGAATAAATATTAAAATATTAAYATTCATGGGCTGCTAGAATGAGGTGCAGTCTGCTAATAAAATCATTTTACAAAAGAAAAAATCAAGGAAACAAAGACAGTGTTCTAAAAAAATGAAACAGGCAAAAGAGAGCAGTAATTCATGGGCACRTGGAAGATATCACCACTATTTTTCAAATGTGCACTGCTGATGCATAAAGACAAAGGGAATTTGAGTGTCACTCTCCAGAGGGTACTTTTCTCATCAAGCACACAACCTTTGCACTGGCTAGCAGCTGCTCTTAGCCAGCAGGCCCCAGAAAGATGCTATAAGAACATGGGAGAAAACCCTCAACAGAAATCCTTTTGCTAGCAGAAATCACAAAATGCACAYAGCAGATTCCAGGGAATCTAGCAGATACGCTGACTCTGCATAGAGTCACCAGCCTTCATCCACTAGCACGCAGTCTCCTACAGACACCTTCCACACTTAAGAAACCCAAGTGTGAAGCTGCTTCTTCATGGACACAGGTGTGAGCAGTACTGTCCTCGCCTATACTAAAGGCCCAGAGCCCTGTAGGCCTGAATAGCAATTGTATTGTTCATTTATTTACTGAAGACTTGTTTCATTCTTGGGCCACTGGGCAGATAATTTCTGCAGATTCCTGGGTATTATTATCGATTTAGGAACACCATCTGSATTTGTAGAACTGGCAATGGTTGCTACAGACATTTAACATTTTATTAAAAGAAAAAATAATGTTCCCAGTGTTTGTGGCTTCAACAAAAATCTATGAGTCAATGCAATACACTCTTCTCAAGAAGAAGATGACAGAACACAAGAAGGAGACTAAGCCAAGGGAGAGTAAGAGTAGGAAGAGCAACTCCAGGATTTTTTCCCCAAAGGTTCTTCCACTCTAAAACTCATGCTGTTTTGATCCTGTGACTAACATAGATAAGGAGCAGCTGCATTGCATTTTGCACCTATCCACTGACATGCATCTGTCAACTGGCACTCACCCTCACTCCTTTGCTGAAGCTCCTATGGACAACAAGGGATACACATAAGTATTGAAAACTTGGTGCAAATTCACATGGAGCCAGAACAAAGACTGCTAGTGTTAGGTCTGCTGCCTTTCAAATCCCAACTTGCCCTGCATCCAAAGTGTGCTTGAGGAAGGCTATTGCAAAGTTCATTTTATCTTCTGCTCAACACTCCAGGAAGCAGACAAGTCTTAGAAGGGTCCTGTTCCTGCACGCAGCCATGTATTGTAGGAATTATAGGCAGCCTGGCTCACATAAAATCTCCTGCCAGCAGTGCAGATGGACAGACAGGCTATGTCAACATTATCAAGTAATGCAGACCAATAGGAAAAGRTTTGTAGAGAGGAACAGCTGGTGTTCAGGATCTGATATCCACACTGTCTGCATTTCAGTGAGCTTTTACTTTTGATTAGGTCCAGCCTGCCCCCTGCACTGAGCCCTTTGCATCTGAAGCATGGCTGGAGCATATCTCCCAGTTTAGTTTTGTCTGAAAGGAACACACCTTGAACACTTTCAGACCAGTCTGTAATGGGTAAACTTGCTAAGCGTGGACAATCAGGAGATCCACTGCAAAAGTGAATCCAAAACTGATCCAGACTAAACTGCTAAYGTGGATGCATCTGTGGAGTTCTTGCAAAAGAAAAGTCAGAGAGATTTTAACCATCTCAGTGACCTGAACTCATCTGGAAGTTGTCCCACTGACTCTGGTGGCTTAAGCACTTTTCAGCTATAAAGCTTCATTGGAGGAAAGGGATTTTCTTAGAGTTGAAGCTGTTGTTATATGCCTTGCATAGCACAGTTTGTGGTGTGCACTGACTCTAGAAACATTCTTGATGATATCTGAAAGCATTTAAGTATCAAAATCCATTTAGAACTGGAACTATGTCTCACTATCAGTTTAAACTGTGACATTGAGTAGAGGGGTATCTATTGCCTGAGAGATATGCAATAAGCATTTGGGGTCTTGAATAAAGAAACAGGTGAAACTGAGTAGATAAGGTATTTCAGTTTAGTTTTCTGCATTTTTTTCAGATATTTCCACCTCATTTTGACTACTACTGATGTTTGCATTTCTCACCAAACCTCAAGTAGGCTTATCAAACTTTTAATCAACAAATTTGCTCAATTTACTGTTTAGTATAATTCCCCGCCAGCTGTTGACCTTTTACTGTGGTTTCCTTAACTGGTAATTTACTAATCTTATTTATTATTTCAAAATTATCAGCACTATTTTTAAGATGTTACTCGAAACAGTTAGAGTATCATTCATATGAATTTGTCTTTTCAAGTAGGTACAGCAAAGCTTTTGATTCTTCCCACTTCCTTTTATCTACTATAAGGCTTTAATTGTGGTAGTTCTTATGAAAAATTCAAGAACTACAGCTATGTTTTCAACAGCAGCTTTTAATTTATGATTCACCAGTTTTGAAATACCAGAGTTAAGATACCTTGTAGCTAATTTTCAGAGGTGCTGAATGCCCACAGCTGCTAGTAGCAGCTGTTGCATACTAGTCTGTCTTGAGACTGGCAGAGGGATAGCATGTTAAGCATTAGCGTACATGCATCCCCAAGACAATATTGCCAGTGGCCCTATTTCAACCCTGACCTGAGGGAGTTGGGTCGAAAGACTAGACTACACAATTTAGGAAGTTAGCAGGGATTTGAACACAAACCACTCCACAACAGAAGCTATGTGAAGGTTATTAATAATGCAAATAGGAATGAAGTACCTGAGCCCATAGTCAAAGACATTAAGCTTCCCAAATAACTTGGAGAGCCAAACAGCTCAGAAAGCACATTTCTAAGTAAGCTGCCTCTCTCTTACTGCTCATAAACATGTCTACATGGGGAGTTAGTTCAGAGTACCTAGTATAAGCCTGGATTTACTAGTACAAAAATGCTGCTGTACTCTTCCTCTTTATCCTGTACTCCCAYTCTATTAATATCACTCAGTGTGATACTTTGCTTCCCAAAACACAAGGGCAGGCAAAGCCTTATAGCCCTTTCCTTCTGCTTCCCTAATGCAAATAGTGTTGTGTACACCCTTGCACYGTAATTTCACAGTCTAGCTTTGCAAAGCACTAATTTTTCTATGAAGAAAAGACCTAAGAAGGAGTAAATAGCTTGGTTGCTACTGCCCTCTAATCCTTGGTCATTCATTTAGACTTGCATCTAAGTCAAGCACATACTTTTTAGATGTTGGCATATAGCCCCCAGGAATTTGACTGAAACCCATCTCTCCGATTGTAAGAAAAGAGTAATGCTTAGTGGTCACTGCCAGGCAGAGTCAAATGTGTGCTATTCCTTAGAGTGAAGGAACCAAGAAGATATTTATTTTAAGCAATATATGTTTTCTCAACAAATAATGAATAGCATTTTCAAAGCATTTTCAACAGAACTGTTTCCCATTGGGAAATGTTGATTCAAAATAGAAACATGACAATATCCACCCCAAAATTGAGAGAAAAGTATGAAACTGAATAATGTTTCACCCTTTSCTTTGTTTCAGTAGCATTGGAATCTTGTGTTTTGAGATGTTGGAAACATTTGCTTTCACTTTGCTATGACTTTTAATGTGTAAGGTTTCATATCCTTTATGCATTATTCCCAAGACCTTATGTTTAATATAATATTCTGTTTCAGCATAATTGAAATAAAATGGTTCAGAGTTTTAGGATAAAATAGATCAGAATTTCTAACCTAACTTAGATTTTAARTGCAATTGAGAAAGAAAGCATGTTTGGAAACTCCACAATATCTTGTGGGAYAGTGCGTTCTCACTTGTTCTGCTTCACAGTCCTTACTACTGTTAAATGTAAATAAGAAATACAAGCCAGTACCTCCAGAGGATGATACTGAAGCTTTACTAAATCTTGATTCAGACACCATTTCTGTACTTTCACAAGAAGCTGTATTTGTTACCAAAGATCAACACATCACATAAACATGCCAGTTGATACTAGTTATCCTCTTTTTTTTTATTTTGTTACAGTGATATAATACTCAAATCCTRGATGGTAACTGTAACCGCAGCTTACACAAAATGTCCTCCATAAAATGTCCTAACATTCTTTAGAAATCTTTATAGTAAAATGATTTGCAGGGATTATTTAATCTATCACTACAATTAAGCCACCTCTGGCATGAAATTTGGCAACTGTTCAACAGCCTCATCACATGGGAAACTAGAGATGAATGGGTAATTTACAGGTGGAAATGTAATCACCTAGTAGAGATTATACAGAACTTCRAGGTTAATATTAATAACATAACCAGAACACCACAAGTAAACATACATGTCTGAGCCAATGATCTGTGCAGAGAATGATGCGGAGCTACATAAGCTCTGGGAAATATATGACTTTCTCTGAAATGGGTTTTTTTTTTCTTTCTTCATATACTGACATCCTTGTTGGGAAAAGTGGAAGAGTGACATGGCCTGCTTCTCTATGATATAAAAGAGCTACTCTTCAAGAAGAAATTGTAAATATGTGTTTTGCTTCAATCTTGTGTGGACATGCACTTCTACATGGTACATAAATTAGAGGTTTCTCCACAGGTTCTGGCCTTTAGTGAACAACAGTTGTTGAGACAGTGCTTTTTTAATATCATTCTATTCCAGTAATGCTTCACACTTCACTCACCCGACCACTAGTGGTAGTCAGTTATATGACATCATTATGAAGGAATCCTAAAAGGTCCCTTGAAACATTTTCGGGCAACTCTGCCGTTTCCCAGACAGTGATTCCTGACAATAGCCCTACATGCATAAGAATGCAAGCGATCATTCCAGGAGTTAGGCGCATGTATCCACATGCACACTTCTGGGAGCCAAAACCTTACTGTAATCTTCTACCTYCCATTCCCCTCCATTCTGCCTTTGCTGGAATAGAATTGAACAYATTTAGTAGAAACAAGCTGGGGGAAAGTCAGTGCACTGCCACGCCTGCCCCTCCTCCCTTGCAAGTAGACATGAAGGCTCCTAATGAAGGACAGAGCAGACTTTATAACGATGCTACATTTGAAATTGTGAGTCGATAGACTACTTGCACTTCTCATATATACAAAATGCAGGTGGGAACTTTCCTCTCCTCTTGCCAATATTAGGTTCTGGTAATCCATACACATGTGGCCAAATCATCGTCAGATATTCCAGTTGCACCTGCATTAGTCAGGATCTTGGCTCCAAACCACATCTGCTAATAAGACAAGAGTTCAGTGTTGCTCTCACAGCATGTATGAACATCCCGTGTGCATTGAGGAGAACAAGGTTGTGCTGTGCTTATCTGATTGCTCATGGACATAATCATGCAGTATAAAGGAAATAAGATTTTTTGCACACAGGTCAAAGTCATATCCACTTTCTTCATTTTGTGGTTTAATTATTTAAAGTACCGAAGTTTAAATGAACTCCTGAAAAATGAGACATAATATGAGCCAGAATGCCATTACTATACTGAACATTAATGTTGTAGAGGTATTTTCGTTTTGATACCCTGTTTTGATAGACTCATCAATTTCCATAACACATTTTGAACTAAAATTTTCCAGATTTAGTTACCTTTCACATACACATTTTCTGGGCTACAGTGCTCTGATCCCACTGCATACCAGGGTAAGAAAACATAGGCATTTGGCCTGGCAAGAAAGAGTTCCCTGGACAACAAGGCGGGCTGTGCTCTGGGGTACACCAGACCTGGCTTACAGGATGCAGCACCGGATACAGTGTTCAGCTGAGTATCCGCTATAGATTCCCACAGCCTTCCTTCAGAGTTGGCACTGTGGGCTTTGTTTTTCCTGCAATAGTTCTAAAAATACTGTGGAAATATCTGTTAAGCTTTTTAAAGATGCTGGTCTACAGATGCATTCTCACATCTACCCACTGATACAGAAGAGCCCTAAACCCATCATATATGTGCATTAAAAAAAAACAAACAAAAAAAAAAAAAAAGGAAAGCATAAATCTTTGATAAGACTATGGAAACTCAAGCATCTTAAGAGAAAAAAAAAGGCTGTAACCAGTTGTTCTTAGTAAAGCATACTATTTAGCACATTTCTATCTGAACTTTGAATTTTGTTAGGGTTAAATTAAATGAGAGTACCAGGGGCACATTTTCAAAGTGCTTTGAAAGATCCATTACCTTTAATGGAAGCTTCACAATTCAGGCTGCATACTTGCTCACAAATGTTGTTTTAGAAAATCCTTTTTGTCTGTTTTTCATCAAGTTTTCAGTAGTAGGATCCTTACATGTACATTAGAAATTCATAATGGGAACTTTCAAGTCAATGTCCATGAATCTTGGTAAAATTTGACTTTTTTTTACTTAAATTTTCTCAAAGGCCACCTGATGATCTGTTGTACATTCAGAAGTATTATTGTTATTTATTAGTGTTAACAGTGCACTTTCCTGTGTCACAAGCTATTGTTGTAATAGGATATGTAGATTAATACCCTGCCTACTGAGCCACATGATAAGACATCTAATTTAATATGTGTTACTTCTCTTATGTTTGTATGCAACCACTGGGATACAGATATCTTTCCCTGAAGTGATTGATTTTTTGTTGATGAAAGTTTATTGGAAATTCTAAGACTCCAGAGGTTGTTCAATTGATGGCCTTGAGTCCTGAAGATGGATTTAAAAATACTTTATTTCTTTCTTTCAATTTGCAAAAGAGACACTGAGAATAAGATCTTTTAAAACAACATGGTAAAAATGAGATACAAACTTAAGAGTGGTTGATTATGAGAAGCAATTCCATTTGAGACTTCGCATATGATTGACGTAGACTATGCTTTGATAAGATTAAAAAAATCTCCAGAGATAATCGCTCATAATGAATCATTTATTATGTATATCTCTTAATTCTAGAGGGGTTAAGGATGAGTGAGCATGAAAGCCAGGGACCGAGCTTTTTGCATCCCGTAAACACTCCTTGCAGATATTTATACGTGTCCTCAAGCACCTCTGCATGAAACACAGGAATCAAGGACAGATCCTGCTTCTCCTGTTTGCCACACAAAAACAGTCGGTTCTCTTATGTCTGAATCCTGGGAGGGCACTGGAGGCATAGTGGCAGGGCAGAGATCCAAGCTAAAGCAACCCTTTCTCTGTGCCACATAATGAAAGGAATGGCAGAGGAGGCATAGAGCAGCCAGGTCACAGCTCTTTCACTTATTTACCACAAGACCAAAAGGCAAGCGCATTGTGCAGGAGGCTGGGAACCACTGGAGCCAGTGCCAGAGGATACATATCTTTTGACTTATGGCACTATCTCTTCTCCTTACTTGCACACTTGGATAATAATTCTATAGAGTTTAGTTTGAGATTCAAAGCACCAAAGGTAAAACCTGAGGTTTTACCTCTAAATACAATATAAAGTATAACAGTACTACTCTATGTGTTGAGCAAATTTCTTTTTTCTTGTATACATTTTCAAAAAAGRTAGTCTCTTTCACTCTTAATTTCAGGGTGACGGACCAAAGTTCAGACTGGCTTCATTAAACATAAAAGAAAGATTTTGTAGCCAACCTATTTGCACACCTTTTTCTCAAACAGGCAGATGAACAGTCAGCATGTGCCTCTCCAGAATGACAGGCATCATGAACAGCTCTTAAACCTATACAACACTCGCCATCATAAACACGGCGTGTTTTACAGGCTGCCTCACGACTTGGACAAAGAGCTATCATAACACTTTCCCGGGCCCTATACTGCCTCCATTTACAATTAGTGTTAGGCAGTAGCACCTCTCGGTTCCTTGTCTGGAGCTGATATGGATTTAGGTATGACAGACTGGCAAACAAATTGTGTCTGGAGGACTGCTGGCAGAAATTCGTGCTCTCATTTTACAGTGCTAGCTACCCAGGTCATTGAATAAGACCTACTTGTGTTTCGGTACCAATGTATTTCAGCTGTAGAACTCCTCTTAAACTTTCTGACTGGGAATGTTGCCTTGGATTTTAAAAATCAGCTTTTATTATCTCAGMTGTGTAGTTGAATCTTTGAATGGACTGTCCACTTCCATTAATGGAAAAAATGCCAGAATTTACTGAAGTAATTAGGTACGCTTGTTGTGGAGAAGTGCAAGGAGTTAGGTAGGCTGGAAYACAAGATGTGGGATCCATGGCCCACTCCAGGCTGTAAGCCCAAGACTGGCTTTCCATTACTTGAGTGAACAAAATTTGTTGGGATGGCTGCAGGAAATTCCATTAAATAAGTGTGAAAATACAGATCACAAGTAAAAATACTTTTTTATTACCAGAACTAGTATGACTGGATTTGATCGTAGGTCCTAAATTACCAAGAACATGCAGAAGACGTGTTTTCCCTGTGCTTGTGTAACATTTTACACAACAGTGCTTCCTGGTTCAGACCTGTGCATGCTACAAATCACCAAATATAAAGCAATCAGCAACAGTGGCAGTTGCCCAGAAGCATCTTTTGCAAAAGTGTCATAAGATAGGCAAACACAATAAAGCATCTTTGATGTTGAAAAGAGATACATATAAGAATTGCAATTATTTATTTTCTCTACTTGCTAGTAGTGAAATGCTTTGTCATTAATATTTGTTTTCGCATCTACTATGTATATGCTGCACATACTGCCTCTATATTCTTTCTTCTGCCATCTTAAGATCAGGAGAAAGTTATTTCTTAAACAAGYAGGAACCTTCACTGAAATATGCACAAGAGCATAAGCCTAGAACAAATCTTTCACCTTGCCAGAAATTAGTGAAAGGAAAATAGGAAATTATTCTAGTTTATCTTTCGTTGTGTTTTATTTTTGTGTTTGCTTGCTTGCTTCATAAATGCTACAAAATCCTTTTAAAATGTGCCTCTCAACCTGCTCACTACATAAAACAGACTATAGATCACTATTAATGTCACTTTAAAAAGACCAGAATGTGGAATTACTCTAATTTGGTGGGGAAGAGGTATTATCTACTGGAAAAAAAAAAAAAAAAAAAGAGTAGAAAGATGCATGTTGAATACAATAGGAAGGTCATCAAATTAAGAGGAATCTGTTTTCCTTCAAAAATCAAAATAAATAAATAAAAGGGGAGCATTCACAAAATAAATATGCTGAGCACACAAATGTTAGTGCAAATATAGATCTTTCCTAATAACACAATGGAAGTTGTTAAAAACAGATAGAGGCAACAAWGAGAAGATTTGTGTATGTATCCCCTCTGTGTGTGTATGCATGCATGTGTATATAGACTTTAAGTTGTGTGTATAGACTTCAAAATCTTAGATGTCTTAAGCCAAACATTTAATCATATAAAAAGTACAAGTAACATTTTTCAAAATTATCAAATTGAAGAGAGAATGGTAGAATAGTAGTGTACTAAAGAAATTTTTTTGAATCCTTTTCTCTCACAATAGCACATCTGAAGAACAGAAAGTATCRCATACAACTGGAGCAACCTCTGTCAAATTGACATCAAAATATGGTATCTGGTTATCGCACAAATCTGGAAAGCCACAGTCTAGTAGGTCTTATTCTCTGTGATYGTGGGTTACATTTTTATATAAACTGCGCTAGCAATTTAAGTAATTAAAAACCTGCCACTTAAGTAGTCTGCCCACCACTGAAAAGACTTCCACTGAGAACTGGAAGGCCACATGGTGAGCAGATGAAGAGACTTCCTGTGCTCCCTACAGTTCCTGAGAGCAGAGCTCAGGAAAGGAGTCAGGAAAAAGATGACCTTCCATTAGCCAAGGGCACTGAGCCCTAAGCAGCCTTATCCTACAGTCAGCCCTTCCTTCCTTGAGCAAAGAGTCGTCCTGATCTGCATCAACTGAAAGGGCCTCTCATGCAGCTTTGGGGCTCATTGACTGCCAGTTCTGCCACTGATGTGTATGAGACTATTTCAATAAAGAGCATTTTATAAGAACAGCTTTTCAGGGTCTGTCACAAAAGATCTTAGACCCCAGCACTGAGGCATTAATGCAAGAGGAAAACTATATGCACATGTACACATGCTTTGCCACTGAATATTCACATTTGCATAAAATTATTCAGACACAAAAACCCTAGATCATTTCCCTAAAATAGCTCTCGACATACTTATCTTTGGGGACTTTTCACCTTGTGGATATAATTCCTTAATTAATTATTTCATCTTCTGGCTACAATCYTGCAAACCCCTTGGCATATCTGTTACAATACAGTTACATATTCAGTTTACCCAAGCTCTGTCTCAGTCATGTGTGCTTTTTATTAATAATAATATGGATTATAATCACAGTTCTTTTCTAAGTACTAGCTCACCAACATACCTAGGCAACACAGATAGCTAGTTAATAAAAAAGACAAGTAATAATTGGGATAAAGCTTCAACCAAAGGCACATGTAAATGTACATCCCTTTGCCTTTCATTCATAAATAAGGTAAGTATTTACCTTCTTAAAGTAGCTAATAGAAGACAACTATTTATACTTATCTACARTCACTGAGATTATACCAGTGGTTAAGGCTGTATCACATGCTTTAGATTRTGTGTACTAACCCAGGCACATGAAAAGGATGCCAACGTCTGTCCAGTAAATTTATACCAACCAACAAGTTGATGTCCTAGGTCTTTATGTAGCAGAATAGTTGCAAGATCACTTTGTGTATGTATCCATTTAACTGGGAATCTATCTGAAAAAGTAGGCCTCCAAGCAACCATCAGCCCATGCAGGTACACATGCGGATGCATATGTACACATATAAACAGAAAACCAGGAGGTAAACAGGAAGCTCTGGGGACATTGGGAGAAGACAGGATGTGAAAAAGTTTAAAGATGAGCAAATGACACATCTTTGGAATGATAAATAACATTAAACAAAATTTTWTTCCACATGTTCATTCCTATTAATCTAGTTGTATGTATTACATTTAACAGTGATGTCTAGAAGCCAGACGTTTTTTAAAGAAATGATTATATTCTCCTCTATCTTTTCATCTTCTTTCTTCTCCCACTTCTTGGACTAGAGCTTTGGAAAAATATGTTGATTGTTGGAAATCTAAATCAGAGGATTTGATTTAGATCTGTGTGCTTGACAGATCTGGCTGGGCTGACACTCTAACTGCTAACTAAAATATATTTTGCAGCTGACATCCTTGTTCTGTGTCCTGTGATTACAAGTTTCATTGTTATGGTAAAAGTTCTTGTGAGAGAGATGATGCTTGTAGAGAAAGATGGGCTTTCTTAAGTAGCTTTTGCCAGGTAATATGATTTGTCCGGAATGAAACTAGTACGAATGTCACAGTATTTGGTCCATTTCTGGTTCATTCTGTGAATTTGCCCAAGATTCATGCCTCAATATTGTCTTCTAATTTTGTGTCCTTGATGGTGCTGGGGGGAGGAGGGGAAAAGTCAGATATGACTTTGTAAACTACCGGAAATAGTAGGTCCCTATTACAGCATAGAAAAACAAAAATAAAAACAAAAATGAAAAATAACAATGAATCCTCTGTAGAGTTCTGAACATAAGGCATAAGTCTAATTTCATTCTGTATTCAGTGGGGAACCACTGGAGAACAGAGCACTAGGGAAATAAGCGCACAGTTGTAGTGTCTCTAAACAGATAAGTTGCTGCATTCTGTCATATTAGGTTGTTTTCATAGTGGACGGATGTACTTCCAGATAATGAGGTGCAATTTCTTCAAAGTAGCTCTAAACCTGCTGAAATATTGATGACATATTGTAATACTTTTTATTTTCTTATTTTTATTTTGCAAAAATATGGGAACAAACAATAGGGATTTGGTCAGAAAGACTTGGGGGACTGTCGGGTGCTTTAGAAAAAAAAATGAAATCCTAAATATCCCAATAGTTATAATTTTCTAAAAGAAGTAAATTCGTGGCATTTATTTTAGTTCATTCTCTTCATTAAGGAAAACTTTATGAGAGTTAAATCTTAATGTATTTTTAGTCTATAATGACAATTTGGATGGGGCTTGGGATTTTTTTCTTTATTTATCTACTCTTAATTGGATTATGAATAGTCACAGAGCCAATTCAGTCTGTAGAGCCTAAGATTTAACAATATTCTGAATCTGTTTCTGAAAGTCACCCACAGGGGAGTAGTATGGAAAGAGATGACACCTTCTCTTCGCCTAATGTAGCTAAACCTTACCTGACTGACAATAAATTAATGTAGCAAGTCTTTCTATAATTTAAATGAAATGTGAAAATTATTTTTTCTTTGACTTATTTTTAGCAAGCTGAATCAACGTAGTTTGGGGAATTAAGTGTTACCTGTTGCCTCTGGACTGTTGACCCTAAAAATACCTCCAGTCCCTTGCTTTCTCTCCTTTTCTGACAAAATTGTTATATTCTATATATCTGAAAGGCTAAACAAAATTTGCTACTGTCTTACAGTTAATACATCATTACATGGTACCAGAAATAACACACATGCAAATGCAGAATATCAAGTTTTTATGGGTGAGTTCTCAGAGTTGGTTCTTTCTTCATGTATTCAAATTTAGCTTTTTGCAATGTGCCATAGTGACAGCCATTGAAAATAAAATTTAATCTATAATTAAGTACAGATAGCACACATGCAGAAGGAACATGGTTGCAGTTCTGTCTACATTCCATAGTATCAGTCCAAAAAGAAAGAGAGCTTAGTCACGTGTTGTGTCATTTGTACAAGGGGACAGAAAACAGGCCCTGGACCWTTAACGTGAATGTCACTTGTGAGAATAAGTCAGCTCTGAAGAAAAGAAAATACCCCTCATCTCATCATGAGGAGCGATTTCTGGTATAGTAAGTCCGAACAGACCTGATGGTACCCAAAATGCTTCCTCCCGCCAAGCTCCGCTGGTACAACCTACAAGACAGGATCCAGCCTCCTGATACACCCTATCAAGCCTTCCTTTTGATATTGCAACTGATGGTTACCTGCATCCACTCAAAGTATACCATGATTAAGCTCACTTGCATGGGACTGGAAAAGATCTCTCTTCTCTGCTGAGGTCAGTTGTTAATGGAAAGGCTAAAACCTTTTCTTTATTAGCAAGGTACACATATAGCTGTCACTTTATTAGCACCTTTGCATATATAAAATTGCCCAGGATCTTCAAAGGTGCTCTATTTGACTGTTCATATCATTGCCTTCAAGAGGAACTGAGTTAGCTCTGAGCACGCCTATTCTGTTAATAATTTCCCTAAATTACAGGCACCAGGGTCCAACCTTCAGTCATGTCAGGAATTGTTCCAGTAAGGAATGTGTCAATGGCTTGTAAACTTTAAAATCAAACTGGAAAAGACACAATATTGTATTGCTGTGGTTTAAATGAGTTTACATTAGGAAGGAGATTTCAAGAGAGCAAAGGGCTTAAATATCTCATTACATTGAAAATGGCTGGGACTTAGGCTCTTGAGTTCCTGAGGAGCCATGGAAAGTTTTCTCCTCCAGCTTAAGGCTTCTAGGCTGCACAAGGAAAGCTGAATCAAAGGAATGAATGTCTGGATCAAGACAGAGCCACAAATCAACTGCTGTTGGAAAGAAAAGAGATGAGGACAAAACTGGGAGAGAAACCAAGTGTTAGAGCTCTGGAGATGKGGTTTTGGTGTTCTTTTGCTGTCTAGGGGACAGGGAAGATATGTACCCTCACCTCCAACAAGCACTGCCTCGCACAGTATAAACCTCCTTTTTTCAGCTTCAGTAAAAGCTGAAGCCAGCCTGATTTTGCAGTGTTCTGACACAGGCAAAGCTAACAGAGGGCTRCAATACTGCTGCAGAGTAATCTACTATCTCAGGCAAGTACCTATTTTTGCCCATCCCCACAGACAGTTCTGCATTCCGGTTTTAGTGAGAAGCACATCAGATAAAGATGGCTTAAACTGACGGGCACCAAAACCGTTTGAAAAAACAACTCAATTTGTTATAAGTGATAATGCACTACCTTGCCATTGCTAATTGCTCTTATTCTTCTCATTCAGTTTTATGTAGTTCTGAAGCAAAAGACAAATGAAGGTAGAACACAGTAGGAAGAGAATGATCAAAATAATAGAAGCAAATGGTCAAATTAAATCGCAATCATTTGGTACAAACTGAGATTTCGACATGAAACCAAGAAAGAGGAGAACAAGGGAGAAGAGATCATTATTCTACTGTTTACTACTGGCAATCAGGGTGCCTAGGAACCATGACATAGGTAGAAGACAGAAAGATAGTCTCTRTCTCAGAGAATTTCCATTCCAAACTGGAAAAGAACCGTAAAGAAGATTCCAAAAGTAGGAGGAAGTTGTTTGTTAAAAAAATAATGCTGGTGATACTGTTTAATTACATGAATATGAAAAATGGGCATCAGAAGCTGTTTCCAGGGTTCAAAATAATGCCATGTARGAATTGTTTAAGAGAAAAGAAACCATAGCAGATAACTACTTCCACAGTTTTAGTGTTTTAGAACTTCTGAGTAGAACTATGACTTGGCTAGCAAACACTGATGTTTTTATCTGTCCCTTTTGGCCTTGTAGATCAGATCAAACTCAGTGGAATTATAGAGGTACAGTTACTTTAAACCAGACTTCAAGCTATTGGGAGAGTGATAAAAGTTAAATCCTTAACAGTCACTTCTTTATATTCATGATACATATTTAGTGCATCACAGACTATGTCTTATTTCTAAATCACTAAACTCAGCCATGTGGCTTGTTACTTTGTATGTCACACAGCACCATGGTAAGTCCCGTTCAATTCCCCTGCATCTGTCTTTCACCTGCTATAGCAACTCGGGATAACTCTTTGTCTGCTCCAGAGCCCAGAAATTTGGAAGTTTGCTCAGACCCTTAGGAATAGCAGATGTGTCTGTGGTGTTAATATGTCACATAGAACATCCAGATGTAAGTGAAATACCAGCCTGAAATGTTCCTATAGTCTCCAGATCTCTCTGTAAAAGGTTATATTAACTTGTGAGGTCATTTAAAGCACTACAGAAAATTAAAAGCTGTTTTCAACTGCGATGAAAGTAATCATCCCCAGAAATACACTGATTTTAAAAGTAAGTCAGCCTGAGAATTAGACCAACCTGAGAACATTACACTTAGTTTAATAAAGGCATCCTTCACCAACTTACTTTTATAAGTAAAACTCTTCAGTGCAGCAGTGGTACAGTTCTGTACCACCAAAGTTAGCAGCAGTTAAAGAGGATAAAAATCAAAAATATAGACCCTAGCTCTTTCCTATTGTGAAGCTATGGAATGGCTCCGCTGAGTTTTGCAAAGGTTATCTGTTTATACAAGGTCAAATTAACACACCAAGACTATTAGTTTTATAAATGAAGAAAACTCAAAAGGATGGATGATTGAATTGAACAAAATCAATAGAAATGTTCAGCTATACAGAAATGCCTAGTAGCCAATAGCAATACTTGAGACAAATTTTTCAAACTAACTTGTCTGAAGTCATGCACCCACATTCATCCATAAGTGACAACATTAGTGATTTGAGCTACAGAGGATTCCGGCAACCATTGCTCCCAGTTGAATCACTTATCAAAAATCAGGTCATACACTTTCAAACCTAAGTATGCATTTAAGGCATACATTAGGCAGGAAATTTCGAAAGTCTGACTTAAGAGTGGTGTATTTAAAATACCAGAAAACATTAACTTGTTACTATAAACACTGGGGCAAGTCTTCATATATTGTAAATCAGTACAGCCTTACTGATGTCATGAAAAAGCGGGGATTTTTAATGAGCTGAAGATCTTGCTTTGCATTCCACTCTGATATCTATGCATCCATGTACATCCAAGTCCATATGAGCAGGTAGAATTGGAGAAGAACAAGGGAACAGCCCCAGATGGCAGGAGGTATGAATTCACTCCAAGCTCTGCGAACAATCTTCTGTGAGATCTTGGACAAATCACTTCACCATTCTGCAACACCCACCACCCCACATACACACTATTACAGTTGTTTAGACTGCAAACCTTGTATTACTGCTTGCTCACATAATGCTAAGTGCCACCAGACACTCATTTCATTTGTACATTCACCCATTATTTCAAACACTACCAATATCAAATACATTTAACTTCACAAATCTAGCCCAAACTCTGGCTTACCTAGGTAAAAGCTGCCCCTTACTCAGCAAAGGACCAATATACCTGATGAGCCTTGAATCTGCATCTGCCTAGGTTTGCACAGACTCCTTGTAATAGATGAAACTGCACATGAAATGTTACAATGACAATAAATACACATAAATCTACTGAACTGATGAGCATTCAGTCAGGCCTGATTAATGATGCCCTCAAGAGCAGCAACAAGCTGCATTTTCACCTTTAACACTGAATAGCAACAGTTCTAAAGCATATGAAGCAACATGGAGTGCCATTTCTCTTCCAAGCCCTTGAGAAATATTCCCAGCATGATTCTGCCCATCGTCACAAAAGCACCAAATGACAGCTAGAACTCGGAAAGGTACAAAGCCTCATCAACAACCCCACCACAGGAAGCAGAAAAACATAATCTCTGCTTCTTGGTAGTAAAAACTGTCACAAAAGACTAGCTCTACCTGCCTAGAGACTTACAGGAGAACCCGCACACCACGCAACACTCCTCCAATAATGTAGGTAACTATCATTATCCAGAAATGCAGACTTCTGCCCCAAATAATACACCCAGCCAGGATATCTCCACAGGTTCTGGACTGGAGTTGGCTCTCATCCAGATAATATAAAGGACTGCAAGCTTTGGTGTACCTGCACCCATGCCAGTAGGCATATCAAAAGCACAGCACTGAGACCTAGCTTAGGATGAGACAACAAGGGTTACAGAGCACTAGAACACGTTTCCCAAGAGGTTGTGGAGTATCTGTCTCTGGAGATATTCAAAACCTGCCTGGATGTGATCCTGTGCAATGTGCTCCAGGTGAGCCCGCTCGAGCTTGGGGGTTGGACTAGATGATCTCCAGAGGTCCCTTCCAACCTCAACCATTCTGTGATTCTGTGATTCTGCGTAACAGTTAGTCTTCCAGGATTCCTGCAACCCATCCTGTACTCAGACAAGCATCTCTCTCTGCTGATCACATTTTTTATGCTGMCAGTGTAATTTAAACTGAACGAATTGGCTTTAGAGTATTTAACGAATAATGCCTATGGGCATGAAGGGGACTGAAGAGCTGGAAATTGGAAAGAGCCAAACATCCCTTTTGGCACCTTTGCTCTAATGATGCAATTGTGTCTCTGCCAGTCTCTGCCAGTCTCAACAGACCGGCTTTAAAGTGATGCTTTGCCCAGGAAAAAGTAACTAAACAGATTATCATAGTAGAGAGGCAATTTCCCATCCCTAATTGAAGAATCACAGAACGGTAAGGTTGGAAGGGACCTCTGGAGATCATCTAGTCCAACCCTCAGCATAGCCCATACAGGGATTGAACCCATGACTTTGGTATTAAYAGCAGCACKCTCTAATCAACTGAGCTAAACCTGCCCACAATCTGATCTGTAAACAGTAGGATCTTATTAAAAGCCATGAAGTGCAACTTCAAACAGCAATGTGTTGTAGCCTATGATTAATTTGCAAACCATTGGCTAAGTGAATAAAAGCTGTCTTTATGCAGCGTTTTTACTTTAGATAATATGTGGAAATAGATTTTTAATAGTTTTCTCCTAGGAGACCAAAATAGTTCTGATAATTAGGCTACTTAGTTAAATACTATTACTCTACAAAACTGGCCAATAGTCTGGTTTGTCAACACAGCTTAACAGAGAGGTGGAAAAGAAATGTAATTTCCCCAGCCATAATACTTTCAAAATGGTAGAGATGTTTATACTCGTTTTTCCTCTTGAAGAGGAAATGTTCTGTAGGTCATAGCAAGATCTTGGGTACAAGCACAACCAAGTTTTGAGCACCATTAGCTCTGCTAGTCTCTCCCTGTCCTGGTCTGTGCAACTACGAGGCAGCTTTAAGACTATCCATCATCCAGGAATAAATAATTAATAATAAATAATTAATTTAAGTTTGAGAGTTTTTTATATTTAACTATATAAAAWAAAAAAAAAAAAAAAAAAAAGGAAAGTGTAAGCCGTAAATTTTGGTACCTACTTGCTATAAAGTTGATTATACAACAAGAGCTTTAGGCAAATTTTAGTCTTTGTTCTAAACAGCTAGGTATGGGAATCTTCAGCATGGCAAATAAATCAAAATTTTCAAGTAATGTATTGGATCTTAGAGGTGAAACTGACTGTCAAGTCGTGCCTCTTTTTTGACCTAAAGGACAGTGTACTAGGCTGACACCCAAGTGACTTATGCTTTATTTTCATCATTGTAATGCAGTCCTTAAGGTGTTATCACTTCCCTTCTGCAAGCTGTGGTTTCGTCAGCTGTAAAATTAAGAAAAAGCTAACAAATTCCTTTGTAAAAGGCTTAGATTTCCTGTAGAAAATCACTACAGAAAAGTTAGGTACTATTATTCATTTTAAAAAGCAGAGGGTTTTTTTTGTTCTAACAACATCATGAAAAGATCAACTGCTATCCAGTGCACGCCTATGCAGTCATATTTAATCTGGCCTTTGCAGAAACTGCCTCTTCCCTTATGATAATCTCTTAAYTTAACATGAGTAGTGAGGGAGCCCAGCTGGCATTCCTAACAATAGACACTAACAGATTTATGTCTTTGCTTAGTCCAACAAACTTGGCTTTTACCAACTCTGCAAGACATGCTGCAGAATACAGGATTTGATTTCCAGAGAGCTCAGCCCTGAGTCCTTAGATAGTGCTCCACACTCCTCTGAAAATCTGGCTTTAGTGAGGAAGCAGTAGACTGAAGAACACACGACTGCAGACTTCAGTGTTGAAGGATGTTACCGATGTTGAGCTGTGACTGTAACTGAACAGTTAGAGTGCAGGAAGGAAAGAGTTGGAGATGACATGGTGTTGATTTTTTTTTTTTTTTTAATTTGTGCTTTTATATACTTTAAATTTTATTGATACGGCTATTAATATTTACCTTGTAGAAATATTCAGAAAACAAGAATCTAAGTGCTGCAGTGTGACCAAGCTCACACCCAACTGTTTTTACTGCAGGTCAGCAGAAGTTCCTACTCTGAAGARTTTATGATCAAAATAGACAAGACTGATGAAATCTGAGCTCAACAGAATTGCAAAGATTTGATATGTCACCAAGCTAGCAACTGGCAAAGTCAAGACAAAATCTAGATCCAAGTCTCACTCTAGTGCCATATCCAGAGAAATTTTCTCTTCTTCTTTCTCCAACGTATTTCAGAACTAACTCAGGTGTGGTATAAAGACCTTCTGGGTACCTTTAATGAATCAGAAGGAAGATAAAATAAAAATATTGCCTAATGAATAGTCTTCTTTCCTCACCATTAGATTCTCAGAAATACCATCCTTTCTCCTCCTTTTTACATTCTCCTAACTTAACATCTTTAATAGGTTTCAAGAATAACATTCCACAGTCTTTCAGCCTGCAGCGCATAAGGCAGGGTACTTTTATTATAGTTTAATAAATTGTTAATACTGAATATGAATAATGAAATAACTAATGTCATGTAACCCCCTAATAATCATTACAAAAATACATTTTCTGACATAATTTAAACATATTACTAAAATATATATACTCATCTCTACACGACAAAGTTAGTATTTCTGACATACTTATTTCTAATAATAATTTTGTTTAAAATAAAATCCTAGTTTTTCTAGGAAATCTCAGCTTTCTTTCATATAAAATACTTTTACACTAAAAAATGGAAGCATTCTCTTTTTCAATGGAAGCATTCTGTTTCTGCAGCTCTCAAACTAYAGCCATCTCTTTTGCAATGCTTTAGACATGGTACTGAAGATAGCAAGGCTGTTCCGTGTTTACACTGAGACAACTGAGGATAAATCTTGGCCACAGACTTATACTGAGGTAATACAAGCACATTGTATGTGTGCCAGAATGGTAGCAAGACATGCAATTTTTTGCGCATGCTGACTTTATGCCCTCGCGTATTTGTGGATTGTAGATTCAGCTTTGAAGAACTTGGCCTAGACATTCTGAAAGTGTCTCAATAGTAACTGGAATTTTAGGAGRTGTTTTTTTAAAGTTAGCTAACCAATAACTTTTAACTTGATTTAAAATTGTGTCAACCCAATGCCAGAAACGGCCTTTAAATAGACCAGATACTCAAATTAATGTAAAATATGTTTAAAAGACTATTTCAGGAACTTGCCTTTGACAGTTATCAGTGTCTTGCCATTCTCAGAGCTAAAATAAGTAAATTAAAATATGTATGTATGTATATATATATGTATGTAAAATAAGTATGGAGCTGTACAGGTGTGTGGCTATGGAGGTGTGGCTTGACAGAGCCACAGAGCCAGCTGACAAAAGTCTACAAACAGCAATGAACAAGATTATGTCTGTCCYGGACTCAAGCTGGCCTTCAGCTGTCTCCATGAAAACTATGGCTTTCATATTAAGATTCACTCTGCAGTAGCTRACCATCAGCAGATTGGTAATTCCATGCTATATACAGTGCATGAATTTTCTTCAATATTACAGGCTCATTTGAACCTACATATCTAACTTCCCTCAGATTAACCCTCCAAACATCCACTGGAATATGCGCAGTTTTCTGAAACACTAATGCAGTTCCATTACTCACTGGTACCTTTAGCCTCACCTCTGTCTTCTGTTTAAACCCTGAGTCTTCAGAAAACAAGCACATATGTTTATACAGAAAGCCGTCTCACACCTGCAACACAGCTATTGACTTTTCCTATGAGAACCCATGCATGCATACGCAGCAAATGCAGAATTTAGACCTTTATAATTATTTCTGAAAYCTGGAATCCACTTTTCACTCTGTTATGGATGTATTTGCAAAGGACATTTGGGGAAATAATCTGGTAGTTTTATACAGGATCTACCGTAACTGGAAAATAAGGTCCACTCAGCTACAGTTCTGTTTCTATTGCCAAAAGTTCTAACTTTYRCAGCTCTGTTTTGTTATCAAGGGCCAATGCAGCATTCTAGAGCACCGACGGTTAACTTACTCTGCAGCAATTAAAAAACGGAATCCTACCTTTTCTTCATCTTCAAAGCATGGTGGGGCTGAGATTGACTTTCAGGAGAACTGACGCATACTGAAGGGCTGGCAATTCTAAGAGCTCACAGCACCTCCCGTTCAGCCCCAACAGTGCGTTAGGAAAGGTGTTCAGGTAGAAAACATTCAAGAAAACATTTCAGTWKSMWACTGAAATGTTTTCTTAAACGAGAATCTGAGTTAGGACTCCTTTAATGGGATTCCAAGAAGCCAGGTAGAATCTGGAAAACGTTCTCACTTATTGATTTCTCACTTTTTGTAAATTAAACAGAATCTGGCTATTGTTGAAGTGGCATGTGCAAAATATACTAGGAATTCTGCAGGATATCTTTACAGTGATACCATTCGAATGGTAAGATGGATTTAGTACAAGAAACAATTAGATGCAACGTGACCATAAAGAATGCATATGCAAGAGAGAAGAATAACAGAACCTCCCAATACAATTAGAACTTACGGCTGTAAGAGAGTTTCTGATGTAGAATATTTTGATGGTAAACTAACCATCTGAATTTTTATTTAGCGTTACTGATGAATCCTGATAGCACATATTTCTTGGGCCTCTTTTGTCCAGACAAAGTTTCTTGTCATCTCCATACAGAAGGTGTTGTAAATCCTGATGTTTTAAGGTAAGCTATTTGAAGCTATCTGTTTTGTTTCCTCCTGCCTCTTCCCCACTATTTTCTGCATATAGCAGGTTGATTCTTTTTTTCTTGCAGAAAGTTTTCATTTGATTATAGTCCAGCTCCTCTTTAAGGAACCTGATGAATATAAACATAGCTCTACTTTAGGTTTTCTACGTTCAAGATGAAGTAAGCTGTTATAGATGGCTTAAAAATGGTTAAATAAATAATGTTTAGAGTAGTTTCCTGATTTGTCTAGGGGCATATAACATTGCATGCTGCCAAAATATGGGCCAGGTCTCAAGGTTCCATTCATATAAATGGGAAATAAAATGTGCTTGAACAAAGAGGAAAAATGAGTTTGAAACCTTTCTGTAGAAGAATCATTTAGATGATAAAGAGATGTGAACTGGAAATTCCTACAATATATAACTGAAGAAAAGAATGCTTTATCAAAGACAATTGTTCTTCTACTTGTTTAAAAGAGGTTAGCAAAAACAAACCACTAGTATACTTTAAAGAGTACACCTTATGATCTGTGATGTGAATTTTACTGTGTTTTCACTTCATCAAGAAATTTTTCAGAATACACAAGATTTGGATTTTTTAACTTTAAAATAAGCAAACAAGAAAACAAACAGCAAAACCCACAGGTCCTCTCTATGCAAGAAGAAAAAGGTGATGGTCATCTTTAAGAAAATAATGAACTACAAAAGGGTTAGAAGCAAATTCTAACTAATATTCAAACGAATATGAAACATGATAAGGCACAGTGGAGAATTTGCTGAGAATCTTTAATTGCATGTACTGAGAACATTATGTATTCACTGAGACCACTATAATTGCACGTATATGTAAATGTTATAAAGTGTAATGCCATGAGGGCATATCCCCTCTATTTCCAGCCAGAAGGTGAGAAATAGCAAAAGAAACACTGGCCTGAAATAACTTCTCAGCTTGCCAGTGATCCCAGGGCACACTTTGGGACAGTAGTTTGGAAACCACATGATGCACCTGGTGATCAGTAAAGCTCAGGATCTGAATTGAAATACCCTGCTCTGCTTTTAAGAGCTTCCAGTATCCTGGGACATAACACAGTGSACACTAAGTAAAAAGCAGACTAAGCTCTCATGCCTTTTTCACAGGTTCCAGGTGGAGAAATGCCAGAGTTTCTTTCCTAGGGCTTTCCTTGGAACAAACACAGATGTCTGGCACAAAACGTACATTTGTGTTTTCACCGAATGCCAAGCTGGAGCTTAGCTTTACTTGATTTCRTTTCAACCATTCATCGTATGGATGGTCAAGCGATTTCAGCCTCCGGAGTTCCTCTAGGAGTTTAAGAACACCTGATGCCCACTCCAGCCACAGAACTGAGACAGGAGCAAGGTGCACAAAGGAATGCCTGCCTGAGCCCTCAAACCCACAGGCACAGCGGTACGTTTATTCACCTAAGCCGTTCCACTGGGTAGTGCTGGAGCTCTCCTGAAGAGCAGACAGGGAACAGGCAGCAGCACAGCACAGTGTATGTATGTCCCTGTTCATGGGGCTACCTCCTCGGTTGCTTTCAGAGCATCAGTGTACCAGGAGGAGTGCACAGCACCTTTGGCTATGGGCYCCGCAGGGCCAATGTTTTAGTCTCACTCACTGCAAAAACAGTGAAACTGGTCACTCAGGTGACCTGCTGCTGCCTTCAAGAGTGAGCATGGACTTGGTCATCAACTTCTGTGTGAGGAATACTTCAATTTGCTAAACTGAAACCCATCTCAGTTCAAAAATTGATTTGAGGAGAAGTGATATCCAGAGGCAACAGCACCTGTGAGAAGAGTACATGGAAGCAGTGTCTACTATCACATGTTGCTCTGCCACTTAAAGTCCCCATGTTTAAAACAGAGATAATAATAACCTCCTCCAAACAGTGTGAATGGAACTAAGAAGTCTTCATGAGGCATTTCAAAATTCCCAAGTGAAAGCTCTTAATTTTTATTTATTATAAAATATACAGTGGTTTCAAACAACTATCACACTCTAACATATAAGTCAAAATGTCTAATAAAATTTGCTTCCTCATTTTCAAAATGATGCAAAGGCTATATGCTGCTGTTCAAAAATAATAGACACTCAAACAGAATCTGACTATACATGTATATCACACTTAATTAGAAGTTCCTGCTAAGCACTAAAGAATGAAATAAAACCYACAGAGCATTTACTTGCAGCAAAATGTAAGCAATCAGTTTAATAATATTGTCTTTTTCTTATCCTTATCTTAGTATTCATGGAACACGAGTTGTGTTTACAAAGTCAAAAAGTAATTTGAAGAAATCTTTGATTAAAATTTCCTAAATGTTATAAAATAATCAAACATTTCTAAGATCTTATTAAAAGCTCCAAGTGAATTAATACATTGAAGTAGAAATCTAGTTAAACATCTAATTAGAGTTTAAAAGGCAGTGAACACTTTAATAAAGGCATAACTAAAATAGTGTAATATTATCTAAAATATTTTAATGTAATATTTCAATTGCGAAATGTCTGAGTTCTTCTACAACTCCATGGAGAGTCAGAAGACTGCACTTCCATCCTTCTTTCCCCATTACAGAATCTATCTAGGTAATTTGATTTTGAATGAAATCCCTGAAATTCCTCTGAAAAGGACTGGATCTTTACATGGAATTGTAGACAAAATTGGAGATACTATTTTTTATTTCTTTCTTTTAAAGACTTCATATGCCAGATAAATAAGAGCGGAAATTTAAACCAAAGTAATTCATGTTGAGCATGACAGAGGGCTATCCATCAGCAGAACTGTGCCTGTTAAACTAACATGTTGCAAAAGTTTAGCTCTGATTAAACTCATCCAGATTTGGCTAGAACTTAGCCTAAAATGATCCTCTGGGGGACAGAGTAAATCTGAAGTGTGCCACATTTCACATTCTCTTGTGTACTGAAATGTACAGGCAATTACAAAAAAAATTTTTTTTGCAAGATTGTTTCCTGCTTTTATTCTTCATGACTTTGGAATGAATTTTAATATCACYTAAACAAGAAGCAAAAAGTATAGAAACATTTTCCCCAGGGAAGCTTGGACTGAGTTTTATCATTTTAAAAGCCCTCCTTCAGCCCCTACCTAGGAAAAATAAAGAGCTTCAATTAAAAATATGTATCTGTGGTCTAGAACTTACACTCTGACTGAATCCCTGAAACACCTCCCAGTCAGGACTATGGGAAACAAAAATACAAATTAGCTGAGCTCAAATGTCATAGAATATTGGAATATCAGACTAGAGATGGCCAAATTATATCAATCTATCCCCAAGCCAGGTTACTATTAAATAAAATATCTTCACATTGGAAAACCTTTCTAGAACATTGTGATATTTTGAAATTGTAAAGCATTGGTTAATGGAGAAACAAGCTTTAATTTTCTAGAGGTTTCCATGGAATGAGCTAAATTTAAAACACTCTTCAAGAACTGTATGCCAAAATACAATTGGCAGATACTGTGCGCTATGATCTGAGACAGTCAAAGTTTAAAAATTCTACTTCATGAGAAATTAYACCACTGTGCTTTTTCCTGCTATGTTTTCAGATTGAAGAGAGAATTCTGTCTCTCCCTCCCACCATAAAATAACAAGAAAGATGCAAAATACATTCATAGTATATTAACACAAGTTTATCAAAGCACTTAGCTTTGACTTATTTGCTCGACCTTTTTATACACTACATATATGGAATAATATATAATGTACATACAAYGATAAAGAATCAAAAGGTTAAAATGAAGGCAAAGCACAGCAGTGTTACCAAAACAAAAATTCAAAACATTTCATTCAAACTGCTGATGAAACTGCTTTTTCCTAGAAAACATTTTTATTCCATCGCATAATGTTTGAAATAGCCCATCCCAAAGCATTCTAACTACAGCTAACTGTAAATGTACACAAGAAAGCCAAAGCAACATGCTGGCTTGCTACAATTACTTTATATAAGACACACGTCTTTTCCGGCAACTTATTTCTATCTTTAACTCTTCCTAGAAGGTGACTTGTCCAACAAAGCATAACTGCAGTGCTTTGAAGCAGAAGGAAAGAAAGAAGCAAAAAATACTAAAATAGCTTGAAGGCACAGAAAATATGGTACTAAAGCCAATGGCACAATATCTGCACAATCCAGAAGACCAACAAGGCGCAGAAATATTTTCTTGCTGTACAGGGGTGAGCTGGAAGGAATTAGAAAAAAAGAAGTCTAAAGTGCTACTTACTAGTGTGAAGCAACAGTCATGACTAAAGCACRGTGAACCAGAGTCTGCCACAGCCAGTTGCCATTTCGAAAGTGTTGTTTGAATAGTGGTTTGTGGAAGGAAGCCTAGAGACGGAGAAATGCCTCCAGGAGCCCCAGGGAAATACAACTAACTGCTCCACAGCCATTACAAATAGCAGCGTGAATTCCTGCTCTGACAACAGGGCAAGTGGAAGGTCTTTGGCCTCAAGCAAGCTACAGAGGAACAGTATAAACCTGGAAAGCTGCTTGAAGCCTTACCCTGAGCCAAACCTGCAGAGCCCACACCTACCCTGGCTAAATACTGATCCTTTGCAGGTTGGAAATACTTGCAGTGATTCTGTAGAGCACTGGCACAGAGGGTGCAGTGGTTAGCTGGTCATATCCTCACTGTGTAGTGGTTCATATTAATAATGTTCCAGCCTTTCAAAAACAGTCTGTATGTCTAAATCAATTAATTCCTGCAGCCTTTCTATGCAGTAAGTGATGTCCTCTCTTTTCTGAGGTAGGGAAAGCAGAAGGAACSAAAATCTTTACAGCAGGAATGTAAAGCAGACAGGATGAGTATCTCGTATTTCTTTTGCTTAGAGCTGTGCTATGAAGAATCTGTCTAGCCTGTTTCACTCTCCTATTTTATGTTACTCAGTGTTATCTGGTCAGATCTCAAAAATGAGTTTAGCACCACAAAATGTACAGAGTAGCTGAATACCTCCACCCCCAACAGCTCTAAGGGCTTAAAAAGCCCTAAAAAGGCAAATGGGAAATTTTTCATGCCTTAGCTAGTTTTTGGCCTTTCTACTTAAAAATACCATCATGTGATGGTTGCAAAGAAAAGCTTCAAAAACACATAAAATGCAAAGTCTTTTTTTTTCATTTTTTAATGAAAGCTGCTACTTAAACACATGGCTGGACTTGTTTCAATATTAAATAGAACACTCAGTATTGACAGCAATTTGATACTTGATGTCACTTTATGTGGGGAAAAAGTTAAATTTATTTGAAAATCTTGTTCTATGAATTCTCAACATTACTTCAAGGGACGGATTGTAACAATGCAGAGTGAAATCTGTATTGTCTAAGGGGACTAAGAAGATTTATCTTCCTCCTTCTGAGCAGTATGTTATGATCAACTCTCCCACTGGGCTGGACATGTATTTGCCCTTGCAGTTTATCCAGGGGAATCTGCTGAAAAACACTGAGGGATGAATCCCARCTCTGCTGAAAGTAATGGTAAAAATTCCCAGTTATTTCAATTAAGCTTGTCTGGTATTAATTTCCTGACTCACACTACAATTTTGGTCATTATTTTGGAGAAAAAAAAATCTATATAGTAATCTATGAGATCAGGTGGGAAAGCTATTACAACATAGGAAATACATCTGTTACGGGGTGTCATTGTATGCACTCTACAATTCAGGGGCATTATTGAATAATTTTGTATACCGTAGGGATACCTGAGTAAGGATATAAAAAATCCAACTATGGTAGTACAGGTGTCTACCCTGATGAGAGAGTTTAAAACTAGCTCAGATGTCTCTGAGCTTTGAGACATGCATTATTTCTGTTTTAAACTGGAGAGCTACAGAAAGAAGTGAGATGAGGATCTATCCCATACTTTGACTAAAATAAAAATAAAAATAAATAAAAGTATTGATAAAATAATAGAAGAAAATATAAATCAAGAAATATCTCCTAAGTCTATCACATAGTGTTTCACTSTTTCATTACAATATAAAAGAACAAGTTTGTACAAAGTCCAGTTATTGCCTTGAGTGTAGCATGAATATTGCTCGTCTTCATATAACTTTCTGAATTTTCCTGTAAATTCAAAAAGCTAGAATGAGCTGTCTACAAACTGATACAGAACTTCACTTTCTGAGGCAAAATATGATGTCCACACCAGAATCAGCTGTGATAGGAGGTTCTGACAGATTCTTCTCGTCCCAAGGGTCATTTCTTGGTAAGGTACACTGGTTCCAAATATAGAAAAGCTGCAGGCAGAATTCTCAGATTGCACAGATGCTTTGCACAGCATTGTCAGTGAACAGCCTAGGCTTCCAAAACAGAATTAATGTCCTAATTTCAGGGGAACTATGTCATAAGCAGCCTCTTCCTCACAATGTGACTCTGGAAGCTGTTAGTTCCAAAGATCACTTAAGCTGCCAAAGTTTGAGGTGAATCCAAGCRACCAACGTGCGTGTGTGAGGGCTGGGAAAACATCAGAGGAGATGCATCAGAGGGACACATTCTTAGTGTCCTGGTTTCATATCTAATCTTCCGATTTTTGATGTCACTAACTGCTGTAATTGGGAAGGACTGCATCTCCAAGCTGTTGCTGATAAAGGATGAAATGCGACAGTTGCACATCAYAGTAACAGAACAGCCAGCATTGGCAGGAATTACATACTCTGTTGACTCTGGAGACAGTGTTTCAATCACAAACCYGAAAGCTTAGTGGGAAGTGGAATAGGGTACAGAGGTGAGGGTTTCAGCCAGGAGAAAGCAAGGTGCATAGGATGTGACCCATRGATTTTTTTTTCTCTGAGTTGGCATTATGTGAAGTCCCTAGAAGGGCAAAACAAACTGATCATGTTAATACTTCTGAAGTTATCATCTGGAATGCCTGAATTGCCATTTTGGCTTTGAAATTCATTCCCTTCACGTCCTTGGTGATACACTAAGCAGTAACGAGTTACAACATCTAGATTCATCCTGAAAAGCTCCTTATTGTGCAAACAGCCCTACCAATTCCAACAGGAATAGGTATGAAGTAACACATTACACTTCTTGAGCAAGAGATGGTGCAGTCCGCTTTAATAAGCTCATGCATAAAAGCAAGAAATTCTAAGAATAATATATACCCTTCCTGACCACATATGGGTTATAAGATTCAATCTTTTTCCCAGTCCTTTGGTTATGTAAAGATTGACACTGAAATTAAGCATTTTGGATAAGTTTTTATGTGTCACAAAGGCAGCAGGATCTGCACACATATTCTGCAAGATGCCATATTACCTTACCTTAATGCAGCTTTTCTTAATCAAAGTGTAGAATATGTTGTCTGAGTGTTGGAGGAGGAATTACGGTGGTATTTCGGGTACCTCTGGAGCATAAGCTGGAACACTACGTAGATGGTGCCTTCCCTCTTGTATTGGTCCGACCACTTTGCTACCTCTCATTCAAACAACAGTATAATTGTATCACTACCTCTACCTTAKCACTCACTGATGTACAAGTATTTCCCAGGAAATGACAAAAAGAYATGGATTTTAGAGAACTTGGCATAAAATCAAGCTCAAATTGCAGCAGTTCTCCGCAACACATGAGATGATAGTGTAGCCTTCCTGGAGTGACACTCTCTGCTGGGTCAGATGTGTAGATGCTAACAGGACAGCTTTGAGAGGAGTATCTCAGCATGCAATTTTTCTTCTCCTTCCTAGGGCCTGAAAGCCAACTGTATACATTTGGCCAATCTGTTTCCATCTAGCTTACGTGCTTCTGAAATCTGTTTTCAGATTTCYAGATGTGAGGATAATCTACCAAGGTTTTAGCTCAAATAGTTATAAACAGGGCCCTATGATCCTTCAGACAGATACAGACTCCAAACTACTAGCACTGAGATGCCCAGAGGACCAGAGAGCACCTAAATCTGGGCTTTGAGARGGAGAGCAGGAATAATTGCTTTGACACAACCAGAGAAGGTTGACTAGCAAATGTAATGTGCCAAAAGCACAGGAGACGTGCACATGCCTCCTGTCCCCCACCAATTCCATTCCTCTACTTCCCTTGCCAGCTACCTCCTCCCCTCACCCCCAAGTACTTCATCAATCAGGCATCATTTTCACATGTTTTTTGCGTATGGAAGCATYTTCATATGAGTTTTGCTTTCTTTGCAAAATACTCTGAACACTTCTTAACCTTGTGGCAAATTCAGCACGGCCAAAGGCTATAAGCATGAGCATCACATACGAAACTGAAGAACCTGCTTTTAAAGGCAGTATTACAGCTAAGGAATATTTCCTACTAATGCTTTATAAGAATTGAATTTAGCCAAAATATAAAAGGAAACACATAAAATCATCAACTTAGAGGACCCTAAATTCTAGGCTAGCAAAACTGAGTCTCACAGTTTTCCTCTAAAACTCTCAGAATTTTATACTCTATGGCCTCCACTCTCCATTCTACATCTTCCCTTTTCCCATCCCAATAATGAATTTATTAAATTTCTTGACCACAATACAGAATATCCCCTACAGTTTTATTTGCAACAAGGAAAGTTTTCTTTACTGTTGCTATTTGCCTGAACTTCTCCATATGTAGAAAAAGAGTTTGGAAGAGGCTCCATCAAGCTAAATTCTGTAACCTTGAAACTCTTTAATATCACGTTCAAGAACTTTTTAGTATTTTTGCAAGAAGTGCCTTACTTGCATTATGCAATTGCCATGAGACATTAAGACAGAGAGCTGTTACTGCAGCGGATATCAGATTTAAAGAGCTAAGCATAAGCAATGCAAAGTAAAGCATTATCACCTCCTTGCACAAACGTATATGCACGTACCTGTCTGTGCGTGTGTGTGTGAGAGAGAGAGAGTGTGTGCGTATGTACCTTTATAAATATATATACATATATATGCATGTGTTTGTACATATGCCTCCCTCATCCTACCATCACGCTGGCAGAAGGCAATGTTGAAGCTTATTTCAAAACGAAGCAAATTGCCTGCTGGCATTTCCATTTTCCAAACATTTCAGTAAATTGTTTTGTTAAGAGTAACATCATTTCCATCTCACTTAATCATTATTCTTCTAAACAGTGTTCCCCCTTAAAAAGTGCACTGCTTTTTACTACTAAGTTTTGTTGATTTATAAACTTAACTGTCCCTAAAGTAGTAATATTGCAGAACATGCTGATTACATGATTACATTTAATGTTGCTATGCTTGAACTTCTTTCTGAAAATGAGGTCTGAGCTACAGGGCTGTATTATCTTTGTCATGAGTGAAAACAAGGACACAACAAAGAAATTACTTATTTATGTAAATGAAAAAGATCTTGCTCACCTAAAAACAGAATACATAAAATGTATGCATTATTTCACATCACTTTTCCAATAGGAGTTATCAATTTCATTTTTCATTGATTGACATTTTTCTCTAAGCCATTGAGAAAGCAAGATTTTCAGGAAAAAAAAAGAACTTTGCTCTTAACTTCAAATATTTGTATCTTTCTGCATTAGTTTTTCAACTAATATGAGTACACTGACTAAGGCATCCTTGCCTTCAATCCTGCAAAGGCAAATAGAGTTACCGTTATTTCATAAAAGTCCACAGGAGTCTGATTCAAATATCCATTGAAGTCATTGGGAAGCTAACCACTCTTCCACAGATTGAACCAGGTCCAAATATGTATATGCTAAATTTGTAGGATTGGGACATTAATTCTTACCCTAAAGCACTTTCCTTAATATTGCACTACACCAAAAGTACAATCGCAGAAAAAATATAGAAATGAACAATTCAGAAATGAGCTCTTGTCTCAAATTCATAGACAGATGCAAATTACAAGCACTGAAAAACTGGAAGTGCTTGGATTCRGCTTTCTGCCCTGGAACAGTATGTAGTAAACTCTCAACCAGAGTAAATACAATATATAGGATGACAGTTGCATGAAAAACTTGATCCAGGCTTCTGTGGTAATCTGAACTGTCATCTTTAAATGCCATGGATGGGGTAACCTGGGTCAAACTGTAGAGAAAAATACTCTATACTCCTTTCAATTTCCCCCAGCTGCATTTCATTTGTTTTACAAGTTATTTTTTTCCCAAATAAAACTGTATAGCGGTTAAAGAAATAGGATGTCTTGATGAATATATCTAGAATAATAGACCTGTTATAACCTCAAAATTATTCTTACAAATTTATTAATTAATTACTATAATAATATTAATAATGACAATGCAAAAACATATGCATATTTAACCCAAACTCTCCTCTCTGGACTCAGGTTAAGTACAGAACAGAAGCCTCACCAATTCTACTTTTTGTTTCATGAAAAAAAGTCTTAACAGAATGTCTGAGTGATTCATCCAAATCCTACACTACATTTTCCTAAATAAGTCAGATATTTCATGTAAATCAAAGATTATGTAGTTCCTGAGTCAAATCACATTCTTTGTCACTAAGGGGTTACTGAATAAGCAATATGGACTGCAAGATTTTGAAGCAAAAGTGTGCCACATGCTATCACATTGTACCATGTCGTTGTTATCTTGTGGTATATCTCTCAACTGAACAGCAGGTGCGATGAGCCTTTCACTTCAATTACATGCATGCACAGAATATTTTAAGTGTTTCTGACACTGTGTGCATGCCATTTCCTATTTTGATTTTTTTCCTGTACAGTTAAGGGGTAATCGAAGCTATTGTTGCCATTCATAGTATCTAGTAGCTTCCATTCTGACATAGAATTATTCTTTTCCAACRTGAAATATCTGCTGGTCATGGTTCATGCTGTTTCTTTTCTCTGAACGTCTGAACACCTATTTCAGATATATACAGCCATACACTTCTATCTGTTGAGGATGAGTTATTGAAAAGTGCAATGGTTACCAAGTAAATGGATGGTGAAGTGATTTTTACCCTTAAAATGGTGTAATAGAGAGGAGATGCATTCAGGGGCTTGATAAATACTCACAAGGACAATATATTGCAATATAAGATCTTTCCCATCCATATGCCAACAACATTAACCAAAAAAGTGAGCTCCTAATGGCTTGAATGCAGAAGGAAGATGCTGTACACTGGACGCCCCAGAGAGTTCTACTAGCATTAGTGTCATACATAAACAATATTGAAAGAGTAAAAATACTGACAACAGAAGACAGCAGAATCTGTTTTCATGGCACTTACTTTACATAAGAAAACATTATATGAGAACTAGAAATATATTCACCAAAATATATGGAAGAAAATACAAATGCACAGTTAGTAAAGTGTCATCCATGCCTTAAAGTAGTTCCGTAATGTCAGCCACTGCTGACAGACTTGCTTCAATATGACCAGGCAACTCAGGGAAAATTTTAACAGAAGATGGGTGAAGGATTGAAAACCAAGGTAATACTGATGGTTAGCAGAGTAGAGTATTAAGTGCTGGCAATGGAAATCCAACATAGTAGGCAGACAAGTGACAGCAGAATGTTACTGTCCGTGTGCATATTTAATGTATGCATGTGCGGGTACATATCTGTGAAAAGAATTGTCTCAGTTTTAAGGCATGATACCCATCAACAYTGAAATATATATTGTTCATAAAATGCAATTCTTTACAAACCTTCTAAGACGTATGTAACTGCTTCTGCACTGGAATGATTAAAATGAAATGAATGACAATTGTATTTCAGTAAAGTATTCTGCCACAGAAATTGGAAGTAAACATGTCCATCAGGCAAAAAGGCAGACAGTATGTTATTTACACCATGCTTCTGGTGGAAGCCTCCTAAACAGCTTCCAAAAGGCAGAAATTTCCTCAGTGGTTTACTCAGTTAATAAGAACCATTTATGTTGAAATATATTTTCTTTTTGCTACTATACAAAATTTTATTCTGTCTTCTTGGGAATATTGCTACTGCAAGAAAGACTTTGAAATAATAGAATGTGCAATAATTGAGCTTTGAGATTATGGTTGTTATTTGGAAGTCTTGAAGAAATTATCATTAACATCCCTCAATTAGAATAAAACATAGCAACTCCTGTCTTCAGTGATTTCAGCTACAGACGCCCAAATGATAGAGCGGTATCATCATTCCTATGCTGTAATGCTTGTGCTGTCCTTCCTTAAAAGTCTGTGTTGATTTAAGGTTCTCTTCCCTCACAAACTCTTTATAGCAGCTAGCTAGCATAGCTTTCAGATTTTATCTTGCCATATGTTTCAAGTTGTGTGCTTCAGCCTGCATCTGCTGACTATCTGCTACGGTATGGCTACAACATCAACTCAAAAACAATTGGGACTACAGCCTTTATAATAATTACTCTCTGCAGCTGTTGAAATCAGACTCATTAAAAAAATTCAAAAAGCTGTCGCTATTTTCTCTCTCACTCTCTTTTATTTTAATCTAAAGTGAAGATTAGCATGGTTGATGTGATTTTTGGTACCTTTTTGAAATGAAAAATATAATTAGGTTTTTTTCAATGTAAAATATAAACACATATTGCTTTATACTATGGAATAAAGGTATATCTGGCTTTTGCCATGATATGTAATTAAAGAAAGCCCAGAGTGAAAAAAGATTTGCAGTACATTACATATTACATATTGGAAATCTCATTTGGAAAACTATATTGACCCTTTTTTACAGAGAAGTTCTGCTTTTCAAAAAAAAATGCTAAGTTGTCAGAAACCTAAGAATATATTAATAACTAAAACTAGAAATCTGAAGCTTCTCTCTCTTATGGTTTATGAAGGCATAGATAACTTATTTTTCTCAATAGCTAGACAGTGAAAACCACCTATCCTTTCACCRGGTACGTTCAAGTACATGGAAGTTGGCAAATGTGGCATCACTAGAATAATTCACAAGTTATAACAAAACTAACTTACAGTATCAAGGAAGGATCTGATTCTGTAGTTCATACAGAACTGTATTGAATTAATTCATCATCCGAATCCACTATCTATTTTTATCTGATTCATTATTGTTATTTTAAAACTGCTGTGTTTAAAATGGTAGCTTAAAAGAACATTCAGTTCAAAGGGACCTCAGGAGGTCCTTAGCCCAGGCTCCTGCTCTGGGCAGGCTCAGCCAGTGGGCAGACCAGGTGGCTCAGCTGGGTCTGGAAAACCTCCAAGGACAGAGCCTGCACAGCCTCACTGGGCATCATGTTCCACCATCTGCCTGTCCGTGCAGGGAAAAAGTTTTTCCTTATATCCAGTTTGAATTGCTCTTGTTTTCAACTTATGCCTGTTGTCTCTTGTCCTCTGACCATGTACCAGTGTTAGCTCCCTTGTTCCGTCTTCTTGATAACCTCCTAACGGCTATTGGAAAGCTGTTATTAGGTCCTCCCTAAGCCGTCTCTTTTCCAGTTCAAGTAAGTCCAATAGCAATAACATAAAACAATAAAGGGTTTTTTTATATGCATTGAAATAATAACAATGGGTGCAAATAGTATTATTACTGTTATTAAAACACAACTATTCCATAGTTATGCAGGGGAAAAAAGTTTCTATCCTGAAAGATCCAGGATGCAGATTTTTAAAGGTCGTTAGGTGATTAACTTCCATTAGTCTCAGTGGAAGTCAGCTATCTAAACGCATTCAGATATTCAGCAATGACAATGTAAGAAAACACACTATGGTCATCACCACCAAAGATCCTGCAAACAGAACAATTTACTATAAGTATGTGAGCAGCCACATGTGGAATACTTTCAAACCTAAACTGAGCACATGCAGAAATATTTTCAGACTCATGCCTAAAGAAATAAACTGTAAGAAAAAAGGGAAGGGAACAAACTTTGGGACAAAGGGTATGTGCATAACGCTCAAAGTACATTTTAATAGTAAAAACAGCCATTTTGTTTTTTAATGCATTAACAGGGCCGCCATAGGAATCTCATTACTGTGATGGTGAGAAACTATTTTAAATTTCAAGACTAAGTCAAGAAGCAATGCAAATGTTTTTGTGATTGTGCTGCACTAAACTCAACCTGTAAGTAAGGTGAATTACTCTGGAAGAGCCTTAGTCTAGCCATTGACTGAAGAATGAATCTCAGCTCTTCCAAATGGCTAACTTCTAGATGTCTAGAGTTGAGGAGATGAACTCTGTCTCTTGAGATTACATTAGCTCTCAGGTTCTCTTTTGAATGAGTTTCTCAATACTGCTGAAAGCCACCCATCCTTTATATATCAGGACCTGCCACAAGGTCCACACTATAAGAACAGTTGCTGTAAAATTATTTATCATTGTGAACCCTTTTGGAAGCGAAAATAAGCCCTTTGGTTTATTTCTTGAACTACCTGACGATTTCCTATCATTTTGCACAGGTGCTACTTTTGATGGATTTTATTACATTTTCAGACGTGTCAGAAGCATCTAGAATGTTCAAACACATCCTTCTTGTTGGTTTTATTTTATAAATTTGAGAAATGAGTAATCAGTAAATAAATGTGGACCAGTATACTGCCAGTCCATAAAATATCATCACTTTATGAACTTTAATAGCAATTTTAAAAATGTTGAGGTTCAGTCAGCCTAGGGAGATTCTAACTTAGCAATTCTGTTACCCAGTGAAATCTTGATTAACTACAAAATGAGCTAGCAAACATGTCTACCTGTGAATGAATTTACTGTAGAATTTGGCTCTTACAATAGGACAGGAATCCAGAAGCTAATCTGGAAAGACCAAAAGAAGAACATGTACAGGAAAGATATTTTCTTTAACTGTTAAACTATTACTTGTTTAAAATGTGGTGACCGAAAGTTGTGCTGGAGTGAAGCTAATATGTTGCTACGATAAGGTCTATAAAGYAGAGCACTAAATGATGTGTTCTGCTAGCCAAGCTCATGTGAACTCAGCTTAAAAAGATATTATAGACATTTTCTTTCTCCTCTTTTGGCTACAGTATAGGTATGACAGTCTATACATGTTCAAAGCACTGTAGCATTTTTTTAATCTCTCTAAATACACATATCTTTATCCACAAAGGTATAAACATGAGCTAATGAGAAAAATGTACTAGGACTTAATAGCCAAAAGTGTATCTATCAAGCCAGTACTGTCTACAACATTCTTAATATATATTTAAAAGCACAGGAAGTGCATTTAAAGATATTGTTTAGAAATATATGTGGAAGTAAATATTAACTTGTGTTCTAAATCCATAAAGCCTTATTTATGAAAAACATATACGTAAAACATACGTAAAAATACAGGAATGTGATCACATTAAGCTGAGAACTTTATCTGAACTCTTTCTGGAGTGTTCAATATTGCATTTCTCATTCTTCCAAAATTCCCACAGGAGCACTATGTTGAAGGCACAGAAGCTGAAGAAGAGGGCTGCCCAAGTTTTTATGTTTTAATGAATGAGTGTCCAAGTTTCAAAGCAAGAGACCAAGCCAGTATTTAAATAAAAATAGACTTCTCTATTTGTTTTCAGGGCCAGGGTGAAGATGGTAATTATATGAAGCAAATCTTATGTTTTCAAGGTTACTCCTCCTTGCTTTCTGTCTCTCTGTCTTTAATTTTTTCACCAAATGAACATGGACTAGCACATGGAGAATAATAAATTTCAGATAATAACATTAATTCACAGACCTCATAGCAAAAAACTCTCAGTGATCTGCACTTACTTTTCTATGCACCAGCAAACAAGCTATAAATCTTATGAATGTTGTTACTAATATCCCTATCTTTTCCAGTAATTACAAAAAATATCTCAAAAACACAGTTGCCTTACTCACTCCTACAGTATTGTGGAACAGTTTGATAATTGTAGATTCAGAGGTAGTGGAGAATTCAAATGAAGTTTCAGTCTCAATGGAAACTTGAGAATTTAGTCATTTGCTAGGACTTTTTAAGAAGCCCAAGTCCTTTGTTTTGCTTAATATTCTTCATGTTAGCATTTTTTCCCCCAATAGAAGGTGATAGCACAATAAGATGGGGGGGGAGAAAGAAACTAGAAATGGTACTGAAATGAATATTGGCTCAAATTGTTTGGTCATTAATTGAGCCATAATCTTGTTTAATGGGAGTTTTAGTCCCATTAAAACAGCAAAATACAACCACTACTTTTGGAGTACCAGAGGCATGGTAAGTAACCCATACAACATAGAACTTGTCTGTGCCCTGTAGACACACAGTACAAGCAATAGGACCTCTCTTTAAAGTAAGTGAATCCTATTTGGACTACTAGAAACCAGAAACACTTAAAATGGAAATGGCATCTTACCACCAATTAGGAATATGGCAAAAGGAAACCAATGTTGTTACTCATTGTCTGCAGCATCAATGATTGAAAYTAGTTAGTTGGTTCAAGAGCAATATAACAATAGGAGTTCAAAGTGGGTTAACTCCTCAGTTATTTACAGAGTTTCATGGAAAGCACTTCTGAAGCCTATGTAGCCATACCTGGGCTAAACAGCAATCTCAAAATACTACAAAATGTTTCAGAAGGTTATGGTATTGGTCTATGGTATAAGGTATTGGTCAGAATCAGCTATTAAGAAGATTCGTTCATTTTTAAGACAAACAGGATGGATCTAAGTAGCTGTAAAAGCGAGCCTTCAGGTCAACAATAATTTATGCAAAAATACTGGTGCCTTTTGACAAGCCAGTTCCCCGAAGAAAAGTTTTGATATACATAAATTAATGAAAAGTAAAAGACTTACTTAATTTCGTATTAAACTCTACAATATCTCTGTTTCTTTAAGATCAGTTTGCCTATACTCCACAGAGTGTTGTTAAGACTAAAGTTGCCCCTTGAATATGCCATTGGAGTAAATCAAATAACCAAAATAAATTAATCAGGGACAGCAATTATGCAAAGTTTATCCTACCAGGCAAAGCTTTATGTTTAGTGGTAGATTTTTCTTAAACTTACTTTAATAAAGTAAAATAGTTTTAAAGCTAATAAATAAAAAGACCAAAAATAGGAATGGGAGCTAACAGATTTACAAGGTAAAAATATATGTATCTTTGCAACTCAATTTCACTATTCTGTTTTTATATTCAACTTTCTACCAGCTGTAACTGAATCATTTTTCCAACTTGTTGTAAAGAGGGTTAGCTCTGAAATTATTGTACTGGTGATCAAAAGGGGAAAGAATTTCCAAAGTGAATTCCAATCTGCTCTTCCTCTTACACACTCATATATATTTTTATGTATACCCACTGCTGCTGCATTCCATGTGTTCAAACGGCAGGAGTCATCAATAATAGCACTTGCCCTCTGTGGGGAAGGTAAGGTCCTTTGGAAAACCAGCAGCCCATTCATATTGACCTTTGTTAGTGAACAGCCTCCACAATGGGAATCACACCAAGACTCACACATTACCATCCACCCTTTCTCCATTAATATTCAATAAGGATAATGATACCTGATCTTACTATCAGGACTTAAGATCTCAGGAGGAAGAGGTCARTGATTATTATAYTAATGTAATAGTCATACAAGTACCTTAGTACCTCTGTCCCCCRCTGGTTTCCAGATAGTCCTGTCTATGCCCAATTTGCTTGCAGGTTAACAGCAAGTCCTAGAAATCACATCCTGAAGATGCTTTTATCAAAATTAAAAAAATCTCAGTCATCTAATCATGTTTTCTTTTTTTTCTTTCCTCACACACAGGTAAAACCTACACTTATCAGATAGCACTGACTGAAACTTCAGGCATCCTTTGGACTTCAGTATACATCTTTGAACAAATACTGTGAGAAGACAATCCTCTATCACAGGAGAGTAAAACACTCTTTACAAAGACCTTGGGCCAATATATTAACTCTCCTAGTGTCATCTCTGGCTCAGTCTTCTCCCAGCTCTTCACTCTGGTCCTTGTGATTGGCAGTTATTGAAACAACAAAGACCACAGTATATGATTGTAATAAAAGGGAAATAAACCAGCGTGCTGTTTACCCCCCCAATACTGCATCCCAAATTATCTGTAGCTTCTGCAAAGGCCTCATATACACACTGAAGAGCGAAATGTGACTGGGAAGAACATGAACAACTCTATACAAGAGAGGCCTTGGATTCAAAATTGCCCAAACTCAGACTTCCCGGGGTCTCTCAAAGCAATCAGGTGCTTAAAGAGCTTCTCTCAAGAAAGACGGTTTATTCTCAAGCAAAGTCCAGAGGTAGAAACAAGAATGATTATAGGGCAAGATTAGCATTTATGGGACACTGTAGCTGTTCCTAAGTCTTCTACAGACCTACAGACCTGGATGACTTTAGGCAAGCACACGACTGCCACGTGACTCAGTTTCCCCAACTGCAAAGCATGAATAATGATACTGAAATCCTTTCTGTGCTGTTGGAACTGTGGATGATGAGCACTTCACAGAAGCTGTGTGTAAGTATTATTATTCTTTTTTTTTTCAATTCAAGAGGCACTTAGATTTGAGTGAGATAGATGCCATCTCTAAGYACCTCTCCAGATCTCAGAATTTGGTTCATACAGTATAAAAATGGCATGGCTGTGCCATCCTCCATATCATTAAGCAGCATTTGAAAATGCAGTATTAATTCAGCATGAGTTCGATTAAAGAACTCAAATCCTTCTGGTTGCCTTGTTAGCGGATTTTGCTTTTCAAGGGGTTCATCCCTCTCCGAAGTGATATAATTTGCAAAAGACAGCCCATAATGTATGCAAAGATTAGTTGCAGTGGTTCAAAGAAAAGTGGAAACCTTTCTGCTTAACAGCAGCATTCTAATACTGCATTTATGCCACTCTAAATTTCACCTCAGTTCTTGGAAAGCTGAAATTTTGTACACTGCTGCCCTGTTTTGGTGAATCAAATTCTAATTTCCTAGCCCACCTATCATATAAAATGACTATTATTAAATGTCTGCATCCTCTTTCCAGTTCCTTTTCCCTTTTTTGACCTTTTATTCATGTGAGGAAAATACAATGCTCAAAGATTTATACCTGAAAAACAAGTAAGTGAATATGTGCAAGGTCTAGCAGAATGCATTCATTTTCTGATTAATGCATTCATTTTCTGATGTGCCTTTGTCTAAATAGATTTTACAACTGCCTTACAAAGAGCTGCAAGAAAAAAAAATAATTTGAGAATCAAATGGATCTTCATCATACATCTTATACTTCTTAACATCCTTATTCTTGTAAAAATACCTCTTCGTATCTTGGAGTATATATTAGATATCCAATTTTGTTGGTGAATAGGTGGCATGACCACTATTCTGCATATGTCATTATCTATCAATAAACCTATATAAAGCCATAACAAACCTATTTACTTTTAATAACCAGAGCACACATTTGGCATAGAAGGGATGGAAAACCCTCTCAAACTGAACAGAAAATCAGCCATTGGGCCACAAATTGTTCTGGATGGAACAAGACTGCAGGTGAATTTCCAAGCTAAAGGAGAATTTTGTATTGTTGAGCTCAACATCTAGTGGGTAGGAGACTCCATGATGGAAATGAAGGATCAAGAGGTGCATGCTCATGGTGAGAATCAGAAGATGTATAGGTTGAAGGCTGTCTGGCTGTAGACAAAAGCAGACAGCTAGAAACCTGCCTGTGGGCTAAGATAAATGAATTAAGGGGTCAAACAAACAAAGAGACAAGCACACATGTGGCAGAGACCAGCAACACAAACAGTGGGATGCAGGAGGAACATCTTGTTGTCTTGAGACACAGGAGACTGTATTGGCAACAGGGGAACAGAGCAAGCACGCCTTCTGTAAGTAAGTCTGAAATCTGGATGGCAGGGTCAGTGTAACAAACTGCCCTCTGAAAAATGTGATGGACTAAAAAGGTTAATTGAAATGCAAGCCCAGAAAAACAGAGAGATCCTGGTAAGTGTGCCCTCAGCACAACAGTTAAGCTCTGCTTCTTGTTACTGACTGCAACTATTTAGGACGTTGTGCTGGGAGGGTTTGAACCCTTTTTCCTGTAGTCCCGAGCAAAGAATCTTTTCTTGCATACTGAAAGAATGTGAATCTGACCTTGAATCCACTACATGCCACAGCTTGCAGAACCTGATCTTCAGACAGCTGATCACAATTGTCTTTCAGCTTTTGATTCACAGAACACTGCTAAATAGTATTGGCAATATATGCTTATCGGTTATCCACCCTATCAGTTGCTTTCAATACTCTGTAAGAAAAAAGTTCCTGCAGCATTGCTTTGACAATTGCAGTGATTATTTTAACCACTGTGAATATATGTCACTGCTGCCCCAGTTAGTCTGTTTAATAAGGATGCACCATCCATGGGTATTACCTTCTAGGATKTAACTCAACACTAGTCTTTAACCTGTGCTTGCATCTTCTGCCCGTAAGTGCAGTGTCATAAATCTCCTCCCGCAAGACGTCTTCATAGTTTCCCAAATACAATGAAAAGGTCATRTTTTTACCAGAATTCATCTCCTACTTTTATTTCTGCAAATCAAGTTTCTTCAAGTTTGAATTTATTCTTCCTACATTTTTTTTACTTTAATCTAAAAATCTGATAAGCACAATACTGTAACCTATTAGATTGAACTTGGATGATATTTTGTTCATCAGCTTTTAATTTGGATGCATTTTTATTTATCTTGAAATATTTGCTATTGACACTGCTTTAAAAAGTCTTGCTAGATGAATTCTATAATTTTCTTCTTGTTAAAGATAYACTGTTCTGTAAATTTTTATAGAACACCTTTCCTACAATTTTTGACATATGCAAAAAAGCAGACTATAAGACCATTTAAGTTTAAAATTTTTCTCTCTAGARAATCACATCAATCTCACGATGCCTCATTGCCCCATTTGTGAAACAGGAACGACATTTTTCTTTTCCTTTCAGCCATCCTTTGCTCATCSTGTCCATTTAAGCTGTAAACTCTCTGTAGCAGGGGCTTTCCCCTACTCTGGAATAACAAGAGCTMTTTAAAGGGAATCCAGTCACTTCAGACCACTTTGGTGCTGTTCTTGCTTTGTTGCAATTTTATTTAATGATCATCACTCTCCTACATGGCTAATACCCACCTCTTACTTCCTCTCTCCCCTCATGTCCAAATCTGTTGATACATTTCTATTGATTTGATAATAAAAACCTATTTTTAACATTTRTATTAACTGTATCCTTCTTCTTGAGGGCTAATTCTACCTTCTGAGGAACCAGTGCTGTGTATATAACACAGATGTTCCAATACTTTCCTCCTAAGCTGTGCTGCAATCCAAACTGTCTGGTCTTGAAAGCCTTTTAACCTTCAAGCATTAAAAAATTAATTTACAAAATAAGGCTTGGCACAAATAGTTAAAGAATAGAGGATCAAATATATTTTTCCAAGAATCTGACTATTCAATAACATGGCTCTATGGAACATGAGTGATGCACAGCCTTTCAGTACCTTGAGGCTGGCCTATTCCTACCACATCTAACTGACAGACTGGAAAAAATCACTTCTTGTATTTAGGTAGGAATTGCTCTTTCTAATGTGGAAGTGCTGAAATAGCACAATCAAGGGCAGACATACCACAATAAGTTTGCAAGGAAGAAATTGCAGTGCTGGAACAGAGTCAGTGGGTTCATTTAAATGGTTCTGCATATGGCCAGAAAAAAAGCATCACTGATTTTCTGCTGACCCTTCCCCTAAGTTAATGAATGAAAGCAACTCATGTTTAAAGGCATGCAACATGAAAAGGTCTGCTACTACCATCAAGACTGGAGGGAAAACTGATAAGCAAGACACATGCTAGGGCTTGATGCAATACCTGTCACTTAGCAAAAATGTTCCTTTTTGGGATGTTCAGAATCCAACATGCCAGCATTGTAAACTAATGGGAATCTTGTGCTATCCCTTTATTTTAATTCCTGTTTTTCACTTCACTATTCCTACTTAATCCAATAGTTCTTATTTTGCTGCGTTACTCACAGAGGCAGTATTTGTAAGGAGCTCAATTCTGCAGTGTAGTGTAACCAACATACCTATGATATTCATCACTAATTCATCAATCATCTTCATCCCCTGGTCCAGGTTCTCTGGTTCCCCCAAGACAAAAATGGCAGAAATCTGCTTCTAAAGGAAGGATCTTCCTTCTAAAGGAAGGCTAACAATTCTCCTTTGGCTCAAGTGAATTTTGAGTGCCATGACGAGCTTCAAACTGTCTGCTGCCTTGTCTCTCTTCCACACAGGGAATGACAGGCTGCCGCAAACTTCACTGTTATTTTCTCAGGCACAAGTAGACCTAAAATCACTTGCCCTCTATTTACACAGATTGAGTGCAAGCTCAGACCAGTCAAGCATTTATCCCAAATGACCTAATTTTTCACCACTATAAAATTATATTCTGTCAAGAATCTTATTGCTTTCAACTTTACTACTTGTAATGCAAGATGATGACACATTGCAAAAAGCTAGCAATAAGTAGCTTCCTAAAACATTTATTTTTTTAAGTTAACCTTTGCTCTTTCATTTTCTTTTTCCTGCTTCACATTTTGGATTTCTAGTCTTGGGTCTCACTTCTTTTATCATTAGGTCCATGTTGACTTTCCCCTTTATCACAGCTAAAAATTATGTGGAGATGAGATTGGGCTAGAGGGATTGTTTCCATGCTTTCCCTGATGGACATGTCAATAGTCCGCTAGTCAGAAGCAACCACGAACAAGACTCTATGCCACTTTCTTTTGCTTTTTGCCTTTCAAACTTTCTATTGAACATACATCCCATACCATCCTCATAGGTAGGCTCAGGAAGTGCAAGTTAGATGAGTGGACAGTGAGATGGATTGAGAACTGGCTGAATGGTAAAGCTCAGAGGGTTGTGATAGTGGTGTCCCCCAGGGGTCAATACTGGGTCCAGTCTTGTTCAACTTATTCATCAGTGACCTGGGTGAAGGGATAGAGTGCCTTCTCAGCAGGTTTGCTGATGACACAAAACTGGGAGCAGTGGCCGATACACCAGAAGGCTGCGTTGCCATTCAGAGGGACTTTAACAAGCTGGAGAGATGGGCAGAAAAGAACCTCATTAAATTCAAAAAGGGAAAGTGCAGGGTCCTGCACTTAGGGAGGAATAATCCCATGTACCAGCACAGGTTGGAGGTTGACCTGCTGGAAGGCAGTTCTGCAGAGGACCTGGCAGTGCTGGTGGATGACAAGTTGACTATGAGCCAGCAATGTGCCCTTGTGGCCGGGAAGGCCAATGGTATGCTGGGGTGCATTAGGAAGAGTATTGCCAGCAGGTGGAGGAAGGTGATCCTGCCCCTCTACTCAGCTCTGGTGAGGCCTCATCTCGAGTACTGCGTCCAGTTCTGGGCAGCCCAGGACAAGAGAGTCGTGGAGCGACTGGAGACAGTCCAGTGTAGGGCTACAAAGATGATTAGGGGACTGGAGCACCTCTCCTATAGCGAAAGGCTTCAAGAGTTGGGCCTGTTTAGCCTGGAGAGGAGAAGACGGAGGGGAGGATCTTAGCAGTATGAATATGTATCTGAAGGGAGAGCGTAAAGAGGATGGGGCAATGCTCTTCTCAGTGGTGCATTGCAATAGAATGAGATGCAACAGGCAGCACTAAAACACAGGGAATTCCACCTAAACGTGAGGAAAAACTTCTTTACCTTGAGAGTAACTGAGCACTGGAATAGGTTGCCCAGAGAGGTTGTGGAGTCTCCTTCTCTAGAGATACTCAAAAGCCATCTGGACACCATCCTGGGCAATGTGCTCCAGGTGACCCTGTTGAGGAGGGGGCTTGGACTAGATGATCTGCAAAGTCTCTTCCAACCTCAAGCATTCTGTGATTTTTTTATCATTCTTTCTCTCATTTTCTTTTTCCACAATGCAAAGGGGAACATCCACAACCCCTTTTGATGTGTGACTGTCCTGAATGAGCTACCTCTACTTTCCTTCCCCTTGGTTAGGTTGCAAAATTAAACGTAAGCACAGAAAGTACCAGATGCAAGTGCATTTCACTGACTTGACTACCAACCTTACTATGCAATGTTCATATTTTGCTTTATTACCTCCACCTACATTACACAATGTATAAACATAGAGTATCCTCAGATTTAGAGTACAGCACAGAGATTTTGTTCATAACTCACCACCATTTTGTTAAGGAGATCTGGGAAAATTCCTTATCTCTTTAGGCTTCAATATCATGTCTACCCTCACATGCTGCCAAGTGCTTACTGCTCTCACAAGTCTTCAAAATCCTCAAATAAAAGGCAAGATAAAAATGAATGCTTATTTGAGTATCTGCTTTACAAAGGTGTTGTGATTTGGGGCTTAATGAACATAAGGCCCTTGGATAAAAAATTGCTGAATATAAGTATTCTGATTAGATTCGATCAAGCAGATTTTTAAAATTTCACAGCTCTTCTCAACTTACACAAAAATCAGTGATCCACTAAGACATTGAAATTTTGGACCAGAACTAGATGTAGCCTCTGCAAAAAGAAAGTTAAAATTAATTTTGAGTACGAGGATACTTAGAAGGTCTTCTGGTGCTCATGTAGGAGATGGTACCTGCGACTATGCTCATCTCTGTTCGATTGCTCCCCCACAGCATCCTATCAAGGGCCCTCCACAAGGAAGGATCCACTTATTGATGACTTTTGAACTCCCCCATTCACACCATCCCACAGTACAGAAGCTGTTTTGGCACTCCCAGTGCTGTTCCAACACTGGCTCCCATGCAAGCTCACCTGGTGCCACATAATCCCAACACAATTACAGATTGCTGCCTTACTGACAGCACCGTAGCACAGATGAAAAGAGAATGCAGGCCATAAAGGGTCTCCATTCCTCTCTGTTGCTTCGCCAGGGCCTTGTCTGCGCTTGCACTGGCAGCACGGGAAGAATCAGACAACAGAGGCCCTGATTTGGTAGTATTGCCATGCCAGATTTGATCTTACGATTATCAAGTTACTCCAACTCTTAGCCATGAGTGACAACGATGGAACAGATGGGGCTGTTTCCAGTGTGARGCTAAAGCCAAGACCAATCTCACTCTGCTCAGCCCTGTGGAAGCCCCTCAGGCAACTTCCCAAATCCAGCACGCTGCCGGAGGAGCCCTTCTGAGAATTGCCCTGCACTGCTTGAGACACATGGAAATCTAGCAGATAGCACAGCCTTGGGAAAGAGACAGGAGTTTGCCAGAGCCACCAAATAGGGCAAGGAAACCCACCAATGCCCTCTTTCTTCACCCAGCATAATACTATGATTCTGGGGCAGCCATATTTCTCCAAACTATGTTTTTGACAACTGTCTAAAGATCAGTTTAGCAGATGTCTGGCTGAGATRTTACAAAACTCTGCTTGAATCACATCGTATTATGCTCTTTCCTGCTCCTTCCCCCTGACAGCATTGCAACTCAACTTTTGCAGCACTGGCTTGCAAGGTGTTTGTTGGCAAAATGGGACATGTCTTGTCAAGGGTGCTCCATAGCATGGGCTCTGTCAATTCCTACAGTATTAGGGTGTCTTCCTCCTAGAGCCAAGTAGCACCACGGACTACTACTAGAGACTAGAAGACATGSAAAGTTACACAATTTGACACAAATTTTTTTGGCACAAAAACATTTTCCTCAAAACTATTTCAAAGAAAGTAGAAGAAAAGGAAACTGAGCCTTCACAAAAGGTGAACAGGAAGCCAGTAGAGCTGATATATGCTAGTGCAACCTAAAAAAACTGGAYTGATTTTGTTCTTTACATACTTCATTAACATGTTGAATCTTTTGTTTTATTTTTTGTTTTCTGTTTATTTTCTGAGCTCTGCTTCTAGTCTGTTATGTTTCTTTTTTTCTCATGCAAATTGCAAACTTTTAAAGACAATGACCACCATCTATTCTTCTATCTGCGCTCTGCAATTTCTGTGTGAGATACTAAAGACACTCTCTCTTTACCACACATAGCTGATCTAATTTAGACAGACTTTGCTATCAGTTATCCTCACATGATAAGCAACGCAAAATAATTCCTGCAACATGACTATTCTCAAGACACAGAAGATGGCTTACTTCTACCACAGYTTATTCCTTAATCAAGGAAAATCAACAAAAAGACTTCAATGTGCTTTGGCTCACATTTGCAAAGTAGTTTTTAAAGGTATTCAGGTGTCTAAGGGTGCCAGAAGTACATTGTAGATTTCCCAACTGTAYTAAAAATAAGTCACAAACAATTCATTGACAGAATTCCTTTAAAATTCTATGGACGGCTGTATAGACTACATTCACATTCAATCCTTTGTAAAAAAAAAATTACGCAATGTGTATCAATACAAATGACCCAGGAATCTATGTGCAAGTATGTACCTGATGAATTAACAACTTTATCTGAATAATACCTAGTTAAACTAACAGCAATTAGCGTACAGAAATACGAAGCTGGACAYTGCATTCAGTAGTTGTCTTATACTTCAACTGCAGCATCAGCAGTGGAAGACTTCTATTTTGCAGACTGTATTTTTGGATGCTGAGCCAAAATAGCATGCACAGTTTCATTGACATTATATTAACTAYCATACCCTGACTTTTATTCACTAAATACTAATAATGGATTAAATTACCAGATGTGTTGAGCAGTCCTCTATTCAACACTATTCCTATTAGTCTTGCTAGAAATTTGCTTTCAACATAACTATTTTATGCATCTGTTGTAAATGGAAAATGATATTTCAGTTTAACAAAAACTCTTTGTTATGATGCACAGTCCATTATTAATGGATTACACTTTTAATCCATTTGTCACATAAATACAAAATATGYGGTTTGATAGGATTAAGCATCTATCAAAGAATGTTTTTATTATTATTGCTTTTCAAACACAGAGCTATTTCCTACAGAAAAAAAAATTTATACTAGTAACTGTTTTAACTTCTTCAAAAAAGAGTTTATTTTGGACTTTAAAGCCAGGCAGTTGCTGTTTTCTCAGTAGATCAGTGACTCACTCATTCTCCCATTAACTTCAATGGGTACAGGAGCATGCCTCAAGTACATAATTTGTAAAAAACAAATCTATATTCCATCAACCCAATAGACATTAAAGGAATTAATTACAAATCTCAGAATTGAGGATAGTTGAAATGACATAGCACATAAAGATATCTTTAATAATTATCTTGACAATTTCTAATCACATTTAAATTCCTGCAAAGTTATCAAAACATTTGAGTWATCTGAGCTTGAGATGTTTTCTATTTACTCAGAATTTAAAGAGCTCCTTTCAAGTGAAATGTAGAAACAGCTTTGAAGAGAAATGACAAAGTAGTGAGGAAAACCCAAAACAAATCATATTTCTGATATAAATATTGTGTCCTTGATGTAATCTTCCACATTTCTCATATTTCTTACAGACTTTTATCAATACATTCTGTATTGACCTGAGGGCAAATCAGTTATTGAAGAATATTTTTTTGAATAATAGCTTGAGCATAAATTATAAAATGACTCCATATGTTTCAGTTGTTCGAACTTTGTGGTTCTAAACTGCACTTTCATAGTCTCTGCACCATGMATTTGGAAATTATTTGCATCATTCACAAAGATTTCTTCACTCCCACCCCCACTGACAGAAAATACATACTACTCATTATTTGGATGCAAATGAAGGAACAGTTAATCATCTACATTAAAAAAATGTGCTTGGGCATTATTTATGTCCTAATTGAGCAAACCATGTATTTACCTCTACAAATTGACCTCACTACTGTCATGTTTAAAACAAACCATATGCTAAGTGCACCACTGAATTCCTGCATATAAGCCTTTTCCTCTTCTATGTTTGTTTGCATCAGATAATTTTTCAAAATCTGACCTTTCAGCCTTTTCTCCCRTCTACTGTCCTACCAGCTTTAACAGGTTTATCCATACCAACAATGATTTCAGGATTAGGCCCTTAATTTGTAATGTATTTAATTGTTGTGGAAACAGTGAACACTCTTGAAAGCACCAGAAGTTTAAAAACTTAATAGGAATACATCCCTGAACTGAATTAGGCAGTCATTGCAATGTAATTTCACACAGTACCTCTCTCAAGACTTTGAGAGGGTCTCCAGGTTCTGCAGTAATAAAAATACTAAATATCTCTACTTMTACATACTTGGTAAGGCTTTCAAAYATGCGTGAAAAYACCCTTAATGGAAAACCTCCATCACCTTCAATAGGAAGATGAAAATTTTCTTGATCTTAAAGTAGTACTTTTTTCAGAATCTGCTTATTAATATATCCCACTGACAGAAATCTGCTCAGAAAACAAAAGACCATAGAGCTCTGATTTGCTGTAAGTTTAAAAAAAAATAGATTTGAATGCATAGCATGACTTGCACAGTAAGAGAGATGATAATAACGTGAAGAACAGAAGGATGTTTTGATTTGAAGGCAGTCCTTTAGACTTCAAGTTCTGAAAGTGAAACATCCTCATTCCATTTTACAGGAAAAAAGTAAAGTACATGAGGAAAAAATACACAGGCTGTATTGTTTTAAACCTACTCTGTATTGTGGTAATGTTTAAGTGTTCTCAGTTCTTAGTCATCACGAAAACTGTTTCGAGAAGAGCAAACTGGCTGACAGAATAAATCTGTGTTCAACCTGCAGGAGTTTTGGGGAAGTTCCTCTCTGAGCATCCACATCATCACATGGTAAAGACAAGACACTCATCACTTTGGATTTCACTACTACAAAGTCCCTCAGGAGGGATCGCATGACGTCCACACTCACACTTCYAGTTTCAAGAGATCAGGCTTACTTCACGTGACAGCGTGGACTAGGTGTTGGTCACACGGAAGCGTTAGTCAGGAAACCTGCTGTGTGATTTCAAGGCGCTCATGTCCCTCTTTGTGAAATACCACCACCTGCTCGGTCTAACACAGGGGCAGAAGGAGAAAGCACCGAGCCTGAAAGCGCCGTTTCCGGAGCACGCCGCTTTGAGGAGGAATCTTTCTGGCCTTTAGGGCAGCTGTCTTCCAGGAAGTGCTGAGGGATCCCGCCCTTGCCCTTCAGCGCTGTTCCTCCATGCAACGAAGAGTGCTGTAAGTTCCTTCTCTCCCCCCCCCCTTACTCCACCACTGAATTACTTTAACTGAGCGGTACTGCCGTCGGTCTTCTTTTCCYTCGCACGAGGCAGAGGACCGCGCATTGCGCTTTTCTACACTCAACACCGCGGCCGTTTCAGCGGGCCGTCTGCAGCTGGATTMGCTTTTAAGTGCCGGCCCGCGGTACGCTACTGCACGCAACACCCGCCGCCCCGCTGCCGCCGCCGCCCCGGGGCGCGAGCGGCAGCGGCGAGGCGGGGGGAAGCGGGCGGGAGGGGGCGGGCGGAGGGGCCGAGCCAGCGCCGCCGCCACCGCCCGGCTCCGCCTCCCCGCCGCCGCTCTCAGTCCTGGAGCGCCGCTCGCTGCCAGAGGGGAGTCGCCACCTGCCCCGGTGCGGAGTCGCTCCTCGCCGCTTGCCCGGCAAGASGGAGAGCAGCCGCCCCGCCGCCGCCGCCTCAGCGTCCGCCGCCCGGGACGTGACCGCCGCCGCCGTCCCGGGGAAACCTGCCGCCGCCCGGCCTCGGAGGGGAGAAGTTGCCTCCCCGCTCCGCCGCGAGAGGGAAGAGCCCCCGCAGCGGGCGCGCCGCCCCTCCGCCGCAGCCCCCCCGGTCCCGCCGCGGGCAGGCGGGATGATGGAGCCCCCCGCCGCCGCCCGCGCCTCCTGCCGCCGCCCGCTGCCGCTCTGCCTCCTGCTCGGAGTCCTCTGCCTGCCGCCAGGTGAGCGCCCGCGGGAAAGGGGCGCCCGGCACCGCGGACGTACCGCCCGCTCGCCCGCCCGCAACTTCGCCGAGGAGAGGCCGCGGCGGCCGCAGGTGGCCGTGGCGGCTCTGCCCGCCCGCCAGCAGCCCAGCGCCGCTGCATCGACCTGCCGCTGGCTCCTCGGCGCCGCGGGGCGGCCGCGC